>NC_089428.1:631584-947377 GCF_013426205.1 Metarhizium brunneum
GCTTGGTCAAATAGCATTTGATACACGACTTCATTTCCTTCATATCCTTCTGGTGTCATTCCGAACCCAGACAAAGAAGGGGAAGTACGCAAAGCATCCATCGATTGGACGGTAATATCGCTAATCTGGCCGTACATTCCCATATTGCCACCAAAATCATGCAGTTGACACCAGATCCACGGTCGACCAAAATACCCGTTTGTCCTCTGCCACTGGGGCCTGGACTCGGAGTAAAGATCCAGCACAAGCATACTGTTATGCCCTTCTGGACCACCAAGGTACGCGGTGACGCGCTCCTCAGTCCACAAGCCGCTGTTCAAGAACAGCCACCCTTGTAGCAACCACACCGCAGCAGGGTTGGCAGCAGTCAGAGCCTTGTAGGTATATGTGGAAACTTGAGAAAGGTAGCTCGGTTCGTTGGACGTTGGTGGCATTTCATTGAATTGGTCAAGCGTATAAATATTGGTCACGTTGCCAAAGGCCTCGATTTGCTTGGAGATGAAGGCCTGCTGCAGACGCGCATAGCTCGTATCCAGAGGACTGAGGAAAGTATCTCTGGTGTTTGTGTCTGGGAGCCCAGTCCATCGGGGAGCCTTGGTCGTATTCGCGTCTGGTTGCACTCGGCTGAAAGCCGGGGGGACGAAGCCAGGGAACGCTGGCAAGACCGGAGTGATGCCCAGATCGACCATTCGAGCCACAATCTTCTTCTGCAGTTCAAACTGAGAATCGATCCAGGAGCTGCTGAGGTTTCCTACGCCCCCCCAGGACCCTTGGGTGTTTCCAAAACGGTTCCAGGCCTGGAAGGCAGGGCCACTGAAGAAAGGGATGATTTCCTCGTCTGTCATGCCAAGGTCCCGGAAAGAATCGAGAAAGATCTTTTCAAAGCCAACCCAAGCTAGCTGAATGTTGGTGCCTCTCAATGCGGCCCAGTCGAGCAGTTTCTCCCAATCCTCCCATTGGTACCATACAAACGAGTAGGAAAAGGTCACTATCAGTTCTTGTTAGACGGCAGACTCTAGTTGAAATGGCGATGCTATCCTCAATTCTCACCCGTGTTTAGATTATACCTCCATGGCACGACGCTGGTGCGGCTCAGAGACTGTCTTGGTAGTGGGAGCTTGTCTGGGATGATAGCATGGCTCTCAGCAAACAGGAACTCATCCAGCTGAAGAGAATCAACAGAATAGTGACGAAGACTAGTTTTTAAGGAGTCGACATGTCAGCATTATTCACAACTATGCCATTCACTTTAGCTCTGGGTTTGGGTAGAGGATAATTACTCACCCTCTTGCGAGTGCACTCAGCGTTGTGCCTTCAATATGAATTTTGCCATTTCTCGACGATACAGTATAGTTGTCGTTCTTCGGTGGATTCCACCGCGACGGTCGTTCAGTATTCGCCGTCAAGGTAAACTCAAATTCGCCGCCGTGCCCCTTGAACAGTCGTGTTGCAAGCGCCTTGATGCCATCGATGGACTCGGCGCTAACCAGAAGAGACGAGACAATGGTTAGGCCAGGTACAAAGAGTCGAGTTGGCAGCATCCTAGACAACGAACAAGTCTGGAGTAATAGAATGAATGCAAGGCGCCTTGTACAAGCAACTCTTCGGCTGAATAGTAGCAGCCGCGATACATATAATCAGATCTAATTCTTAGTGTAGTAGCATGAAAGTTTAAGCTTAGTTTGCAACGTTTCATTTCCGTTTAGTTGACATTAGCGAGGCAATAATTCAAGTGAGAAAGTCACTCGGACTCGAGGAAATGACGATGAGGAGCACAGGAAGTAGTCTGTATTAGGAAGGTGATCGCGTCGACGCCTGTTGTAAGCGGGGACTCCTAGACTGGCGTGACTTTCTCAGCTTCCAACTACGTAGTCACTTTTGGAATGTCAACTGGAATTCAACATGCCATGAATTCTGCCGCCTATCCCCTCGTAAGGCAGGAATTGGCATGCTGGCAGGCTGGGGGTTAGGCTTATGTTGACGACACCTGGAGTGCTACGATCTACGCGCCACGCACATCATAACGTTTCGTATCAACTACGTGTAGCCAATAAGAGTACGAGCTTGGTCACTTATGGATGTAAATACGTCTGGTTCCATCTGCTAGCGTGTCAATCCCTGCTGGACATCAATCGCTGTTGTTCTTGCACCCTGTCAACGTAGCACTTGAGCGTTGGTAAAATGCCAGGTTGTCAATACCTGGGGCAAACACCAGTTAACCCCCAACCATTTGACTGTACAAGTCTAGAGTATTTAAACAAAGTAACGTCGCTTACTGGGAGGTTTCCATGTCAAGAATGTGCCTCTCACGGTACGAGTATTGAAGGTCAAAGCTCTGCTAAAGCGCACAAGATATTCTGTAAGCGGCAAGTGGAGTGACGATCGATACATAGCCCTTTACCCCTGATTTGAGCGCTTAGATGAAGAATGCTCCGGACATATCGGTTATTAGCGCCACTACTCCGTAGACTAGAAGACTAGAGCAGTGTAACTATACGAGTTTTGGCTGAAGTAGTTAATGGAGAATGTCTAAACGAGTGAACTGTTAGAAGTGTGAAACTATTTGGATCAGTTGTTGGTGTTTAAGTTAGTCTCTTTTAGCTAGGATAAAGTATTATCTTATAAGACATATTATGAACTACCTTTCTTTATAATAACTAGTGTTTATATTTCAAGTACTCCCAAAGCTTATTAGTCTCTTTCTTTTTACATTATAAACGTTCTTTTATTGAAAACCTTTTTACGTCCTTATAAAGATAATACAAAGCAGCGCGAATCAACCGGGGGTAGATGGCAACCACGGCGGCTTGCTAGGGACTTCGAAGAGGATGGACCACCTTTTTGGTAAATTCAACAAGACTGTATACGAAACTCGACTTGAATATCCCTCTTAGTCAATGTCTAGTATTAATATTAACTGCGAGTCGGCCAAGCGTAGTCAAGTCAGAAACTCAATCTCAAGACGAAGGTCTTGCGACGGCTGGGTGTGGTTCTAAACAGGTAATAGTTGAAGGAGAGATATCCCAGAATTCCGAGGCTGGCAAAGGTGTCCTGAATGAGAACAGTGGTGGTTTGCGAGCAACCATCGACCCCAGCGGCCACAGACTTGATGCCCGTTCCAGCAGATGCATTATGAGTTGGCAGAAAGTATCAGTTGATGTTAAGCGGCTTGCATACGAGTAAACTCAATATGGGAAGGCCGGATGCAACAAGTCCTCCTATGAGATATCCAAAGACCCCAGCTGCTCTTGCTCACTTTCCCAGCGCCCCGTGAGGACGTCCAAACTTTTGAGTGAATCTCCTCATTTGATTCCGGTTCGTTCTCCGATTTCGGCTTGTCACCACTTTTGCTGTTTTGCTTAGAATTCACGGGTGTTTCCTTACCTTTCTGCAAAATGCGCTCAAAATCAGGGTTTCTGTCACCACGGAAATGACTCGAGGGGGTGGATTTCCCTCCCGAGGCATGCCATACGCAATTGCACGTTGGCATTGGGCATTTTTCGATGCCTTCAAACGATTTTCCGGTTTCTCAGCATATGGGGTAGTTGCTAGCCAGGCCAAGAATATACGTGTACTTATTTATGCGAGAGTCTTCAGTTATACCCAGAGCGGACGATGTATGCATTTTATCAGTTTGGCATCTACTATTATTTTCAGAAGACTTCCTTTCAAGCCATGGATGAATGAAGTTTTTGTCAAGTCAATACACAAGTTACTTGGCCTTGTGTTGTTTGTCTCACTCCAGGGGCTGATACCTGGATTGTTGCATCTGACCGTTGCTATCCACTTCTCGTATGATATGTGATCACTTGCCTTTATCTGATCCTACCCATCAAGGGCACTTTTAACTTTTATCTCTAGGTGGAGCCGGCCATTTAAATGTTCTGACTGGTTTTTTCACCTTTCCAAGTAACGTCGGAAGTACCCTGCACCCAACGAATTGTTTCACTCGGTGCTTGTAGGCTGACAAACTATTAGCAAAACATACGGATGTTAACCTGGTCATTATTTTTTGTTTATGAATTCAATCCACAATGAAATAGCATAGTTCAACGATATTCTGCTAGAAGTGGCGTTCGCAAATGCATGCATGAGAAGTGCCAGGATGCGTCCGTAGTCATCAAAAGATGTCATTGCAGCTTCGCGGTCGGAACGGAGCCAAACTACAGCTTAAAGAGATCGATACGTCTCGTTCCGCAGCAAGACTTTGATTCATTTTACTAGCTAAAGCAATTCTTCGTACGCAGGTAATCAGCTAACAAATCTACGATAATTCAAGGCCAACTCTCTCGCTCGACGCGCCGCCCAAATATATCCACGACTTAAGCCTTTCGATTGTAGCCATACTTGTGGATAGCGTTTAAGAATCCCAGTGCTCAACAACATCTTCTCCATATGGCAAGGATATAATATATCTCAAGACCAAACATACAGCCTTACACGCATCCAGGGTGACATGCCAATTGACTTCACCGTCCTCTTTGCAAGTCGCCGTCGCTTTGTCCCAATCTTTCTCCTGGAGCGCATCTTGTTCTGATCCACCACAAAAAAGCCCTTGGCTATCAAGATGTGTTACTGTAGAACTTAGGACCTTGACTCTAAGGCGATCGTCTTCCGATACAGGAATCTGATCCCTCACCAAGATGGGCACAGGCTTGCCAGCTAAAGCTTGATTGTTTTGTAAGGTAAGAGTCCGTGAATATAAATAGTTGTATCTTTCTTTTTTTTCGCTCGCACCCTCTGCTTCTCGTATGGCTGGCTTGCCATAGATCATCTTGATGGCAGGGTCGACGCCGAGGTCCAAGCTAAAAACGCAACCAGCGCTGCAATGGGGCAACACCGTGTGGCCTAGGAACCTCCCGTCGAGAGTAAGCCCGACAGGACGTTGAAGAAAAGCATTTTTACTCGTATTCATAATTGTGGCCTTCAGATTCGCTCCTGCTCTATATTTGGCAACGGCTATGTAGCTGAACTTGACGTCGGGGAGAGTGAGGCGAGCCATCCGATGCTTAGATGAAGTAGATCTGGGCAACAGGGTCTTGAAGTCCTGGAGATCATATGAGGTGGCCGAGCCAGTCTCTGCGATAAGTGATTCCTCAAACTCGCTGAGTGCGCTGTTGTGGAGATCAGCGTTCATAAACATTTCCCCGCGAGGCTTGTTCACGATATTGCTTTTCTTGAATGCCATCCAATCAATGTACTGTCTGGATTTCGCAAGATCCGTGAGTAGCTGATTTTGTTTGTCGCTTGACCCTTTGGGGGAGAGTTTGATCTTCCACGTCTTGAGTGTCTGGGTGACGTTGCCTAGCCCACCAAATACGGCCTGTGTGGCTGACGACAAGACAACTTTACAGTTGGACCATGTTTCAGACGTGGTATTTATCAGCTGGGCATTGAAGAATAGGATAGCAGTTGAATCTGTTGTAGACAGCTGTAAGTCGTAGATAGGCGCCCATCCCGCAGAGCTGGTGACATACGAAAGAACCAAGTCGCATATAGAGCGGGGAGCGACCGTATCAGCCTCCGTCGACATCGGCGACGATGCTTGCATGGTATCCGCTTCGCTAATGCTTCTGGAAGGCGGTTGAGTATTGCAGTCGTATTCAATTGTGATGCACACAGAGTAGCAATACCGCGGCCAGAAGTTCTCACGTTCTCGGCGAACGCGATCTTGCTCCTCGTGCCTTTCCTGGTCACGCTTGCGCTTGAGAGATTTTTTCTGTTCACGTTCTTGGAGAACCTTTTCTTTAGCCTTTTGTTCTTTCGCCTTTTCTTTGACTTGTTGGCGCTGTAGCTTGTCAAGTTGTTCACTTAGTCCGCTCCGAACCTTCTCCCTTTTAACGCGCTCGACGAAAAGCTGATGACGTAAACTTTCGTACGTTTCTAGTTCCTCACCAAGATACGGTGTATTACAATTTTCGCGCTGCGTGGTAGCATATGATTCCAGAATTTCAACACAGCTGGTGGCACTGTCTACTCTCTCAGTGGCCATTTCAAGCTCGTCCCGAATTTCTCGTAGTCTACGCTGGACGTCAGACACTTCAGGGCTCTGCTCTTGGCCCGAATTGGAGTCGGAATCAGACTCAGACTCATTGTCACCATCGCAATCCGACTGGTTTCTGCCTAACTCGGGATAGATCTCTTCAAAGATGTCGGGGTTAGGCGAAGATTTCACGGCAATGTTTGTGATGATGGCGGAAGATCCATTGCTTTCGACTTTGATGGAGTCTTGCTCAGTCGTAGGACTTAGCCCAATGACGGTAACTTCATTCGTTCCAAGCTATGTTTTGACGCAGCATTAGAAATCTTCGACCTTGTTACATTTGGCTAGTATCCGTAGCGTACCTTGAGGTTGATGGCTGTCATGTCTCTGACGACCTGTGCCTGCTTGGGGAACAGAATGACAGAGCGAGTGTTGAGGTCCTGGACCCTGTACTCGACCCTATTCACCGTTTCCATGATGGTCAAGCTCCAAGACGAATGAACTGAAGGGGGAAAAGAATTCTATGATGATGGATTGAAAACTCTGTCAACGTTTGATCGGGGTGTGCTCTTCTTGTATATGCTTGGATGTATGCACTTCTCGGATTTGAAGCTGGCAGAGGACATGAGACTCTCGCGCGGTGTGCAGGAGGTAGTGTGCAGGAGGTAGTGTGCAGGAGGTAGTGTGCAGCAGGCAGCCAGACAGCTCTCGTAGTCAACCAGATGCTCTGCCAATCAAAATAGCCCCAGCTCAACTCACCTTCAACTCACCTCCAATTCACCCTTCACCTCATCCCTCCTATTTCTTTATTTCTTCTTTTTTTTTTTTGTGTGCGGACTAGCCCTCCATGTCAGAAAGCTTGCCCTGAAGTTTGTTTGGGACACAGTCTACGGACCAACTTGTCTTCTTCCCAAGCAGACACAAGGAACAAATCAAGCTTGTTTAGATCCATCGTTGATTTTCGATACCATGCGTTCTCGCTATGAGCACAATTAGCTTTGAGGGAATGCCCATAACATCACGGTGTGCACATCGACTCCATGCCGCTCGAGATACAGCATTCCTCAACTGACAACGATCCGATGATTCGTGCAGTAGAAAAAGGCTATGACTCTCCCAGGTTTGCAAGACCTATACAGTCTGATCTAATACTTACCGGTTTCGTCTCCTAGATAGGTCAAGGGCCACTGTGTCCTCCGCACACGATAACGCAAGCGCATCGTCTTGTCCTTCGGTCCTCCATGATTTCGACCTCCATCGTATATGGCACTCGTACAATCCACCGAATAATACCAGTTCCGAGACTGACGTCTCGAAAGTGATGGTAAAACTTCTGGACAACGCTGTCTCTGACTGCTGTCGGACTGCAGAAGTCGTCGCCGAGGATTTCTTTAGAGCAATACCTGTTTTATGCCGAGTAGACATTACAGAACCCGAAGAAATCTGAGTTTGCTCAAGTATCTGGTCTAGTTCACACTCACTTGTTCCAGTCGATATGGATTTGGCTTTGGGGGCACAGCTGAAAGTTCTTGACAAGGCTCGAGCCTTCTTTGGCTCAACGCCCGCCAGAAACGTCAAGCGCAGGTCCAATTTGCCGTCTGCCCGTATATTCTGGTCAAATCCACGCAGGGAAAACTCAATATGGCGAGGTTTTAGGGCGGCACTAGCATGGAAGGAAATGGAGCAGCACGTGCTAAGACAGGTTGCCGGTTGTCTCGCCAAATCTTCAAGTGTTGGTCTGTGGCCTCTTCATTTCTCGTTGACGCCGAGGGGACAAGATCAAGCGGATCTCGAACGTGGCGTTGCTTCCACTTAAAGCGTAACATCGGCAATTCCCTCGTCTCCGTTTCGCTCTCCGATCAGACCGGTTGACGCCATTTGTACATGCGGTCCAATTTCGGCGTCAAGGAGCCTCCCAGAGTTCCACTTCCGAAATCAGGCCGTTGACACGATGCATATAACAAGCTTAATTTCGGCGCCAAAGTGGCGGACTTCGGATTACCATATTGTTAGTCATTGCGGTTTTGGGGACGAACTTTGTTTATTTTCGGTTGATGATTACAAACATTCTGGATTCTCTGGATTCTCGGTGTACGCAAGGACTGTTTGTGGCAATGCTGGGCCAATACTATTTGCCTCTCCTCAAGCATGGATGGCATATAAAGGATGGTAGATGACCAACTTTGCCAATTTCCAATAGACCAACTATCCTCTTCAGCATTCTCTTTGCTCTACTACGTTCGTATCCCATACCCTCAATGACCTACGCTATCATGCGTAATACACTGGCCCTCGCTGTTGTCCTTGCTGGCACAGTCGCCCAGGCTGCGTCAACACTCTTCTGGGGCGGCACCATTATTGCATTTGACAGTGAAAATGAATCCCTAAGGGTCATCAGAAACGGCTCGCTTCTCGTGGTGGATGACCGCATTGCCGCCGTTCACGACGATTCACAAAGTCCCTACAACAGTGTGCCAGCAGACACAGTCAAGATAGATGTCACAGGGCAGATCATCACCCCGGGCTTCATTGATACCCATCGCCATAGCTGGCAGACGGCATACAAGACGATTGGGTCCAACACGACGCTTCTTGAATACTTCTCTCGGTACGGCGAGTATGCCGCGGCATCTAGTTACCGGCCCGAAGACGTCTACTTGGGCCAGTTGATGGGGCTCTATGAAGCCTTGGACGGCGGCGTGACAACCCTCCTTGATCATGCTCACCACACATGGTCGAATGCGACCGCCTATGCTGGTCTAAACGCAACCGTGGAGAGCGGAGCGCGTGTCTTCTGGTCTTACGCGTTTCATAACATCTCGAGCCTCAACTATACCATCTCACAGCAGATACCCAACTTTCGCGAGATTGCAGAGAGCGGCATCTTTGACAATACAACGACAGAACTCGGCATTGCGTTCGATTCGTGGGGCCCCAACCCGGACGTCGCCGAGGCTCAGCAGATTGTTCATCTTGCTCACCAGTATAACGTCTCGGTGGTCACAACTCACTGTCTCAGCGGCCCTTGGGGATTTAACAACCTGCCCGAAGACGTTCAGCGGTTCGACATGCTCAACGGCACGATCCCCGTCGTCTTCTCGCACGCCAGTTTTATCACGGCACAGGGTGCAGAGCTTCTACGTTCTACAAACCAGTACATCTCCATCACGCCCGAGTCCGAGATGCACTATGGCCATACCCACCCGCATTCCTACATGCTTCAAGACCAGGCAGCTCTTGGTGTCGACACGCACTTTACATACTCTGGCGATATTCTCACCCAGGCCCGTCTGTGGCTGCAATCGGTGAGATACTACTTTTCATCGGGTGTCTTGAAGGACTGGGGCTTGCCGTCTCGGAACCCTATGAGCGCCGACCAGGCATTCAAGCTGGCCACGCGCGCGGGAGGCCTTGCGCTGCGAAGACCCGACTTGGGCGTCATCCAAGTCGGCGCCAAGGCAGATCTCGTGGTTTGGAACGCGCGCAAGTCGCTGTCCATGGTGGGATGGGCAGACCCCGTCGCCGCCGTCATTCTTCACGCGAATGCAGGTGACGTCTTGGATGTTATGGTGGATGGAAATTTTGTCAAGAGAGAGGGAGAAATCCTGGCCGAGAATTTTCCCGACACGCGCGCCAGATTCTTATCCAGCGCTCGCAGGATACAGCAGATATGGCGGGAGACGCCGTATCCCCATTTCGAAGGCAAATCCGCAAATGGATTTCCCTACAAGGAACCCATTATCGCGGACACGAGCCGAGGGGACGGGGACGGATACGGAGATTTATATGTGAATTAGTTGCACCCTTGCAGTTGTCACGTTGTGAGACTTGTTCTCGGATGGTCAACGAGTGAGACGCGGGGTTACTAGTTTGAGCCTTGTGAGATATTCAATTTAATTTGGCATTCAAGCCTTAATTTGAAGTTAGCTGGCCAATATAAAATCTGCCCTTTTTGATCAATGCGAAAGGAGCCTCAGTTCCGTAGCTTGATGCATTCTATAAAAGACCGATTCTACAATCTATCCACCCTATAGCTGCATTTCTTGGCCTTGACCAAGCTCCTCTTTTGTCTCACGCAATTACAGATTATATTGTTCTTTGCATTTTTGTTCTTCCTCTATCCTGCAGAACGTTGCGTGTCGTTAAAAGAACGCGCTCTACTATATTCGTTGTAGTACGTGTCATTTACCTTCGCTTACACGGGCTCTCCGCCCTTAAACTTCCGACATGTCTATACGGTATTACGGCATGCGGGAATCTCGCTTGCTTATTTAAGCAGCAGAGGCGGATTTATGTTGCAAGGCAAGTTGGAGATCTGAAATGATGCTCCAAGTCATGCGGGGTGCCAAGCTTCCGGACAAATTTCGACCTTATAAGGTTACCAACCATAATTCGCCCGACCAGGCTACGTGGGGCATCATCTCATCGAAAAAGCGGGGCGGCCGTGCTTGTCGCTAAAATCGAGTGTCCCGAGCTATTCGCAGAATCAACACACTTCTTTCATCTGTGTTCGGCTGTGGCGTTGAATAAAGTCCGTCCGAAATCTTTCCTTTGTGATACATCACAATGGGATCTAGCCAATCAAGCTATTCAATACTATAATCGGGACAAGCCGAGCCCTAACGGATATACACGGCCGAGTTGCAACGGCTATTGCGAGTAACACCGACCATCACATGAAGCCAACAAGGGCGACGCTTGTTACGGTTGCCTCGGAATTCAGAATTGGTCCGAAATTTCAAAGCTCGCTGCTCATTGGCGAGATTATACGCTGTTACTCGGTGGAAATGAATGGCCAACTATTGTCTAGCCTATCTTGCTACGCATGCAAAAGGTACGCAACGCTCGCATCATGCCTTTTCGACCTACATGCTACTGACGTCATCTCTCTATTTCAGGAGAAAGGTAAAGTGGTTAGTTTGGCCCGTACCCCAGCACATGTCTTTTGATCAAGTTGCTTATTTGTCTTTGTTTTAGTAATCGGGGTTTGCCTGGCTGTTCTCTGTGTGTCAAGTATGAAGAAATTTGCGAGTATCCAACTAGGCCGAAGCGCCCTGGTCCCAAACTCGGTCAGTACCAATAGCAGACATGAGACAACATTGATCTGACTATGCCCAAGGAAGTACGCATAAGAAAAGGCGAGGCATCTCGACCACCGGCTTGTCATCAGCTGCCGGCAACGCACTGTCGGTGAACACAACGGCATCTGGGGCTGTGGATCGTTCCCCAGAGATACAGAGGATTGGTCCAAATTCGGGGTCCTCATATCAACAGTATGATTTACGTTCCAGGGATACTCGCCGCGTATCAGCATGGCCCGCTGATGACTCTGGTGTACTTGGTCCAAACTCAGTCTCCAGTTCAAACAGAAACCAGCCCAACCGCCGAGCAGTTTCTCCTGCACCAGACTTTTCCAGAATGATGTATCCGTCTCATGAGACTCAGACTGAGCCTCCATCACCGTCTCAATCACATGATAGCCCGGATCAGCCTGTTATCCGTCCAGGAATAACCGTGGATACAGTATGCAAGGGGCTAGGAATCTCTAGGGATGTCTACACGTATCTGTAAGTCTGGCTGATATTCATCGTTACCAAGGCCACATCAGCTAAACATGACTAGAATAAAGTCCTATTTTAGCAACATGACAACCTTTACACTGTTTAAACCTAATGGGATCGAGGCAAAGTTTGCCTGGATGCGGTCTCCTGTCGAAGCTGAGGCCTTGGTGGCGACAATATTTGCCTTTTCTGCGAGGTTCCATTCCTCGGACCGGGACCCAAGGCGGATTGCTCAATGCCCAACGCCTTCATACTTTGCAGCTATTGCATCGAGGCGATTGCAAGATGCGTTGGACTCGTATGAAGACACTACACCCCCCTTCCACCTCCTGCAAGCCATGGTCCTCGATGTCTTCTACAACATTTTCAAGAGTCTACGATCTAAATCTTGGAGATATCTAGGCCAAGCGATCCGACTTGGCTATGATCTGAAATTACACTTGCTCGACATCCACTCCGTCGACTCGGACGGCGACAAGACAGAGCGCGACCTGGAACGTTGGTCGTTGTTGGAAGAACGCCGCAGGGCTTGGTGGGCTCTATGGGAATTGGACGTGTTCGCCAGCACGATTCGCCGACTGCCATTAGCAATCGACTGGACGCAAAACTTCACCTGGCTCCCGGCCCCAGACGCATGCTGGTTCCAGCGCGTCTACAAGCAGAGCTGCTTCCTGGCGCCCGACCCAGGACAGCGCTGGAAAAACATGTCTCGAGTCGTCAGCACAAGCGCAAAGGCGTGGCTCATAGTCGTCACGTCCCTCATGCACGACGCGCAGCAGCTCGTTTACAACCCTCTGCCCGTGAGCGAGTCGTCGTCGTTCCAGTCCAAAAAGGACAACCTGGCCATTGTCGCCAACGCTCTCTACTGCACGACCTCGTCCATGCCCCGGGAGCTCGTCTACGAAGGACAAGCACTGGACTTTGACACCAAGACACGTCCTCGAGACATCAACTGCCGGCAGTTTCATGCCGACATTTACTCCATCTACCTCATGACGCAGCTGGTGCACTTCATGAGCGACCACCACGTTGTGTGCGCGCAGATGGCGGCCGCGGCCCGGGCTCACGCCGCCAATGCGCCCAGAGCTGGCGATTCACCATCGTGGTCCAACTACATGGCGGCTGCCGAAAACATCGTCACCATTGTCCGCAACAGCGCGCACAATCATGTGAAGTACGTCAATCCGCTCTTTACCAACACGTTGTGGTTTGCGGCCGCGTCGCAAATCGCGTGCAGGCTTGTTGGGCCGTCCTGCCGCGCCGAAGCACTCGCCGCTTCAAACTATGACCTGTTGGAGCTTACTATACAGAGATGCACTTCTTTTTGGGGCAGCAGTGATATTCTCAAACCGAGGCTGGACACGATAGAGGCCGAGTTGAGGAGCTTGGTGGCCAAGAATGCGGACAAGGCGGCAGACGGGGACGAGGCCGCTGCTGAAGGCAACCTGCCGCCGGGGCCGTCTCCAATCAATGGCACGTCGTTTCATGGAAGTGGATTGGTTGGAGCGCAAGGCGTGTCGATGGACGCTGTTCAGATGCCGTTTGTGCCCTTGTTTCCATCGGGGCATGACCCAAATAGTCTATCGGAGCAAATCGTGTTTGATGATTTGGAACACTTTTTGCCGTATGGCTTGGATGAGCTGTGGAAATTGTAAAGCTCACCTTGTTGGACGTGTACTGGGATAACAACTACATGCTATCAAGATGTGTTGTCAATGGCACAGCCCGCCTACGTGGCGCAATTCATTCGCCCGTTTTGTGACGAGGGCGAAAGGCTTGGAGCAACATGACTCCATTCATCTAATACCGGTCTTTGGTATTAAACCTCCTTGGTTTTCCTCAAGGCCTAGTTGACCAAGGAGCTCTATTTATACAAGAAGCGGTGCGAGCCTTCTGCCCTAGGTCCCGTCATCATGGTCCTCGTCTAGCCCGTGCGACAAACGGCCCATAGCAAACCAGCCCTCTTGACCATTGTGGCTGAGGCAGGACGTATCTCAAAGTCTCTAGTTTAAGATTGTTTCTTCTATTCCATGTCCAAGTCTATTCACGTACAAGGGACACGCTGGTGGAATTGACAGGCCGAGGGGACCGCATGCCAACTCTCTTACAACGGGCATTTGCCTCATCGGCCTCACCACTAGCCAAGAACGGCCATGCTGCCCCGTGCAGATCACTGATGTTCTTCTCCAGATCCGGGAGGCCATCTGCCGCGCATGGACCCAACAGCACTAGACAGCGGGTGCTGGGCATCACCCGCAATCCTGCGCTCATTTCAAACACACGCCAACACCTGGACTGACGCTAGTGGCTACTGGTAACGATGGCCAAACGGTCGTCGGTGTGCCCAGTCAAGGTAGGAAACGAGACTCGTGCCCAGTTCTAAGAGCAATGCGCCACGGCTCACGAGCAAGTCTCGTCCCCCGAGCCGCGAATTTTCCTACACAAAACGTACACGACGTAGCAATCACATTTAGTCGTCATTATACAAGCTCCCATTCGCCAAAACTAGTCTATAACATTCTACCGCCCCAGGTTCAAAAGTCTCTTTTCTCTATACGCCAACCATGTATAACCCCGTATGATCCACGTTCCCATTCGCCAAAACAAGTCTATGACAATCCATCGCTAAATGCAACAAAGTCCTTTCTCTACGCCGAACAAAAAAAGGGCACCCGTCCATCAATCACCACAGTTGGTCGGGGTCCTTGACAAGCGAAAACTTTCTGTTCTTGCGCGCCGTCTTTGCCGCCCGTTTCCGCTCCTCGGCCGTGACCAGCCAAGACTCGACGATTCCGCAGTTGGCCAACGGCTCGTAGGACGAATACTTGGCGAATGTCGGGGACTCTCCATCCCGGGCCCGGTCGGCGCTCGGGTCAAAGGTGCCGGGCCATGAGGCCGGCGACGAGGCGGCCCGTCCGCTGTTGCAGAGTCTGCCGAGCGCGCGCGACGCCCTGCACTGAACTTTGTCCATGACGTCTGGTGGGAAAAAAACGTGGGCGGTGTGTGGCCGTCAGCTTGTAGCCGGCTCGCGGCTGCTAAGGGGATTATGGACGATGCTTGCCGGAGCAGTCCGGTTGAGGCGAGGGAAACGCAGAAGGTCGGCTGTTGAGACCAGCTGGATTCACCAATGGATGGTTATCTGAACGAACAGGAAAAGACAGTGTTGATCTGGTCAAGCTCGGTCGCGGTTCGCCGGGCCTATATATCGAGGTGAGTGGTCCACGGCTGCCCTTTCGGGCCAGGTGTGTTCTGGGGTTGGAAACCAGGCCAGCGGCCTCCCCGGCATGTCGTGCGGCGGATGGACGTGTATCCGTCTGGTGAAACCGTGGTGGGAAAGGAAGCGCCCACATGGGCGGCCGACTGAGATGGTCGCCCTTGGATTTAAGGTTTGCGCTGCATTATGATGAAGCTTGGCTCTGGGGGGGTCTTGGCGATGGGCAGAAACAATCTTCCGAGGACATTGTAGACGCCAAGCAGGCCCATCCGCAGCCAAGCATGGCAGCTCGAGTCATGGCACGGCACCAGACAGCATAAAAAATTATGCCTTGACAATGTATCAGTTTAATTGAGCGGCAATGCCCATGGGCAAAAGTTAAAAAAGGTCCGGCATATAGCAGGTCTAACCAGACACGTCTCGGTAGTCAAAGGGCAACGGCATCTTGTCAAGTTGTGTGCATGCATGTGTATGTATGTATGTGCGGCTTACGGAGTACACCGGTGGCCAACACTGGTGGCCAACACCGGACATGTACGGCGACGTCCTGCCTATTTAGGAAGTCGCGATCGCCTCATCCCCGCCGGGATTGACTCGTCAAACCGTCGTGCAAACCGTCGTGCTAGCGGGCCTGTCAGTGTGCTGTGCTTTGGCATCAGTCAAGCTACATTAGTACATGTACCGACGGCATGTAAACAGTTCAGTGTTGGACCGAATCCAGCCAAGGACCGCCTGTTTCCGCCTCCGCCAAGATTGCCCTTGCTTCGGGCCATGGTATCCCGAAAGCGCGTGCATCCGGCCCATCTGGCAGATCCATGGGGCCTCTTTCCACGTGTAGCCGGTTAGAGTAGCGTCTGGTACGACGTTGGTGCAGTGTGCCGAGAGCCGTCGTTGCAAACTGCATGCCCATCTGCCCATGTTCGCAAGTCCGCCGTCACATCCGGACAAGGGCGTTCCATCGAGGACATGGACAACTGCCGGCCTGTATCATCGGTGTGTTGTACGTGCGCTCCATCAGGGTGTCCACGGGGGAATCTCGCTTCATGGCCCGAAAAGAAGTTGATGGCGTTTGGCCGGCCCGGCCACTGCGTTTCATGGTCCAGCATCAGAACCAGAGCCCGTGTAGCCGGCTTTAGGCACTTTGAGAAGACCATCACGCGACAGCAAGTCTGTCAAAATTCTCACAGCCAGAGAAAACATGATGCTGGGCCACTCAGAGCACAGCCCTGGCTTCGAAACACACCAGTCTGTGCTGTGACAATCCACCAACGAGCGACCGACACCTCCCGAAGTCGGCAATCAGGGCCCCCATATAATTGCCTTTGCCCTGGGTATGGAATGATGATCCAACATGCCCTTATGGGGGGTTGAAACGGAGCACAACTCCGGGGAAGCGCGTCCGTCTGACGCGGAGAACGTCAACCGAAGACAAAGGGGCCAGATGAAGTGGTGCCATTTTCGCCACATTTCAAGGGGTACGAGTCTAGAACCAATCAAAGTTGGAATTTCGGTACCTTCTCAAATACACCATCTCTGCAAATGGTTGTCAGGTTAGAGATATATTAATTGAGTCTCAAAATTTTCAAGATGGCATATTGCTCATGGGACGGAGGAGGTTTGGGCCTACGTCCTGAGTAAAGACCAGATTCTTAGCTTGATCGGGCCAAAGTTACTTAGATCCCTTGTTCCCTTTGATATTTACATTCATGCCTACTACTATGTGCCGGAGAACGCCGGAATGCACGGCTCGAGTTAATGCCGTTGCTTTTTCTAATGCGAGCTCCCTAATCAAGGTAGTTGTGTAGAATGCAAACCGTCTGATTATTGTAACCTGGCCGAACAGATGATTAATGCACCGGCAAATGTGGCAGTGATCCTTTTGCATTGCGTCCATACCCAAACTTTGTGAAGACCTAAACTGTATAAGATGAGACGGCCCTTGTATTGGGATTCCTTTGCCATTAGACCAGGCACCGCTTTCGCAACAGGAATATAAGCTTTTAAGGCCCTTTAGAAATGTTGAACAAGTTGGATAACCAGGACAGCTACAGTGACCCAGAATTTGGAAGATCCTGAGGAAATAATACAAGACGATACGCAAAGTCTAACTTGGCTTCCACTTTTTCCCAAGGTTGATGGACGCACCAGGTAGCCAGAGAGGACTACCAAGTATCTTGAACCAAGTAATTTCATGAGTCGCACCACGCTGATTAATAAAAGCTTGTGAGACTGCTACAATTATCAAACGCAAATGCCCACCTCAGCCATCAGCGCCGTCAGATCGGCACCCATGCATCACAGTCGACCTCGCTCGCAAACTGACTGCGTATGAGGCTCTCCTCGGCAGGCAAGCTTCCGCCTCGGCCCTCCATCTACTCTCCTCATCGTCATCATATGAATCCCAGACCAGGTTTTTCAGATAGTGTCAACAGGCTCCCGCGACAACCTCAACCAACATGATGCCAGACTAAAATGTGGGCATTACCACCATGGAACGGGGGAACAAAACTTGATATTCAAGACTTACAGAGCCGCCCCGATTCCACCTGGCCAAGAGGCATGGCTGCTCCCATTATTCACATCCGGGCAGTTAAGAATCTGCTTCGTATCGCCGCAGGCACAATTTCTGTGCGTTGATGAAACTTGCTCTCGCTGTTGAGCATTCTTTCTCCATCGCTGTGGAGGCATTGAACGACGTATACACTGTGACGACGAGGATCAACAGTAGACTAGGTAGTAAACTCGAAGGCAATACCAACTACACCAATACACACTTGATAAGGTGAGCTTCTTTTTAAACTCGGCGATGAATACGCCGAGAAACTCCTGTTCAATGTCGTACTGGCTAATACGTCACAAATTCACAATGCTCATCTTGGTCACTGCTATTGAACTGCTTCTCTCTCCCGCCCTGACATCTTTGGCCATCCACGTATCCCTGGACTTTTCCAAACCACATCAGCGCTGTCTTGCGGTCGTCAGCAGTATTGAGCAGAGCGGCCCTCCTTTCAACGGGCGTTCCGCAGTTCGCTTTCCGTGGCCCCTCCAGCCCAGTTCTGCCTTTGCGCACTTTTACAGTCCTTTTTTTTGTCTGCTCATCTGGTGGGAGAGCTTCTCAACCGCAGTCGAGCTGGCGTGTTCTTTATCGCTGAGCAATTGAACAGCCGGAACGGACATCTCGCGCGCCTCTTCGAGGTTCCCGGCCGTGCCCGTCACGTACTTGCAACAGCCAACCGGCACACTGGAGCTCGATATTGAGGATATTTGGCCGCGGGCCGCTATTGCTGCTTCTTCTTTTGCTCCGTTGCTCACCGGTCAACACAATATCATGACATGTGAGAAAGGGCTCAGTGTATGAGGGCTTGGAGTCAATAGCTTAGTTCATCTAATTTACAGGTTTTTGTATCGCAGGTCCTAGATTTTCTAAAGGCCTGGAATAACCAACGAGCTCTAAATATACCGTCAGGCCGATGAGGGCCTTCTGCCCTAGGTCTCGTGAGGGTAGCCCTGGCGTAACCGTGTGATGTAACATGCAGACACCGGAACCAAAGCCAGGAGGCTAGTCTTAGGAACGACCTAGGTCCCCGTTTTTCATCTGACAGTCGTTGGAATGCTCGAAAGCATGGTTGCGATCGGGTACTGTCGAAGCTGCCGCCGTTTTCAAATCATCCTATAAGCGGAGAATATGTTAGACACGCAATTACACCGATTTGAGCGTTGGGATAACGAGTTCTGTTAAACATTCTAACAACGTAGAGAAAGAGTGGTAGACGGGTGAAATAGCATACCTAAAGGCTCTCGGAATTTCACCTAATCGGAGGGAATACCGGTTGCGTTTCCACCATCCGGTGGCAAGGAAGCTACATTTATTTCTGTCCCATTCAATCAAGGCAAGGCTCAGACGGGCTCCATCTCACCTCAAGAGCCACATTCAACGTCAACAGTCACTATCAACGATACCCAGGCTGGTCGGCACAAAGTTCAAATGTCAGAGAAGCCGCCGGCGTCTTGGAACGTCAAAGACAGGCTGTAGAAATCATTTTCGACATCGGAATGATCCAGTGCCCAGAATTTTTCCCAGACCTGAAACCGGCGAGCTTATACGCCCGGCAATTTTTGCGTGTTCTTGTATTTGGCCGTCCCATGACTCGCCTCCCGCCAATACGGCATTGATATATTAACAGACTCGACACCATCATACGCAATCATCTAACTGCATTCCCATCATATATAGTCTTGGCTTGGAGAACCCTGTCCCACTTCATCTGCGGTGATCACTTCCCGGGCAAAGGGAGCCAGTTCTCGGCAAGTATAAAGACATCGCCCTGAAGATGAGGTGCTCCATCCAGTTTCAGGCGCATCACTACGTCCGCAAAGCTCTGCCGTGCCAAACGCAGATACTCCGCCGCAAACATGTTTTATACTCCTTGTCCTCAAAACTCTGCTCTAGAAACGATGAAGGCGGAGATTTGAGGAGTCCATCATCTCGGCTTGGATATCCGCCCGCGTGCTCGGCAGTACGCATCCTCCATGAAGACCCCTTGCCTCGCCTTACTTTACCAGTGTTCAGTGTTCGTTGGCAAGACAAAATGCGTGACTCTTGCTGCTTTCCTCGATAATCACAGTTGGGGAACTTGAACAAGGCTGCTCCGATCGGCAGCAACCGAGGACGTATCTGGCGCTATTGATGTGGCCACGAAAAGGGCCAAGTTGGGTGAAAGCACCTTCGGGAATTTCCAGTTTGGTCAGCAGAATACATCCATCCATCTTACCACAATCCATGGCAGAAGGATGGCATGGTATTTCATGGCAAGCCAGGCTGATCCCTACCCTAGAGCTCAAAGGACCCGAGACTACGGACCACCAGACCCGAGAGCCGTTGGCCCGTAGGTTCCCAACATTTGAAGTCCTGCGCTGCAGATGCACCATCGGAGCCAGCTATCAGCTATGACGGCCAGAATGCGTCTGGTGTCTGGTGCGTGGCAAGTAGTCACTGGGCCTCAAGCCCAAGCCCAAGCCTGGTGACGATGCTCCATGGTTGGGATGCGTGTGGCGCATGGCAAGCTCCAATGTGCAGATGTCGCCTTCCCGAGGCCCCCACTTTATGGCCCGAAGCAATTCAGTCTTCCAGTCACCAGTTGACGCTGCCTGGGCATTCAATGTTCAGCGCCGGCGACGGAGGTTCAGGCTCCGCTATTCGCCATCAGTCGGACCAGTGGACCGCTGTGGCCTAGCACCGCGCAACTGCAGTGCTCTTTCCCCAGCCTCAAACCTCATCAATGATCCTGTTTCTCGAGACATATGCCTGGACCCTCTTTTGACTTCACTCCTCCACGACCGTCTTCTTATGCCGCCCAAACCGACCAAGCTGGTGGCCTCAACCTTCTCCAGCGCTGCTCAGCCATTTCAAACAGCGACCCGGCCCGACGCATATTCTATCCTCGCCTTCATCCTCATCGGCGCCGACCCCATGTCGTCAACACCTGCTCTCTAGTGCCCGATACGCTGCCCGTCACATGCTGGTCGACAACAAGGTGTTGCTGTCCCTCACGGCGCCTTATCAATACGACAAAAAGCCTGGGCAATCAACATCTGCCTACCTGGGTAGTTTTACCTCCTTGGCTCGACTGTACTAGGGCAGAGCCCCCCATACTCGACCACCTCACTCACGATACACACACACACACACCTGGCCTGGTCCCGTCTCCCGCCCAGACAGTCACCATCGCCGCCTCTCCCGTCTCGACTGTCTTCGTGACCGGTGTCTAGCCAATTTATAGACAAAATCGACCCAAACTGCCACCGCGGCTTGCCCGCGGAACGGTCGACGTGGACCAACCCTCCGACGCTCGTTCCCTTCACCCCATTGTGTCATCCGACGACCCATCCACTCCGTCCACCTCCCGACCATCTGCCAGCACCGTCCTCCCAGCACCCAACCCCTCCTCGCCGCTTGATCGCCCTGGCCGATCCGCCCAACTAGCTCCGGCTTCGAATGCGAACATAGAA
Organism: Metarhizium brunneum; assembly: GCF_013426205.1. NCBI lineage: Eukaryota > Fungi > Ascomycota > Sordariomycetes > Hypocreales > Clavicipitaceae > Metarhizium > Metarhizium brunneum. The sequence goes on from NC_089428.1 coordinate 652,352, forward strand.
TCTTCCACTCCAAGACCGGATCTGCCCTCCGGCTCGGTATCGCAGGTCCTCGGTAGGCGACGACGCCCATCTGGCTCTTCTCCGATACAAGATCCCAACGACCCTGCCTGTGCCGACAACGAGGCTGCTCCAGCCGGCACACATTCATCACCTAGTCGTCGTCTTCCAAAGAGGAGGCGGCGAGAGGGCGAAGACATGGCGTCAGACGGCAATTCTGTCCTACAGTCTAATGGAAGCGGCGCCGCTCGCTCAAATGGATCGACTGGTGTTGCTTCTCAGAGAACTGTCTTGCCCAGTGGTGCGACTAACGGGACACACAAGGCAGCGTCTCTAGCTGCTAACGGCTCAGCAAATGGAGACAAAGCCTCTACGTCGGCCGTCCGACCCTCATCATATTTCGGACATAACCGAGAGGAGGTGACCCGAATTTTGATCCAAGCATTGTCAGACATGGGTTATCAAGCTGCGGCTGAGAGTGTGAGCGAGGAGAGTGGGTTTAAACTGGAAAACCCAACTGTGGCAGCCTTTCGGTCAGCTGTGTTGGAGGGCTCATGGGCTGAAGCGGAAGATTTGCTGACGGAAGCTACTGTGGCAGGACAGGCTGGGGAGGATGGCGGTGGTGGAAATGGGCTTGTGCTCGCGCCAGGCTCTGAGCGAAATGTCATGAGATTTGCCATGCGCCAACAAAAGTTTCTGGAGCTTTTAGAAACCAGAGACACAACTCGGGCACTCCAGGTTCTGAGGGGAGAATTAACGCCGCTAGACTACGACACCGCCAAGGTGCATTTTCTTTCCAGCCTCCTCATGTGTCTTTCGACAGAAGACCTGATGGCCAAGGCAAATTGGGACGGGGCAGGGGGACAATCACGCAAAAGGCTGTTGTCTGACCTATCGAGTGAGTGCCCAAAAATTGTTACAAGCCATTACCCGGTTATGATATGTAGAAGCTAATCCGGCCTGCTAGGGTGCATCTCGCCATCTGTCATGCTTCCCGAAAATCGTCTAGCTGTTCTCCTCCACCAGGTCAAGCAAAGTCAGATCAACTCCTGCCTCTTCCACACAGCGGCATCGTCGCCTTCGCTGTACGCGGATCATCACTGCGACAGGCGAGTCTTCCCCAGGGATATCGTGCTGGAGCTCACTGAAATGCGAGGAGAGGTGTGGGAAGTGCAATTTTCTCACGACGGGACGCAGCTTGCCGCCTGTGGATCCAGTGACAGCGTCTTTATATGGGAGACTTGGTCATTCCAGGTTGTACACGCGCTCAGCATGCAGGTTCAAAAAGATCACCATTCCGGCGTGGCAAGTATTGCGTGGAGTCCAGATGACTCGATGATGGTGACCTGTTCGCAGGATCATTTTGCGCGATTATGGGATACCAAGGTAAGAGCCCATCTCGGCCATGTCACCCATTATCAACGGAAACTAATAAAAAGGGTAGAATGGTCAATTGATCAAGAAACTGAAGAGGTTCGACGAACCTGTCAGCAGCTGCATCTGGGCGAGCGACAGCAAATCCTTTGTCCTCGGCACCCTCGATAACAAGCGGAGCATTTGTACATTCAACAGTGAGGGCGAAGAGCTGGTCCAGTGGGACAAGAAGCACCGTGTGCAGGCCATGGCTGGTTCCCCCGACGGACGGTGGCTTGTAGCGGCGGATAACTTTACCAACATGTACGTGTACAACGGGATAACAAGAGCGTTGGAGTATGAGCTAGATTTGGGTGCGCAGCCAATATCCCTAGCCATCAGCCAGGACTCCCGGCAGCTGCTTGTCAACAAAGGGGACAGTGAGGCCCAGCTCATCGACTTGTTCACGAGAGCTACGGTGCAGAAATTCCTCGGCCACATGACGGACCAGTGCGTCATCCGCGCCTCCTTTGGCGGGGCCAACGAGAGCTTTGTCATGAGCGGCAGCGAGGACGGAAAAGTGGTCATCTGGCACAAGAATATAGGGGCTGCTGTCGAGAGGTTGTCCAGCTTTTCCGGCAAGCGGTGCAACTGTGTGGTTTGGAACCCGGCCGATCCATACATGCTCGCCTCGTGTAATGATGACGGAAAAGTGCGAATGTACGTTGGGCCAAGAAAACTAGCACTTTCCGCGGTTTTTTCTTTCTTTCTTTTTTTCTATTTGAGATTGCTAACAAAAGTCGCAGATGGGCTAACCGCAAGAGAGGCGTGGATATCAGGTCTCGGATACCCGGGTTGACGGGGTGGAAACACCATCAAAATGAACCCGTGCCGTTCTAGGCAGGGAGGACTGACTGGTGGACATTGGCCCTGGACTCGGTCATCCAGCGGCCTCCTTCAAGTAGGCGCATATACTACGAGTTGTTCTATCTTGTTACACTTTTACTCCGCATTTTTTCTTGGTTTAGACACTTTTGCCACGACGACAATAGAGAAATGCACGCAGGACGGGGGGGCGGTACGCATTCTTCATCTTCATCCTTGGTCGGTTTTGTTGAACTATGGCTTTTCGCGGCCCCAGCCTGGATCAGTCTACAAGTTTGTTTTTTTTCTCCTCTTTTGTTATTGGCCATATGATGCTATAAGAAGGGGCTTTTTTGATGGCCTCTATTTTTATTTTTTATCCTCTTGGTCACCAGTTCACTCTTTTAGTCTTTGTCCGGTTCGGTTCGTCTTTTCCGGCGTTGTAGCGATGGGCGGGGGTGCGAAGGAGGAAGAGAGCCATGTCTCATCCGTCGGAGCGAATACCTGCAGGATTTGGGTTGCTGGATGGGGCAAGGGCTGTTTGTTTGTGCAAGGTTACATGTAGACTGGGACAGCCCTCGACTTGGTACATGCCATCTCCCATTCTCAAAGACCAAAAAAAATATTTTAAAAAAAAATAAAGATAAGCGATTCTAAATATACCGAGGAGAGAGACCTTGAATGTGTGACGTGAGGTTGCGAATGGCGGGCTGCGATGCCACTGGTGGGAGCTTTTGTCGGTGAGGCGAAGGCGAGTGATATTCCTTCCCGAGCAAAGGGATCACAAAATCCGGGGTACACGCAGCATTAGAGTTAGGCGCAGATGCAAGATCAATGGAAACCTTGTCGTGCGTGTGCAGCAAGCACCAGCGTATCCCAGGTCATGGCCAGTACAACATATGCTTGGGTCGGGCGTTATCACATACAGGGACGCTTTATCAAGGCATTTTTGGCAGCGTTCAGGGGATGGTCCATGTCGGCAGTGAAGGGGGTGCGCGGGCATATGCATGGAACGGTAAACCCGAGCACACCGAACCGCTTCTCGGCAAGAAATAATTTCTACTTTGCCCTAGTTTCGGTGTCTTTTTGAGGCTGATAAAGGGTTCCCTTGGGCGTCTGCCACAGCGGACCAGACTTGCACGGTTGGTGGTGTGGTGTCACATGGGCGCGTCCTCGAGTGTCATGACTTGGCTCATCTGGGGAAGTGGCCGGCTGGACACGGGGACTAGTTTGCTTGTTTGTACGATTCGTTGGCGAGACGGAGGCGGCTTGTTGCGGATGCTAGCGGCGGTGAGATCCGACATTGTTGAAACCATGGAAAACATGCGTGCCACAAGACGCTGAGCGAGCGAGGCCGGTGGGGACAGCCACGGCGCTTGAGTTTGCTGCCATGTCGATTGAGACAGGACGGCCGTTTGCCGAGGTTGGCACTGAATGGAGACGTTATTTCCATTTTTAGCTTCTGGTCCGTGATGCCTCCAGCTGTCAAAGAGCCAGTCCATCTGGCAAAAGTTGTCACTTCGGGCTGGCTTCTCTGTACCACGCGGAGCACAGGTCCAGGCGACCCAGTTGGCCAAAGCTCCGTGGTCCAACCAGAGTTCCAGTCATGCGGAATGGGATGGAGGTCCGTACTTTAATTTGATCCGCTACACTGCCCGGCCATTGAGGGGGTTTTGTCCTTGCCGGTTGTTCCTGGTGACAGCACCGATCGCATTGCATTCAAGAGCCCGGGTCAAACCAGGAGGACCTTGACTGCCAAGGCCATCGTACCTGCATGGAAGCAAATCAACCACAGCGTCTCAAGTCATCATCTGATGAAAGCTGCCAACCCGCTTGCTCTCCCTCGGGCAGCCGCCTTGTCAAGATCCATGTCGCCCGACGACAGGTCCGAATAGAGACGTCAGTCAGTCCAAACTGCGGCATGACAAACTCCTCGCCAACCAATACTTGAATATATGGATCCGAGATACTCCGTACAGGCGCCTCAACCAAGCTATTGGGCCCCATGCAGAGATGGTCTAGAGATAATTGGCCCTTGCTTTCAGCCTCACCAACTCGACGACCGAGGAACAAAGTTTTGGTAGGCTCTGGTCCCCCCCATCGTTCGCGAGTTCGAAGCACGCCAAGAGATTCTATGGTCCTTTTTTTTTGGATTCAAGAAGAACGGTCTGGGGCAAGTGTGGCAAGAGACATGGGGCATTTGCCACTCGTCAGTACGGAGTAGCATCTCCACCAAGTCTCACCTTTGTCAACATGCCTTGAAATGCACAATCAGTACCAGGCATTCACCGCCCAGTCGAAAATGCGAACCAAATATGGCATGACTAGCGGACACGTGCCCCCTGTTCTTCTAGAACCCCTGGATTGCTCTTGTTCCACTAAACGGCCCGCATACACAATGATGCAGGGGTTGAAGAAGAGGCGTAGGACCTAGACCAACAGCGCGATCGAATGGCAATGGAGATTTGAAACCTCGACCGTACTCTGTTGAGATGTTCCAGTGTCGGAACATATAATCATAAGAGCATGGAAATTGATGGCGGCGGCGGCGGCGGCGGCGGCGGCGGTAGTTGTTGTTGAAGTCGTAGTAGTTACAGTAGCTGCAGTGATTTGGCATGTCACAATAAAGTTTCACCGACTAGAACCGCATGCGGCCAAGACGTGTTCCTGACCGTTTGGGTTCCATTCAGGTTTGACAGCATCCTCGTTCTGACCGCTGGCCTTGGTCGGTAACACGGAGATTGTTGCATGAGTTCCGTACAGAGTACATTGTTGGAATATGCTGCAAGACGATGGCCTCTGCGAGCCAGTTGCCACTCTTCCCTTTCATCTCGCCTGGCCGTCATGGACTAACATAAAACTGCGCTTGTCAGGCGAGCACAGCGTCAAAGCCATTGCGAAAACCAACCAGCCTGGTCCCTGCCGGATCCGAAGCGACCCATACCGTCGGAGAAGGCACTGTTGCAAAAGAACTTTGGACTTCAAAGCAAGGGAGAGCCTGAGTAGAAGAACGTTGGTTGCATGAAATCTGTCTTAATGCCGCAGTCGCCCATCTTGACCGTCTCTAACTATGGGTAAGGGGAGCTGAATGAGTTGAGAGATTGATATCTCCCGGTGCATGTGCGGTCGTAGTCACGGCGTCGGTAATGCAGGCAGTACCACGAGTTGACCCGCAGTTTCAGATATCTTGTGGCATCAGAAAACAGAGCCATTGACCACCACGTCGATTGGCCTGCAATTGCATTCGGCTTTGACCCCTTTGATCAGGGACCAGCAACATAGAACCGCCCAAGATTCAGCAGTACTGCCACAGATTGAGAATTGGCGCAATGGCCTGTCAATCAACCAACGACTAGCCAGCGCATTTCTCCCTCTGTTTAGACGTTTTAGTGCCTCGGACAGGGGCCAAAGTGGCGGCATGACAGCGCAATGTCTCAGAATACACTTGCATCCCGCACCGGGGTTTTTTTGCTTTTTCGTTCCTGCGCACATCCTGAACACTGCGGTATCCGTTGGTCCGTCCGATACTTTGGCAGATATTTACTCCTCGGCGCTTGTCACACACAATGACAAGGCCGAACAACTCGACCGTTGGCTCAAGCCACAGTTATTGCCTACGTTGTGGCGATCGGCCGAGGTGGTGCGTCCGTCCAGTTGCATGAGACGCGAAATACGGGATAGAACAACCGGCATATCCGTTCAAGTGGCCACCGCAATGACCCGCATGATGTGGCGGCAACATGGGGTACAAAGTACCCTACGATTGGGGAATAATGATTTGGAAAACCAGAGGGACCCGAACAGACGGATGCATTCCAGAACACCAAGATGAAAGGCGCCATGCTTGAAACTGGATGTTTCTAGTCTTTTCCCCAGTTTAACGTGAGACGGCATAGGATGGCATCATCGAGTGCGTTTTCCAGGAAGCAAGTACTCTTCTGCTCCAGATGATCCCCAATCATGTAAGTTCAACCCGAGGAGGGTGGTCTCCAAGCCACGTCGACGTTCTTTTGCCCCGAAGAGACATATCAGACGAAGACCATTGAGTTGCGTAGCATATCCGCGCTAAAGCGAAGAGGATTGAGCTAGAGACAGCCCTTCACGGGCTATGCTGAAATCAAGTTCATAATTCTGATGGTCTGAATGTTTCGTACCGTTTACAGTCTAGCCATCGGACTAGGGGCAAAATGGTGGCAAGAGCCAAGAGTGGCATCTTGTTGGTTGTCATGATAAGACATGATGGGCTGTCGCATTAACCTTGGTCTTGGGAGCGCTTTCCCATTCGCCAACAACACACCGTCCTTCTGCTTCATACAGGTATCCCGAATGCTTCGGAGTATCAGGCGTAGCGAGGTAGCCGACTAGACTCTATTCCCGCCTCGTGCATCTCCCACGGGTTATCAGCACGCGCGAGACGACTAGGCACATAGTATACCTGTCGTCCGGCGCTGTTAAAGTGCAGTTCCATGCATATCAGATGTAAACGTATGCCATTGTTTTGCATGCGTTAGCGTGCGACGCACGGTTTTCCTATCGAGGGCAAGGGAACCTGGGCAGGGTGTTCAACCGGAATCGCCGTAGCCTACTCGGCGTCACACTTTGAGTTGTCGCTCTCATTTATTGATCCCGCGATATGAAGGGAAATATCCATCCGGATCAGGAAGAAAGGCTATTCAGGGAACTGAATCATGTCGTAAAGGCAGTTGCCTCCTGTCTTGAGCAAGCCAGTCACTGGGCGACTGTTATCGCCTGCCAATGGCACAGCCCGGTTTTCATGTGTATCTTCGTTCCTGGCGGCACGCATTCAGCTGAAGAGTGCTCATGTGGCTTTACGGATATTAAGTTGGCTACTCCATAAGTCGTAGTAGTGTCTGTGTGTCCCTGGTCCCTGGCCGGGCCGTCACCACGGTCAGTGCAACGGCTGCAGTAATAATTGTCAAGGTTGGATCGAAGGCCCGTGTACTGAGCTTGTTCAAAGTATTTGTGTCTCTACCCACCAGAGCTTGCGTCAGCACAATTGCGCCCTGCGGATAGCAAATTGGACAATGCTTGCAGTAATACGGCGTCTGAGGATATCGGCACAGTCTTGCATGAAAGCGGATGTGCATTTTGTAATATTTCGGAAGGCCCCAGAGTTCAATTCTGGAGGTACTACTCCGTACTTGGCATGAGACCCCAACATTCTTGGGTATGCTGGGGGAAAATTACTTTGCTCCCAGTCTTGTACGACAATGTCCGTGGGGAACGGATGTGCGTGCCCATGGCAGTTTGCCCTTGCTGGCAGATATGCCGTCTGTGCATTCATATGCCGCTGGATAAGAGCCGAGGGATTGGGGGAGTTTTTCTTTTCTCGCCATTTCTCCTCTTGACTGGCCTCGCGGGCTGTACCACGATCCGAAACACGCGGCCAGAAGCGAGTGCCTTGGCGACAAGATGTCTGAGACTTTGAGTCCTCCGGAAGGCCTTCAATAGGACGGGGTGGCGGATTGGACACTTGGCTGCAGATGCGATGCGGGTTTACGGAGTAGAAATAGGGAAATTGAGAAGAGAGTGGTGTGCGCACTCTAGCCTGTTGAAGTCTGGTGCATGTGCAGAGTTGTGTCAAGAAATCGAAGGCTGGCGAACTCGGGCTTTGCACTTGGACATGAATCACACGATTGAGTCAGCTAGTAGTACTCCGTTATGCCGACAGGGCAGCAAGTTGCGGCGCGGTCGTGCCTTCCCTCCTGCTAAAGACATGGCCACCAAAGTCAGGCATCCAACCAGTCAATTGACCCGAATTGAAGTTGTGCACCAACATTGAACACTTGGTAAGCACGTGCTTCAGGTTCACGATGCAAACTGCAAACCAGACTTGTCCCAACGACCAGAGGTTGATTGGGATGTAACATCAACCCTTGAACTTGGACCTCGAACCTCGCGGCCCCCCTCGCGCCCCTCGACCAACGGCTGGACGCACAGACCAAATCCATCCACGACTGATGGTGGGATTGGGGCTGCACAACACCGACACCTGGTGGCTGATGGCGACGGCACTGTGTGCATCGAGGACGACGTGCGGACGACTCGGGGACTGGAAAAGATCGCTGCCACTGAAGCGGGCTGGCGGATGCATGGGACAGGGGTCTGGGGCTGTTGCCACGCTTGAACACCATTGTGTTCCTGTGTGGTTTGATGTTAATTTCGCCTGGGGATTCCAAGGTGCCTGGACACGGACCACAGGCCTCAAGGGCTTGATGGGCCTTGACCCGGCCACGACCTGGGCTTGCAGTCGGCTTGCAGCCATGCTTGCCACGGCGTGCAAATGGCGCCTTTGGCTCCCCAACTCCCCATGACGGAGGCGGATGGAGGCAGATGGCCCTTGAGATTGCTGGGACCGGGGCATGGACCTGTGCATCTGGCACCAACCCATGCCTCATCCCGGTTTCTCCCACGTCAGTCCATCGAAGGTTGCTTCCACACCTCATCGTCCGTCATCCTCCCGCCGGAAAGCCCAATGCGGGATCGCCCTTGGTCCAAGGTGTTTAATACCAAGACCAAGAGACAAAAGTGACTAGTGACTAGCGACTGGCCGTCGACTTGGTTAAACACCATCATACTCCGTGCCAAACTTCAGGACCCATAATAGCCCAGGCGGTCCATTTACCTGCTGCTCTCGTTTCCGCTGCTGCTTACTTATTCTCTTCTCGTCCACTTTTACGCAGTCGTGTGTGTTCGGCGTAGAACAATAACGTCTTCGTTGCCCCTTATTTCCATGTTCCCTCTTGCATCTCGGGCGTATCTTTTCTGGCTTGGACCCTCGCTGCAGTGCAGTTCCATCTAGCAAAGTTTGGCTTTTCTAGTTGCCCGCCAAACACTCGCCAAGGACATTAGCAGCAAGAGGAGGCTATACTCGAGTATCCACCAAGGAAAGGAGTCGACAATACGGTTGAAACATAAACGCGAGCAACAGCAGCCAGGCCTCTTTTCCGCTGCGGTCCCAATCTCTGCCTTCTCAGAATGCGACCTTAACCGGAAACAGACCACCGGCCTTTACTCCGCATCTTGCTCCCATTTTCTGGCCAGCAACTTGTCATCTTGCTGGCCATGGATAGCCTCGCCGGCCACCTCCAGGTTCCTCCGGACCGGAGTCAGATCTTAGGCAGGCAATCATGGAAGGTGAGCAGCACAACAGCCGTGCTCGAGTCTTTGTTTGATGATTTGGGAGCAGCATGCTTTTGTTCTCTTCTCCCCGCGTCACCGTCAGGCACATCCAATTAATCATGCCGCTTGCTAGACAAGATATATTGCCGTTGGGTCTCGCCAATCCACCACCAGAAATCGGCAAGGCAGCTACGGCTTCACGCAGAATGGCAGCATAGGCCGCGTCAACACCGTCATTTCAAAATCCGTGCAAAAGAATGCCATTGACGAACAATGTCTTTTCATTTACAAGACCAAGGTAAAGCGCACTGCTCCCCAATCGCTACTCCCACGTCGCAACACACGCCACTGACAACGTCCATGTTTAGGAAGACTGGGAGCCGATCCAGCAATGGCCGCTTAGCTGTGTTTCCGATTGCCAAGTCCAACTTGTCTCCCATCGCAAGCAGGGGCCTGTGTTACCAACTCTTGTGGTCACAGTTTCCGACAATCAACGAAAGAGACGATCAAGCCGAGCTGCAGGTTTTATTTCTTCCAACAAAGACGCAGGAGTGACGACGTTGTGGTTTCGCACGCCTCCCGATAACCGCCATCCCACTCTTCACGAATGGTCTCGATTCATCATGTCCAAGAAGAGCTCGCACAGCACGACAGAGAGCCCCGTGTCCCCGGTTTTCACGTCGCCGTTCCAAACACGATCCAACGACAATCCGGATTACTCCCCTCGACCAGGAAGCGGCAGCCGCGGCCTTCAGCACAAAAGCTCCACGGCCACCCATTCCACCGGGCCCCTGGATCGCGCAACCACCTTCAGCTCGGGCTCCCCAAGCCTACGATCGAAACGAAGCGATATTTCATCCCCTTCTAGCAACAACCATCCGTCTCAAAAGGTGCAGTATGCCATTCCTGAACAGCACTATACAACCATTAGGCCCGGCGATATTGTATCGTCGGGTCCCAATGGAGAGTACCAGGGTCAGTTCATCGAAGGATGGACCTCGGCCCAGGGAAGGTCATCCATGATGAGCTCACCCTCCCGAGGCAGGGATAGCATAAGCTCACACAGCCGGCAGCTTTCTATCCTCGATGAAGGGTCTCCTCCTTGCCCTGGGGAGACCATTTTGGACAGAGCCTTTCAGCTGGGACACATCCCTGGCGCCGGTTCGTATGTTCCCGGACAGGAAAAGCTCAGCTCCATTGCGAGGTTTGATGCCCTAATGCGCGATGCCGAGGAGAAGCGGCGAAAGCGGGACACGATCCAACAGGCCCAACAAACAACCATGACAAGTGCGTTTGATCATGACGATTCCTCAGATGACAATGGGGCAGACCCTGCCTCGGACGATTCCGACTCTGAACGCGATGGCTACTCCCAGAGACGGAACCAGAACGAGCAACATGGCGCACTACTCATGTCGCCATCTGCCCAGCGGGCCTTGGCGTACATTGCAGGCCGTCACGACGGCGGTACTCTGAAGAACCCAAAGTCTCATCGCCCGGGTATGTCGAGGAACAACCTTAGTTTTCATGCAGATTCCGCTCCCACATCCACTATAATCGCGCCACCCTCGCGTCCACACACCGCCCACGCCAAGAGTAGGCCCAAAGCCTCCCGAGCACAAACCACGCCTCATCTGATAGCCACAGCCACGGCAGCACCGGATTTACCCTCGATGACGTCCGGCAAGGCCCAGCAGGACAGCGGACACCATCGTTCCAGCACAACTGCGGAAAAGCGACACTCCAACTCGAGTGCCAAAAGGTTGAGTTTCACCGAGTTTGCCAAGAGGTTATCTAGCACCAGCAGCTTACTGCTCGTCCAGACGAACGCAAGTGGAGGGAGCAGCCGTGCCAGCAGCGAGGTCGACGCCCAGCCGTGCTCGTCCGCGCCGCGCACCAACCTGACTCTCCGCGGGACAGGACCTCTGCCACCACGGCCCCGGGACCGCGAGGACCAAGATAGACGGTGCGCATGGCGAAGCAGCGTTGGCATGGTAGGCACCGAAGGAGGCTTTGTATAGAGTCAACTCTGGCGAGGGACCCTCTCGACCACGGCCAAGCTACCAGCTCTCTACTTAAGTACACTACCGCACCGGCACCAGACCATGACACCAGGAACATTTGCGCCCCCGTCCTCCCGGCCGCCAACCATCTACTATAAACGTTATTCGACTCTTGGCAATTCTACAGCGCGTATACGAAATTTTTCAATGCCAAAACAGCATTCCTATATCGTCACGACCCCTCACGACGGCACTTGATTCACGTCCATTTCATCATTAACGACGGGGCATTCGTCCCTCTGCACAACGGGCAAAGCGTTTCAGCGCCGGGCATATATATATATATCCCCTTCTCACCTTTTTCCCGATTTCTACACCAGGCGGGAAAAGCCGCATCACTTACCACCCGCCCGTCTCATTCACTCGACATTTGCGTATCTGCATACCGGTGTATTTTGGTGCCGGGCCGGCGGCGAGGGCAAGTCGTTGCGGCGGCCTCATGATTTAGCGAGATTTACGATACCATGTGCATTCAATTCACCCTAAGCTATTTCTGTTCCTGTACATATTGTCATTTATGGCGGCAAAAGAAGGACGGGTGTATTTTATTTCCGCAGACGCAACTAGTTATGAAATACCACACTGCGCTCTTCCTAGCTCTCGTGCAGCACCAACATGCCAACCGTGATGGCTGGCTTGACGTCAGCGTCGCTTACTCGTAACATTGCCAGTACTTGCCGCACTGTGATTGTTCCGGGGTCAGTCCTAGCAGCCCCCGCTATTGCACGAGGATTGCGCACATGTCGTGAACTACAGTGGGTGTACACCGTCATTTCCGAACTGTGGGACACGAAATTGCGTAGTGGACATAAGTGGCATGGTTATGAGGAAAATGTCCAGCATCAGATATATACGCCGACTTGGCCATGTTTTGATTATATTGCTTAATTCTACTGCATCCTTTTCCAGTCATCTCATGTCCCAATTGTGCCTACCGTGCGGCTCTTTGCGGTAATTGCCACCTCCACCTATCCCACACGGTTAACATACGTAATACCTGTGTTAACAGCTCACCCGCTCCATGCTCAATGCTCAATGCTCAAATGCCCGGGCTCATTCATTTCACGCGACCCCCCCCCTCTGACTAGTCACATTTTGTACTGTTTCATCTATATTCCTCTCCGTTCTGCCTCGTCCAACAACCCCGTCAACCCCCCACGGACCACTCAGCGAATATACTGGGCAATGGCCTCCTGCTGTTCTGGGGGAAGTCTCTGGGTGATGAAACCTTCAATAGCCCCACCGTGTCGCCGGTTGGCTTCAACCATGTACTGCTTGACCCACGTCGTCACGTTTTGAACTTCAGGAAAGTCGTCGCGAGCCAGGGGTCGGCACGTGTTGAGAGCAGTATATGTCATGCCGAAACCAATATCATCTACTGAACTCTCCGTTATGATCTCGTCGCCTTGGCCAGCGGCAACAGCGGGAGGGTTTGCGAGCAGGGACAGCAGAATACGGCAGCTGCTGGCCCAGCCTTTCATAAACTTCTGCCCAAACACCTGTGAATCGCATAATGTCTTGGTCAGTGACACGACTGCCGTTTTGCGGTCAACAGGCTTGGCGAGCTTCTCTGTCTCAGCAAGCACAAATGGTGGATACACTTGGGCAAATGCACCTGCATCCAACTGGTCTGATTGCTTGATGAAGAAGTCCGCACCATAGCCAGCTTCAAGTCTGGCACTGACCAGATGATAGAAGCGGGCGAAACGGATCTTGAACGAGTCGGCAGGAGATCCCTGCAGCTTGGTGTACAGAAGCTGCAGAATCGTGCCAAAATATTTGTCCAGCGCAGAGCTATGGGATCGAGTTAGCTAACGTATCTTGTAATGGACTAGAAGTTGTTCCAGGGCAACACTTACGGCTCAAACGAGTTGACAATGGCATCCAAAATGTCAAAGGCCTGGACTTCGGACTTCTTGAATGCAAGCAGTTTTTGGAAAATGCCAAGAACGGCTTCCAGCTGATTGTTCTGAATAACCAAGCTTGATGCCTTGGGAATGACAGCAGATAACAGACGAACGCAAGCAGGAACGTTGCCACGGGTCTCCCACAAAGGCGCAGCCAGAAGAGGGCCCAGAAGACTCTTGAAGTTCTCAGAAACAGCGTCTGCGGGACTTGACTCGAGAAGCTGGGCAAGAATTTGGAAAATGTAAGGAATGAACTCGGTAACATCTTCAGTAAGGATCAGATTAAATGGCTCCCACAGCTTCTGGTTGAAAATCGCGGTATTGGTCCCAGAGCAGTATCGTACCAATGCACCCATAGCCTCGAAGTGGTAGTAGTAGAACCTTGGGTTGCTAGGGTTGTGCTTCATGACGTTGGTAATGAGAATAAGGTGGGTCAAGACGTTATCTAGCATTGGCGCGGCACCATCCTTGATGACGATGAGAATTCTCATGACGCAGCGCATCAAGAACTCGTTTTCTTGCAACTTGGCGGCATTAGTTTCGCGCTCAATCAGCTTGAACAAGTGGTTGAGAAGGTCCTTTGCAAAGGGCTCAATGTCGGTTCGGGGGAACATTTGATTGCCCACATCATCCGCCAAGAACAAAACACGTTCAACAGCAATTGCAGCGTACGTGTAGACAACATAGTTGGACGAGTTCATGTTTTGAATCAACGGCGGTAAAGCGAGCGTCCACTGTTCCTTGGACAGTTGACTGCGGAATGTGTAAAGATATTTAATAGCATCAACTTTGGAGATGGGCTCCACCCCCTCGCTCGCCATGAGATCTGCCGCAATATGCTGTTCAAAGAACTCGACAACATTGACAAGTGGGTTCACAGTCTTGACCCCCTGTGCGGCGGTGACAGCTCCCTTGGCGGCAATAGACAAGAATAGATAGACGGCCGTGTCCTTGGCCTTCCAGTCCGTCTTGCCCTGGTCAAGATAGTGGGTGATATACTTGGACACCGCGGTTGTTACGGGAGTCTCAAATCTTTCTTGCAATTTTCGCAAGAAATCTGTGGAAGACCGGCGTCTTGAGTCCGTATCTGAGCCCTCTAGATCTCGTCGAATAAACTCGATGGGTTCGTCTTCGAACATTTCAATGTCTGATTCTCTCAGGGCAACATTAGGCAAGATGACTTTTTCGACAATTTGAGACAAAACATTCTCATTGTTGAAAACAGCAGCGTGCTCAGCTGTACCGGCGACCGCGGTCAAGAAGTGCAAGCTCTTGCTCACGAGGTTGTCATACTTGGTTTGAGGCCCAACTGTCGATAGTAGGTTCCACGCGCTCGTAATAAAAGGTGCGCAGTATTTTGAAAAGTCCTCATCATACTTGATAGTATAAAGCTCCAGCAACTCGCAAATTCCTGCCTTGGCTGTGTCGACAATACTCGCCTCGTCGTCATCATCTGTCTCGAGCAGTGGGTTGTTGTAGGTCAGGTATTTGTGGAGAAGCTCAGAGATACTCGCAAGGTTCTCTTCAAAAATCGGGGGAAGGTCGTGAGAGGACATATCATGTAGGATCTTGATTTGCATGTCGAGGGTCTCGAACCACCCCTTGAGGGCATTTTTGTCGTTGGCATGCGCGGCGATTTTGCTGTCAGTAGTCTAGGCGATGTGTCAGCATCCCAAAGACAGTGCTACGCTTGAACAACTTACCACCAGCAACTGAACAAAAGGCTGGCCGAACGTGGTGATGACGTGGTTGATTTCGATATACAACTCGTTGGATCGATTTAGAGGGCGCCATCGGTTAAAAATCGAATGAGCGACTTCGAGGACGCCGACATTGACCTTGGGATCCGTGGTAGAAAACCGACTAACCAGCTCCTAATTATTCAGCTCAGCAAAAGCTCCCGGAATATGGCAATATGGACAGATCGTACTTGGGTCAAGGTATCCCACCGCCTCCAAAAGTCGGAGTCTGCAATGACGCTGATTGCTTCGCCCAGCTGTTTCTGAACATTTGGCGGGCTCGAGATCATCAAACCAATCAGGCGCTCCTTTATTATCTGAACCTCATCCTGTGAAATTTTGTAGTTGCCTTCCTCATCCTGAAAAACACGTACAGCTTTAGTATTTCGATCGAGGGTCGAGGTGGGGGGAGTCGGTACAGGCACGCACCACGTAGTTGGAACGTATGAAGTTCTTGAAGGCCAAGGAAGCAGCGAGTCGGGTATTGGGGGGAAGAGAGTCGGAATTGACAATGTTCAGCAAGGTGAGCGAGTATTGGGGCTTGGTAGCCTCTTGCTTCAGAGCATTCTCGGCTGTAGATGTGTTTTGTTTATTAGTACTGGAGAGCGGGGCAACAGCAAAGCAAAGAGAAAAAAAGTCAGGACGGAGGTATCTGCCGTACCTTTACGGTGCTGGGAAGGATCGAGGGTTGCATTCAGGAACTGAGAGATTTGCCCAATGTCGGCCGCCATGGTGAGACCTCGTGGAAGAGAGCTGCACTGTGGTTGTGACGTTTGGAGATGGAGAGAGGCGGTGGTGTTTGTTGGAAACAAGAGATGTGATGTGGAGGACTTTCTGGCGTTGCGCAGCTGTTCGCCTTTCCATGGCGACGGGTCGACCAGGGTCAACCACGGGTTGCGTGTGGGGAGCTCGGATCAGATCAACGGTACGGAGAAGACGGGGTGCGCCTGCACGAAGCTGTGCCGGCCGTGCCATTTCAACTAGAAACTCGTGGATAGGGAGACAAGTCCCATATCTTCCCCCGTATGCGCTTTTGATGGCCTTTTTCCCCCAATATTGTATAACAGTTCGTCCTGCAACTGTTTATATTAGCGTCTGGTCTTGCAGATCTCGTGGCTCTGCCAAGATCAAGCCCACCCCGTCAACTGCCTACCTACCTAGGTATACATGCATAATAGAGTACACAAATTGCGAATAAAGCACAATTGACATATTGAGCACGGCATTAATCATTCTGTTGCCCTGTAAAATGATCAAGCTTTCAGTAAACTTGAAACAGGCACCGAAGCTTGTCGCTCCCGCCACAAAGAGCAATCTTGGCGCTAAAGCCCTCGAATAGGAAAGGTCGGGTGCGAAGCAACGCTTGACTGCTCGCTCCAGCCCTACCCTATGGTTCAATCATCTTGAGGTCAGAAAGACACTACGGGGCGCTTTGTATACTTGCTTTAAGTATCGTTGGCTTGTCGAGCGGCCTGGCACCTGAACTTGCGGTCTGGTTGACATCCAAGGCCTTACGATGTACCGTCAACTGGTGCAAGTGTGTCAACTGCTAGGCACGTAGTACCAGCTAGTTGACTTGACATAGCCACGGAACTCAGTACTCGACAAGCAGCCAACATTGAAGCCTTGAGACCAGAGAAGTTGCTGGTATCATGTCATTAGGCGGTGCGATGCCCAGCTGCCTACCTAGGTAGTTCCCTACCAGACTACTTCCTGTAGGTACTAAGTACCCAGCCCCCCCAGCTTAGATGCTCTGTCTGCAGATGAGGTCAGCGAGCGCAGATTCTTCACTGAGCTTCAATGCAGTAACCGTCATGGTGGGGCTCTCCCCATCCTCCCTTCCTGCACAAGCCACACTGCATGTACTGTTCCAGCCAAGCTGCATGGCTTCTGCCCACAATCGCAGGTACTGGTACTTTCGGATAAGTGCCACCCAGGACTCCCGAGTGCTTCGCTTCATAGTGGGTAAATATGATCCAAAAAGCGACTGCATCGCATCATCACCACTTCCGGTCTCATCGACATTTCCTGCCCAAATCTTGTCCTGTTTCTCCTACATCCTCGCCAATGCTTGTCCTGGCAAGGTCAATTCTGTGTTCGACTTGAAACCGGTTTTTGGCCAGCTTCGAAGTATATTCCGTCGAGTTTCGTCGTCGTCCCAGTCCCCGTCCTCAACTTGGCGGAGTTCCTATCCACGGTTCGGGCTTCGTCCTAGGTTGCTTTCATCGGTTCTTGGTGCGGCTCGCGGCTCCCTACGCCGTGTATAACTGCCGCCTCGATCTTGAATGCAGTTTTATGTTCAAAGATCGTCTGGGCTGATCTCCAGGTATGCAATCTACGTCTAGCCACGATGGTCCCTGCCATTACCGGCAATGTTGAGTTTTTCGCCCGAGCTTGCTGAAGCGTGGAGTTATCGCAAGGTGGTTGTCTGCCTGCCACGAAGAGCGCAAAGCTGGACTTGGTTTGCCTGGTTGCTGTGTCTGCCTTGCTAACTTGTCACACAGTCCCAACATTTCCGCTACCACTCCTCTCGGCAGACGAGCACATGTCCCCGCAGCCAGAAGATGATCCTACTTCTCCGGATTCGACTCGCCCCGGCGGCCTGGCTACAGTCTTTCGTACCTTAACAAATTCCAAGGCGATCAAAGCCCCGCCTCCTCCTTCGAACCCGTCGGCTGCCTTGCCTCGAGCCGAGCTCATCAATGCCATCCCAACAAACTCCCAGGGGCTGTCCACTAACCATATGGATGCATTTGAACAACTCAAAAACGGCAGCCCCAGCGAGAGAATCTCCGCCGCGAATACCTTAAAGTACGCCATTACTGAATATCCACTGAATCCGATTCTGGATATCTGGTACGCTGCAAAGGACCTCATCGATCCAAACAACTCAGCTTCGACGAGAGCTGCTGGCTGGGAACTATTGACGGAATGCGCGAAACATGCATCTTCGACCGATTTGGAGCGGAAAGAGTACTTTCAAACTCTGTCCGCATCTGCTAACCCCGAAGACTTCCATCTGCAACTTGCAGCTCTAGTCGACCTGACAAGCCGTGGCCGTGTGCTGGCTGGCTTCGACTACGATTTATTACCTCTTCTGACGATTTGGCTGCAAAATGCGTACAATGCAGCCCGTATCGCGAGGAAAAACTCTCATCCTGGCCGCGGTGCCGGCGGTTCTTCCAGGGCCAAGACTGCAGCATTGGGCGAAGACAAAAACTTTGCACAGTTGTTTTTATTTCTGTTGGATGTCATCAAGTTCAGCTTCAACACAGCTGACGAGCCGGCCGTCACCGATCTAATTGACACCATACTCACCATCTGCATGAATACAAGTCAGGAGGATGACTTGCGCTCCTGTATCAATGTTCTAGATGCAATTGTGACCTTTGGCTCTATCCCGCAGAGTAAACTGAAGGACTGTGTTCAAGTTCTCAGCTCAATCTACTGCATGGTTCCCAACTTGCAAAAGAACTCGTGGCACACAATTGCTAATCTATGCAAGTCACACAATGGCCAAGCGACGGTTCGAATCATGCTTGATATACTCAGAAATTTGCAACCTGGCGTTAATGAAAAAGACTCGAGTAGAGAAATTCGGGGAAGTTTGGCTGTACTCCAGAAGCTGCTGTCGAAGACGACTGAAAAGGGCTATCCGTCGGTTCCGTATGCATTACTCGTTGATGGACTATCGAATACGCTCAAGGCCACAAAGTCTTTACGAGTCTACGCCGCGGTCTTGCAATTGATCAATTCCCTGTTCGACGATGGACTCGGCAACATCCACCGTCTCATCGTGGATGAAGATTGGTCGACCTCTCTTGACGTTGCGGCTGAGTGTTACCGACGTGTTCATGAGGGCGCTGACGGACAACAAGGCATTCAGGCCAATGACGAATCTCTGGAAGCTGTGGTTGACCGCGAGCTCCTGACGCTCGTCCGACGCCTAGACACTGTCATCAAGGAGAAGTCTCGCGACTTTGTACCCCGACAAACCATTGTCAAATTCTTTACTGATGTTCACAACCTATTGCCAGATGAAACAGCCAAGACTGTTCTGGATTACTTTCAAGAATTTCGGTGCTGCTCTCCGTCTGATTTGAGGTGGGAAGAAAACCTGAATCTGGTGTTGGAAGCCTTCTTCAGTAATCGCAGTCGAAGCTCCGACACAAGACTTAGGGCCCTCCATGCCATGATGGACGCGTACGAGATTGTCGACCTTGTTGGTGATGGTGCAGAGCAGAACTTCATTCCGAGGATGGCCAAGAGCATACTGCAAAACATTGCTGAAGAAGGTGACGTTTTGGTACTCGATGCCGTCATGCCACTCATGGTTTCTGTTGTTGTGTCATGCGACATGGAACTTTTTGACTTTGTTATTGATGCTTTGAGAGCCATAGTTGTTGGCGATAGGCTCAAGTCTCCCATATCACCTTCTGTCTTGTCAACTACGATTTCTCCAACAATGATGGACGGAGCTACGCCCGGTCTCCGACAATCACAGTCTCCTTCAAATGTCGTTACAAGAGGTTACGTCAGAATGTTTCTGCGACTCATGAACTCACATAGCTACAAGAGTGTGAAGTTGTACAATACAGTGGTCGGCATTGCTAAAACGAATCACTGCGAAACTGACGCCAGGCTAACGGCGATGAAGCTTTTGTTCCGACTACGCGCCGATTGGGCCAACAGAGTCTTTGTCACGGATGACCTTGACAATATTTCTCTGGCAACTGCCATGTATCGTACAGACGCCTCGTTTGCCAAGAAGCAGGCCGAGGAAGCAGCTCAGTCTCTTCGTTTGTCAAGAAGCGATCATGGCAATCAGTCCCGATCCTCGCGAGGGGTGTCTCTAAGTCAGTCTCAGCATCAAGAGCGAGGTCATCCAGTACGAACACCAAGCGGGGCCAAGACCATTGCTGCAAGATACCACCAGCTTTGGAGATGTCCAGACCCGCAGGCCCTGCCAGAACGAATCCCTAATCTCATTAGTCCCGTGCTCGTGTCTCATTCGACAACGACTGAAGCCAGCGACGAGAGTGAGGATGCAGACGAAGCCGCATCGCATGTACAGCAGCAGCGCAAACCATCAGTGCTTAATATGACAAATTGGCTTGATGCCGTGCTCGATATATTACAAGGCAGTGAATGGGAGATCTATAGCTTCGCCCTCGTCCACCTGCCGTCACAACTCAGCAATCATGCCATATTCAGAGATGTAATTCCACAGATTCAAGAATTACGTCGAATTATTTGCGATCAAATCCGAACGAATAGCTTTCAGGAACCTCCATTCGTATCTGGTCTGCGACGGGCTGATGTGGCTATATGTCTCTTCCACAGCCTGACAATGATTCTAAGCTACCACGAGCACTTTGGCAAGGGTGACGAGGATGAAATTGTAAAGACATTCATTCTTGGTATCGGTACCTGGGAACGTACCGCGAAATACTGCATTCACGCCTTGTCGATATGCTGTCACGAGCTTCCTCTCTCTACTAGCAAATCCCTTGTTCAAATGCTCAATCAAATGGCAGCAAGCATCACGCAGCCTCACGTGTCAGTTCATATTCTAGAGTTCCTTGCCTGCCTGAGTCGGCTACACAATGTATACGTCAACTTTAGAGAAGATGAGTACAGAATTGTATTCGCAATCTGCTTCCGCTACCTGGAGTATGCAAGGGACAAACGACAATCACATCGCGGCAGCCACAACGGTGAACCTAATGCAGCTGGCGTGTTTGGTGCTGCTACTGGAGAGCCCACGCAGACGGGTCCTCCCTCCGAGGAGCTTCCTCAATATGTCCATGCTTTGGCGTACCATGTGATTTTATTCTGGTTCCTGGCTCTCAAACTTCAGGATCGCGCCACGCATGTCTCGTGGATTGTCAAGAAGCTGTTTTCTGATCCTGATAGCTCTGGACAGAATGCTGACGAGCAAGCTCTTACCTCGATCGACTTCATGCAGAGAGTCACGTATGCCGATGTGGACGAGTCTTGTGAAGATCCGTACTTTACTGAGGGTCGATTCGGACCCATTGTGAAGAAGCAATGGATCATTGGAAACAGTATTGTGACAGTGAAGCAGGCGACAATATCGGGTTGGGCGCAAATAATCAAGCGACAGCCTTCTGGGACGTCGGCGTATACGATCCGGGAGACCTACGCGACGCCTCCACCACACCAGGTCGAGAACCATGTTGACGTGAGCCGAGAAGGCCAGCCGACCAGCAATTCTATTCTCCCCAGTCATGTGCTGGTTCAACTCATGTCACCTGTGCCCCAGAGCTTTGAGTCCGCACGACCTATTCCGTTGCCGGATGACGATGCCGTTGACCGTGCAATCAGGGTATTTGACCGAAGCTCCAGCGTGGACAGTCATAAGGTTGGCGTTATATACATTGGGGAGGGGCAGGATAACGAGGCCGAAATCCTTGCCAATGTTTCTGGCAGCAGTGATTACACGGAGTTCCTGAACAATCTTGGAACGCTGACAAAGCTGAAAGGTGCTACCTTTAACACGCAGGGATTGGATCGAGAATATGACTCTGATGGCCAATACACGTTTTGCTGGCGTGACAGGGTAACAGAGATTGTTTTCCACGTTACGACTCAAATGCCTACAAACCTAGAACGCGACCCACAGTGCACTCTTAAGAAGCGACATATCGGCAACGACTTTGTCAACATAATTTTCAACGACTCAGGCAAACCATTCATGTTTGATACGTTCCCTAGCCAATTCAATTATGTTAATATCGTGATAACGCCTGCGTCGCGGGCGTCTTTTATCGCAACACGGACGACGGATAGGCCTGGGGCTACGTCTGGACAACCATTCTACAGAGTTCAGGTTCTGAGCAAGCCTGGCTTCCCGGAAATATCGCCGGCATCGGAGACAAAAATGGTATCTTTGAATGCGCTGCCTGGTTTCATCCGCCTCCTTGCTCTGAATGCTTCGGTGTTTTCCCATGTCTGGAACGCCAGAGAGGGCGGCGAGCACATCAGCTCTTGGAGTGGTCGGCTCAGGGAGATTAAGCGTCTCCGAGAGAGATACGGACCGAAGACGACGGCAGCCCTGGTTCCATCGCCGCCGCCGACCTCGTCCTCGCAAAACCAACCTTCTGAGTCCTCCCGCCCAAGCAGTAGCGTGCGGGATAGCTTCAGCAGCTTGCGTCGCACCAGCGTGGCCACTTTCTTCACCAGCACCAGCGAACAGACGTCCCACCGGTCCTCGGCGCTCTCGACCGCCCCTACACATGACACTGAAGTAGGGAATGCAAATGGAGGAAACCCGTTAGTGGAGTCTGTCGACTTTTCGAAATGGGCTTGAAGGACATTTGTCTTTTGACGTTGAACCATGTCAGGGGCGAATGACCTATGTATGATGAACTGTTTTTATGTACTTTTTTCTTTAGAGGCGTCGATCATAGGGAGGGGGGAGGGTTTTACATTTGGAATGAAAAGTTTTTTCGACATTTCTAATTCAGCTAAAGGTTGACGTTTTGCTTATTTTTGGCATACCCCATTTTAGTATAGTTATTCCCCGGTTTTCATAAGGGAAGCGAATGAAAAGACAGAGGAGCGTCAAACAGGGACGAGGTAGAAGGGCGGTAGGGAAATGCCGAAAGCTGCACTAAATTATAGGCATTTTATATCATTGAAATTTTGACCGACATGGTTGTTCTCATGGTGATGGTATCCTAGCCGAGCCTCAATTTATTGACGGTGTGCGTTCAAATACGGAGTATCCTAGCGTCCGTTCCGACAGGGCCCACTCGCCCCACACGCCACCGCAAATCACGGCACGGTACCAGACAGTAACACGCGCCGGACATGGAATCACTCAACGCGTCAAGTCTAAACTTGATCGGAAATATTGACCCAACTGGTCTCACGTCAACTCACGGGAAAGCAAATGGGTTCAGCTCCCCAAGGGAGCGGGAAAGTTGAGTCGACTTCTGCGGCGGCTATGCCCAACCCTTTTTGGGCGATAGCATCCTGTCGGTGACGTTACAATGGCGGACGACAGCATTGATGGCCTTATTGAAGACATGGTCAATGGTAAGAAGCCATTCCGCCATCGAGCTCTTGACCCGAAGCTCACCAAACACCAGCGGCAAAACTCCCCGCCAAAGCTCGTGCCATCAACATCAAATCCACTGTCGCGTCCTTCTCTACTCTTGCGTATGAAGAAGGCATTGTCCCTGCCGCCCTCGACCGGCTGATCGACCTAGTCACCATCCCTAACTATCTTGATCAAGCCAGTTTAGCATCCGTGGTTCGGAACCTGTACCCAGCTGAGCGGGTGTCCCCCAATGTTGTGCTCCATGTTGTTTCGGCACTGGGACATGGCGCGCTCAAGGCACCGCTCAGCCTGCAGGCTGCGCTGCTGAAATGGCTGGTGATGGTGTATCATGTGTTGGAGACGCCAGCCGTCTTGGCGCAGGCGTATTCGGTTTTATTTAATTTGCTTGATACTGCTGCTATTCGGTGCGTATACTCGGCTTCACGACGCTCCAGGCTGCAGGGGTGGACAACTGACTTTGCTGACTTTGCGTGATTTCTTTCAAGGCCGCAGCTGGCGCATTTATTGGCGTTGATTACGAGGAGGAAGCATGTGAGACCATTCCGGATTCAAGCCTTGTGAGTAACTGTGGCGCGGACGTGGGCGAAGACGTAGTTACTAACTTGACCAAGGTTGAATCTATCGAGACAAACTGGCAATGACCCGCCATTGGTGGGCTTGTTGAGGGTGTTTAAGGATTATTACCCCGAAATTATTGTGGGTGAGGCCGTTCGAGGCAAGGCCTCTGCCTTCAAGGTAGGCTTCTTTTCGGATGGGCAAGGTGATGTGCGCGCGTGTGCTGATGAACACAGCACCCCGATGTCTTGTGGCGCTCCAGGCTGGCTGAGATTCAAGACGCCCACCGTCAACGCGTTGCGGAACAGAGACCGACGGGGCCTCAAAGCGGATTCAGGGTTAATAGACCTGTCAATCGGGCCCAGAGGAACAAGGCCGTGCCTATTGTGCTGACGTCTCATGCGACAGAGGTAAGAGAACGCCCTGTTCAACCTCGCTGCGGGACGAGCTGTTGCTGACATGGGGCCAGGATTCCGTCACACTCGAAGAAGTGGAAGATGTTTCCAGCTTTGTAGCCAAAATGGACAAGCTGGAGCTCCCGAATCAACTTGTTGCCGTACTGGCTGATCCCCTCTTACAAAAACTGCTTATTCTGAGGCCAAATCCTGAATCTTACCAGCGAATATCAAACTGGCTCAGCGCAGTATTCCAAGAAGTGATGGCGGGAGACGCGGATGAAGCAACGCTATGGGAGGTGCTCGAGGTGGTGAGGGAGTTTGTGGTTCAGACCAAGACGATTCCGCCTCTGCTTCTTAGCTTCTTCAGTCAGTTTTTCAACATTTGGGGGGGCGAGGGGAAACGAGATGTTTGTTTTGACATTCTTGGCTTTACGCCCTTCCACGACTTTGGAGGTGCGCATCTACAATTTTGATTCGGCCGTTGGACCATACGACTGACATTGTACAGAACTACACCGACTCATATTCCAGCCTCTCGAGGCAGCTGTGCAATATTTTGCACCCGGTTCGCAACAAGGCCTTTTGCAAATGTACACGAATCTGCTCAGACAGTGGACGGCCATCTTGCAAGCAAGCGACAGCATCCCCGAGCACGCCAGCGCGACAATCGCCTCGCTCGTCCTGCACACAAACACGCTTGCTCTTACCCTTTTACAAACATCTCCATCCGTCACAACCGACGCCTCCATCCTCGACTTTTACGAGCAAACCACGCGCGTAATCACCGACGCGAAGCTCAAGCGCTACGTGCGCATCGAGCTGCCCCCTTCCCCGCTCATATACACCTTCCTCTTCAATAACTCCTTGGCCACCGTCTCCCGCATCTGCTTTATCCTGGCCTGCTACAAAAGGGGCATCGAAACGGCCGTGGCCACCCGGCCCCGAGCTCCAGCCGCGGATGCCGCACCTCGGATCGACTCGCACACCTATGACCGGCCCTTTGTCAACCTCTTCAACGGCTACATCATGGACGTGTGCAATTTGTTCTGGAGGAACCGCGGCTTCAACGACACCGACACCAACGCGCAGGCGTGCACTCTCTCGCCCGCCACGGTCAACGCCCTTGCGGCGTACGCCGTGTCCGTCGACCGCGCGCTGCCGCTCACCTCCTTCTTTTCGCTCTCGCACTCGCCCGTGCTGTGTTACCAGAGCATAGAACGCGTTCGGGACCTGGAGGACGACGCGATGGAGCACGATGGTGAGATCAGGGTGCGGCACGGCGGGCCCGTGACGCAGAGCACTCTGACGAGGCTGGCGAATGCGGGCGGAATGAAGCTCAGCTGGCAGGACTACCGGATCGAGGTCCTGAAGAACCTGGCGGACAATGGGTTCCCTGGCATTGCGGAGCTGTTGAAGAATGCCATGACGGTGCTTAAGAGGTCCATTGATGGTAGGTTGAGCATTCAGGGGACGCCGATGCAGCCGTAGTTGTTGTATTTTTCTTCTTTTTTTAATTTACGACGAGGACACGACGTGGGGCATGACGTGGGCATGAAAGCACAGAATATTCGGGTTCATGTAGGATATACAGAAAAACAATGTATTTGTACGTGTCCCTAGTTGAGGGGACGTGGATTAGATCCCTGGTTGACAAGATGGGTATCAATGTATGGCATGTACGAGAAACAGAAAAACAAATCCAACAAAAAATATGTATGCATGCCCTGCCGCCGGGCAGAGTTGAGTCGTGCCGCGTCTCCGGAAACCCCCCCAATTCTAAACGCCGCTCACCGTTGAAAATGCGTGAGGCTGATTTCTATGCGCCGATACAATGCAGTTGAGTGCCGCCGGTCCTTCCCGATACGCCCTCCCCCTCCACACAGCGCCGATGGATTGCAAACCGATGCAGTAGTAGAGTGGCGCACCCGGCCTCTGGCTGAGGCTCTCGTCTTCCACCCTCGCATATACATGCACACGACGAGTCCTAGGCCTCTTTCTGCCTGGACTCGTCGCCGTAGCCGCCGATTTTGATGCCGCCAAAGCCGTACGTCTTGCCCTCGGAGCCGAGACGCAGCTGGCTGCGCGGCCCGCGGGCGCGGAGGTCGTCCTTGAGCCAGGCCAGGACCAGCTCGCCGAGGCGGCTGTTGCCGGAGCGGCCGACGGTGCCGTCGATGCTCCGCAGCATGGTGTCGGCCTCGTCCCACTCCCTCACGGCGCCGAGGTGCATGTGGACGAGGTGCGTGGGCCAGCCGGCCAGGTTGTCGAGGATGTGGGTGGCGTAGACGATGGTGCAGTCGCGCGACTCGGTCTCGCGGCGCAGCCAGGCGAGGAAGTCGGCGCGGCTGAGGACGTCGAGGTCGACGGTGATTTCGTCGAGGAGCAGCACGGTCCAGGGCCGGACGAGGCCCATGGCCAGCTGGACGCGGCGGCGCTCGCCGTCGGACACGGCGTGCATGCGCCAGGCGGTGTCGATGTCGAGCAGGGCGACGAGCTCGTCGCGGCGCTGGGGGAAGGCGTCGCCGCCGACGGAGCGCAGCAGCTCCGGGACGCTGATGTCGCTGCGGACAATGGGGTTGAGCACCCACTCGAGGCCGAGGTAGGTGACGCCCTCGAGGGAGTCCTTGAAGGGGTCGACGCCGCAGATGGCGATGGTGTTGGAGGGCGCGAGCCGCTTGCCGGCGAGGAGGCGGAGGAGCGTCGTCTTGCCCGCGCCGTTGGCGCCGATGAGGAGCGTGCGTGAGCGCGGCGGCAGGTCGAGCGTGATATTGCGCACGCCCGTCGAGTAGTCGGGGAATGTGTACGAGAGGTTGTTGACCTGGATGCGTGGTGGGCTGGGCATTTTGGCGGCGGGCGGGCGGGATGACGATGTGGTGGTGACACTGGTGAGGAGGTGTGTGGTGGAGGAGAGGTGGTGGTTTGACACGGGCGCAGCCGTCGGTGGTCCACATCCCTTTGAGTGCGCTAAGGTGCCACCTCCGTACCTGTCTCCACCCTTTTTCAATACCTCAAAGGTATCTTTTTTGTGGTGGTTTTACTAGATATTTAATGTACTTTAATGTATATTATGAACCATAGGTACTTATAATATTATACTAATAACATGTAAGCTAATGTACCTTTTGATTTAAGAACTGTAATTGGCTCACATCCTTGCTCGCTACAGAATCGGCACCTTAGCGCACTCAAAGGGATGCAAGGTCGAACGACGTCGGTGTCTGCAGATGGAGGACATCGACCTAGAAGACATGATGTTACGTAGGTGCGGGTGCTTACCTGCTGATGTCGGTTAGGGTTAGGGTTAGGAGTCTATCTCTTTGACTGCGATTTGGCTTGTGGAGAACTCCACTGCCATACAATTTTCTTAGGTAAGCGAGTCTCCCCAAGCCAAATCGCAGTCAGAGAGATAGTGGAGCTAACATCAGATAAGTAGCTAGCTTGGATAAATAGCAAGACCTACTATGTATCATACATATTATGTACATACAGCCTCAGCTAATATCGACGAGGCATTGCCACTCCCCACGATTCCCTTTTCCCCCGCACTCTAACTGCCTCAACGACTTGGTGGACTAAAGGCACGAGTCGAGGAATCATGTTGGCGCGCTCATGAATGCTGACCTGCGTACTCCGTACTTGCCAAGGAACCCGGCTCTTCATTTCCGTCGTTTCATTCGCCGTTTTTGTTATGCTACAATGCCAACTTGCATGTATTTCATTCTCAGTTTATGCTTTATGCGCCTAGAGCGAGTTATGCGCTCTGCTAGTCTCCCCCCGCACCCTACAATCATCAATGCCATGATGTTGCCGCCAAGGGCCGTCCAGATGCCGGTATTTTCTCGTCAGCGGCGTCGGTGGGGGTGGGATCAAAGGAAGCGCTGTATGCACATACATACAATCAATGCGTCAAGGGAAAAATATCCGCACCTGTCGGTGTGTCCACTTTGACTAGCGAGCCTACGACTAGTACCATTGTGTTTTCGGCTAAAACATGTCACTGGCTGGTGCACATACAAGTTTATAAACGTCAATCAATCTGGTCTGGTCTGGTCTGGTCTGGCATCTGGCGTCTGGCGTCTGGTGCGTGGCGCCGCGATGTGCATGCCAGAGCTTGCAAGCCCCAAGGAGGGTAGGGGCCACACACATACATGCAGAACGTGGCTGGAGAGCATGAACAGATATATGAGCACTCTCCACGACAATGCAGGCGCATTCCCTTTGAGTCAGCGTGGTAGGGTCCGGCTTTCGTGACGAGCAGGGCTTTGGCCAGTCCAAAAAAATCAAAATGGAAGGTACAGGCCGATAATTGCCATATTTGCACATGCAAAGAGCTACCAGACATGACACTTGACTTCTCGCAGTTCTACAAGATTGGAATCCTTTTCACGCTATTCCGTCACAAAAAGGTACCCGCTGCTCCGTGTAAAGTATCGTAAAATATTTAAGTAAGTGGGAAAGTGGCACCTGGGACCTTGGGTATCTCATCGCCCTCACTAGCATGTGCCATGTGTGAGATAATAAATACATCGGCCCGAGATGGCGTGGAAAATTGACTGGTTCTTGGCTTTGCTTCTGTTCGGTCAATTACAAATAGGGCAGCGCGTGCCGTCTGATTGGCCCCGCCCGCCATTGCCGATACGCCCGACGCCATCTAGTCTTGCATCAAATAGATTTCGAATTTCGAACCTGATCAAGTTTTGCCACCTACACCACGAACAATGGACGACTCCTCGCAGTGCAGGAACCTGATTTCGCCTCATCAAAGTTCGGCTGAAAAGAAGCCGAGCCGCATAGACCAAAAGAGGCGGCGCCTGTGCATGTGCTGATAATGTAACGACTAGAGTAGGGGGTTGGGAATTGTGTTGCAGCTACTATATTTTGATACTCGCGAATGTGCCAACCTCGGGGCTTACACCAAGAGAGACGCGGGCATCGTATTTTCTCCGAGCGGTACGCATCAAGATTCAAGACGAGGTCGGGGTGGTATACTATTGACACTGTAATGTTTTGGAAGTGGTTCATTCAGTATATGGAATTGACCCTGGTCATTGCATCGCCAACCCTCGCGCCGGGACGTGGCAGTTGACGAAGCGACTGTTGCTCTGAACCAGAGGTTCAATGTTGACAAGTCGAGTGAATACTGCAGTAATATTAGTTGAAAGGAATGGTGCATACTGTTTTAGATTTTACGCTTACACGATACTTACATCATGCTTGTAATTTCATTTGACTACAGAGCGAAACAATTTGAAAATTATGCCATGTACAACTAGGCATCGGGTCTGGTGGACCCCGAGAGCCGCGACCCACCGGACAGAAATCGAGAGGTCAGTGCTCATTTCAGACGACTTGTTTGAAGGGTAAACTCTGTTAAATAGCAATCGCCGCAGTTGGTCCGTCTAGCCCAGGAACGTTAGATCTGGTGGAATCCGGGGCTCCCTGACCATGGCGTCTACTCGGCTGCCATTGGTTGCGTAGTGCTGCCGTCTTCTTAGGAGGTGCCGCTGCCGAAACGCCCCACTCTTCTGCGCTACCTCACAGGTCCTGTCAATACTTTTTTCCAAGGGCTGCGATATACTACTAGCGTTATACAAACTTGGAAACAATTAGTACTTGTATTATTATACTGATAGTGAATGGATTTCTACACCTTTTGAATCAGCATTTTTGAGTGCTTCAAATTACTGCTCGCTACAAAAGCGTCACGCTGCTTGCATTGTCCCGTGGAGGCGGATACCACGCGGCCCCCGATGTCGCTGGGGTGGACAGCCATCACGACATGCTCCAAGCATGCATCGGTGCACCCACCCCAGACTGCTTCTCACTGTGCCTGCCGATGGTGGTTCAGAAACCGGCGAGACCGTGGGTGTTCCGGGGACGGGGCTCCCATGTCGCGATTGTGGGAGCATGACATCTGTTTCGCATCTGCCTCTCGTGGCGTCCAAGATGAAACGTCAGCGCTAGCAGAGATAATAGCCCTGCACGTGGGCGAGGTGGAGCAGCCCGTCGGCTCCGGCACTCGACTGACTTTATCGAAGACTGGAGCGTTTTTAAAAGCCGCGCCGCCCCCAACTTGGCTTCAACGTCAAACCCACAAACGATGGTGGTGAACCATCACAGACGCTCCCTTAGCCATCTTTTCTGTCCCTTCCCTTCGTTTGCAATTATCATGCTTCAACTTTTGTAATCCCGTGTCATCAGTCTTTACGGAGCAAAAAAAAAAAAAAACTAGCCCCCGGAGCTGGTTCTCCCTCGTTTTTTTGCAGAAATGGCCACCAAGATGCCTCCGGGCACTATTCGATTGACGGGTACGTACAGCTCCAGCTGATGCACGGAAACAAGGGCTCACCAGGACACGCACAGGCCCGGACAAGAAGATTATCCTGCACCCAAAACCGACAGACGACTACGATGATCCCCTGGTGCGTGCTGCTCCCACGCCGAGATTGATGTGCGCACAACTAACCCGCAGAGCCAGAACTGGTCGGCCCGTCGCAAAGCGCTGCACTTTGGCATCGTCATCTGGTACACGTCGATGACGTTTGTCCTCATCGAGGAGGCGCACGTCACCTACACGGGTCTCCAGCTGGACCTGGGCGTGAGCGACGACGACATCGCGCTCGAGCGCTCCCTCAGCTTCATCGGCCTCGGGCTGGCGGGCATCGTGCTCATCCCCCTGGCCTACCGCTACGGCCGACGGCCCCTGTACCTCATGAGCATCCTGACCCAGACGGCGGCGGCCCTGTGGACGGCCAACGTGAGCACCAAGTCGGAGTACTTCATCAGCAGCGTCGTCACGGGGGCCGCCGCGTCCGTCAGCCAGACGCTGGTGCCCATGACGGTGGCGGACCTCTTCTTCGTGCACCAGTTCGCCACCATGAACGGCCTGTTCCTGTTCGCCCAGGGCGCCGGCGCCTTCCTGGGCCCCGTGGCCGTCGGCTTCCTCGTCGACGCGCAGGGCTGGCGCGCCGCCGTGCGCTGGACCGCCGCCGCCCTCGCCTTCACCTTTGTCCTGATGCTCCTGCTGCTCGAGGAGTCGACCTACGTGCCCTCGCCGCCGGGCAAGGACGCCGAGGGGCCCGCGGGGGACGTGCTCGAGCGCGAGGACGAGTTCTTCAACCGGCCCGTCTCGTGGGCGAGCACCGCGGACCCCGTCGACCTCGTCGACGTCAACCGCACCATGACGATTCCCACACGGGCCGTCGTCAGGCTCCCCGCGCCCCCCAAGACGTGGAAGCAGCGGTTCGCGCTGGTGACGCAGACCAAGCGGCCCATCGGGGTGCGCTTCACGTCCCCGTTTGTCATTCTCGTCAGCTTCCCGGCCGTCGCGTACGCCGCCGTCACGTACGGCTCCGTCATGGCCTGGCTGTCGGTGCACCAGCACCTCTCGGCCATCAAGCTGCTCGAGGCGCCCTTCCGGTTCGACTCGTTTGACGTGGGGCTGTTTGGGCTGGCCCCCTTTGTTGGGCACAGCCTGGGCAGCGTCGTCGTCGCCGCCCTGAACGATCGCTGGGTAGTCCACCTCGCGCGTAGGAACGGCGGCATCTACCACCCCGAGATGCGTCTGTGGCTCGCCATCCCCGGGGCCTTGTTGACGTGTGCCGGGATTCTGCTCTTTGGCATTGCCCTTTCCAAGGTGAGTGGGCGGGCGCCTTGTTCTCCTTGGCGACTCTTGCTGGATGTTTACATGCTGACAATCAATTGCTTGTTTTAGGCGGCTTCTGTGGTTCTCATCGGCGTTGGTTCCGCTGTATTCGGACTCGGTTTTAGTATTTGCCTGGACGTGGCGCTGGCGTACATTACCGACTGCTACCACAACGTAAGTAGATGCAAAAACCGCACCATGGTCGACGTCTTTGTGCGGCAAGGATGCTAATCGAGGTGGTGTAGATGATTGGCGATGCCCTGGCGGGAATTGTCTTTGTCCGGAACCTGATTGCCGTCGTGGTGGGCGTGGCATTGCTCCCGGCGATCCAGAAAATAGGCGTCCTGCAAGCCTTTATCATAGTTGCCGCGACGGCCGCGGCGGTGCTGCTGATTCCCGTCCCGATGATGATTTGGGGCAAGAAGGCGAGGGCCGCCACGGCCGCCAAGTACGAGCACTACTCGCTGGCTGCGATCCCCCCCGCCTCCCTGAAGAGGATACTGAACGAGTGGTCGTAGGCTTTGCCGGAAATGGGTTGGGGCAAGAGGCCGCTGGTGGGCTTTGGTGTCAATTGTTTGGCCTGCCGTGTCACGGGGATGGGATCACGGATGCTGTGATTAATCGAATCGGAGTGGTACGAGTATAATTTGCAAGAATAGGGAAGAAGAAGAAGATATATAAAATGCTTGGGGTTTGTAGGATAGTCTTGGAGGAGAAAGGGGCGCTATTCGTGCGAGACTAGCAAAGAGTCTGGTGTATTGGTCGTTGTGCCTTTTCGTGAAGAAGCACCGCGCACGCTATGCATCTTGAAACAAACGACCAATGATGGCGGCAGCGAGTCCTGCTGTTTGGAGCCCTCCGCCAGCCATGACGAATGTCTATCATAAGCACGGGCACCGGGGGCCGGGGTATGTGAGGCAAGTAATAGATGGACAAACAGAAGATAGAACTAGAACGGGGAATTCAATAGAAAGAAGGAATAATAATGCTTCTCGTAACATGAAACGTAGGTGATGGCCAAACCTAGCGACCTCGGGGGCTGGAGAGTCGAACACTGGCATCTCGCCGTTGCAAAGCAAAACCTAAGAAAGAAATCCACGTCTCCAAAGACTTGGTCTTCAAGGCTTGAAAGACGCGCCATGAAGCGACAGGGTGCCTAGGTTTGCAACAATATCATCATTACCGACTTGACAGGTAAACTGTCCTCGTGCGAGCTCTGTCCGACCTTGTTCGTTCTGATTCTGACCGTCATTCGTGCTTCGCAGTCATCGAGGCTTATCCCGAGGTGCACGGCCAAGCATAGCTGTGGCTGCCGCCGCAAACTCTACGTGTGATTGGGCACACGTAGAGTTTGGAGGGTTGTGCCCAAGAAACGTCGGCAACTCGGGCATCCCTGAAGCGTTTGATGTCCTCTGCCATATGCGTTGGTCTGGAGTATGTTGGAGGGTATGGGCAGCAAACATGCTTGGCGATGGCTTGGACGAGGTCCGGGCAGCCGGCATTCCGGCATGCCTTGCACGTCCTGCGTCGAGTGGCATTGTCGACGGTTGCGGAAGCACTCGACAGAGAAGCGAGGTAAGGGAGGCGGTGGCGGCGACCGGGGTTTTGAACATGGCACTGCCGGGTCAACCTTGTAATTTATCTTGGGCACGGATTCCGCTTTATAGAGATATGTACGTCTACGTGAAGAAGCGCCGTTGCTTGTCGGGCTAGAAAAACGGCGTGGAGGAGGTTTGAACCTCCACCGCTTGCAAGCAGGATGAGGGTGGATTGTTTGAATTTTATGTATACCCTTCACCTTTGCGTTGGTTGTAAGCGACGCAGGTAGCCAAGGCTCGAGGATTCGCGATGGTGCTCGTAAAGGTCCAAGGCAAGGGTTCGGCCCGGGTGATGCATCCACTCCCATACGAGAGGCGATCCAATACAATCCAATACATGGGCTTGGCATTAATGGACACAAAGCCACCTACATATGTATAAAGTAACTGCGTATTGTTGAGGGTCACGATCCCACTCGTGATACTGGGGCCTAATTCCGGAAGGCACAGCGGCGACGGATTGGCCATGTAGGAAGGGTCAGCCACTGAGGAGACGAGGAGTCGAATGGAAGGCCGGTATGATGCACAGTTTCATCACCTTGGAAGAACAGGCAAGATGAGCTTGCAAGTGCAAGTATAATGGGCCAGGAAGCACGCAACTAACGTTTTTTGGAATTTGCAACTATACCATTCGGTCATTTAGACCACAAACCCCGATATTTTCTCTTCTTGATAAGCCGTGACATACCCCCCTTTACATGAATAAATCTACTGGCAGAATTCCCAGCAGGGGCTGCCGATCAAGACAAGCACAACATGCAATGATTTCTCGGCAGCTTTTCAGGGCAACATTGACAACAAGGACGATGACGTGTTCAAGTCGATGTCCAACTGTAGACTGCCTAGGACCCAGCCCGAAACTGGAGGGCACACCCAACGAACCCCTTTTGGATACCTTTGATTGAAAGCGAGCCGGAATAGTCAGTCCTTGGCCACGGCTCATGGCGAGAAGAAGCATGCTCGGAGTGCGTCGACAAATTTCAAGCGTGTTCCTTGGGCGACGCAAGTTGGCAACTTTGCCCCCGTTCGCTGGGGGTTGGTGAGATGTGTGAATAAGAGGGATGGCTGAACATGACACATTTGACTCCGGGCGAGGAAGCTTCCGCAACGGACGGTGGTACCAGGGTACTTGATCAGTCCTCGGTTGCCTGGTGACGCGGTATATTTCGGAAGAAAGCCGCGTTGGCGTGCTTTATCGCCTGCTCCCCTTGGCCACTGGCGGTACTGAATCACGGCTGAACGGTATAAACGGACAAGCGGCATAGTAGTAACTACGTGACAGGAAGCCATTCATGTTGCCGAGGCTACAGGCATATTCTCGCCACTACCAAGCCGTGTTCTTGGCAGGAGTACTCCATCGTCTTGTACAGCAGCCCTCCTTGACCTCTTGTACGCAAGTCTCGGCTGGCCAGTCGTTTGTACTCCTCCATCTCTTATAAGCGGCTGCTTACTTGGGGTTCCAACTAGACAACACGCGTCAATCAGTCTCTGGCCGCCGTTTTCCGGATCCTTCCCGTTCACATTTCCAGGACGAGAGGTCTCGTGTGGCTTCCCCCGACCGGAAGCCGGCAGAAAGATTCTACCAGATAACTTACATGTATCAAGTGGGCGCCGCTGCCCTCTGTTCAAATAGCAAGCGCAAGTTTCTTGGGCACAACGGCCCAGCCTATAAGAAATTCGCCCTGGTCAGCCTCAGCCCGCTGCGAACACGTTTCAATGTCCAATGTCCACGTCAAAGCCATCCTGTCTTGCTTACGGGAGTCATTCTATCCAGCCACGTTGGGTCAAGTCGCCAGCGGAGACTCGTCATGAGCGTGTACAGAGTCGCCTTGAGCTGCAGCACGGCAAACGGCTCCCCCAGACATGCGCGCTGCCCGCCGTGAAAAGTGATGAACTCGGCACGCGTCCTCCGCCGCCTGTACTCCCTGTGTATATCGCGCCGCGAGCACCCCCAGCGACTTGGCCGAAAGGCGTCTGCGTCTTGGCCCCAGGCGTCGGGGTCGCGGTTGGTCGAGTAGCAGTTGTAGCCGACGTACGTGCCCTCGGGGAGGAAGATGGCGTCGCCTAGATGGACGGCGAGGCTACGCGGCGGTTGATGAGCTGCCCGATGGGGGGGAACAGCCGCAGGCTCTCGTATATGATGGACGTTAGTAGGGGCAGGCTGTCTAGGTATTCTGCGTCCGGTGGATTTTGAGGCTGCTGGTTGAGATCGTCGAAGAGTCGGTCTTGTATGTCCTGTGTGGAAAGGCGTCGTCAGCTGCCGCCGACTACGAATTGTGTGCGGCTTCGTCTCGACTTACCTGGTGCTTGGCCAGCAAATACATTGTTGATAGGATGGCCAACTGGGGGTTTTCTTGGCCAGCCACGAATAAGACGGCAAGGTTGTCTCGGAATTGCTTCTCTGTCAGTTGTCCAGAGTCTCGGGCGGAGAGGAGCCGTGTGCACAGCTTGTTCTGCTGATGGTTGTAAGACGTCGTGTCCCCTTTCGCTCCATGCTCCAGCGTCAAGAGTAGTTAATTGGTGAAGTCGGATGCGAGCCTTCTCGCTCGTGTCCTGCTAGGAAACGGCAGACGGTCAAGAAAGGGAAAGTTCATAAAGAGAGGTGTAAAGATTTCCTTGGTGATCTGGGCCTGGATCCGATGCAAGCAGGCGCCGCTTGAGCACGGCGTCTTGAGCACAATTTTGCATTAGCCAACACTTGTTCCGTTTTGGATACGGTCCGACTCGTTTCCATTCACCTACATTTAGATCGACATTAAAATACGTGTTTTCGAAACAGGCAATAGTGTGCCTCTGGATACTTCCCTGAATGCCGTCTGTTGGCAGAGCCTGCGACTCGACGAGAATGGTACTCAACTGTCTGGCATTTCGAAGCAGCACATCCGGGTTGGGACTGGCTTGCAGCCCAGGTTTGATAACCCGCGTATACTTCTTCCAGGTTTCTCCGCGACTCCATATGATGTTATCCCCGAGCAGAGCTGCCAAGACACTATGAGGAATCTTGCTGTAGTTTCCACTCTTCTGGTGTATGTCCTCGCGTCTGAAAACTTCAGCTAGATAGGCCGGCTTGTGAATCAACACGTTCCATTGGCCCGCAAAAAATATCGAGGCCGCACCGTGCTTGCGCAGTGGTTTCTCAATGTACGTGGCGAAGATGTCCTGCTGATCGACGTCCTTGACCAAGGGCATCAGTGCCACCCAGAAGGGTATCGTGGGAATGCCGCCAACGCCTTTGCGAGGCGATGAAAAGCAAGAAAGGAGGGCACCGGAAACAGTGATTGCCAATAGTATCGCACCACCCAGCAGCAGGGAGGCAGTCATGGCGCAACCCGAATTGCACAGGGTTTCGCAGCAGCACACCAATGTTGCAATCAATGGAGATCTTGATGAAAAAAAGTGTCCCAGCTGTTTTCATTGCCAAGAGCAAAAATTGTATTGGCACATTCGTGCAAGGCTGTTTGGGCTTGGCAGGAGCGAAGCCAAAGCCGGATATATCTTTTGGTGGATTTACGTGTAAGCGAGGCCGATAATATACGTGGCATGAGTTATCTGTAGTAGCGCAAATAATGCCAGAGAAATAAAAAAAGAAGACACACTGTCATGCTACTCTAGCGTGAGATTTTGGTGAAAAAAAAGCCGGTGAGTTTACTTTTCGTGCGCTAGACTGCGCGTCGTGACGTCGTTGACGGAATCAAACGCGTAGCAACGCCATCTCACGGATATCACACAAGGGTTCAATGTTAACATACGAGACCGCAGCGCACTAGGCTGAGCGCTGTCTTATACTGTCAAAGTCTCTTGTTACCAAAGGTCTCGAGGACAGTCAATCACCTTTGATACCAAGGACTGTTACTAGACGAATGGAGCTCTGACTCGGAGCCCTCGCGAAGCCCCCATCACCGCGCGCCAGGTTTCGCCTCGTGACGTCTTTGACAAGACCAAACACGCGGACGCGCACCAAAACGTAATGAATCACGCGCCGGCCAACCTAGCATTCGCAGGCGTTTTACAGTCCTCGTCCCGTGATTCGTCCCTCGACTCCCTACCCAATAAGGCCAGTCAGTCTTTATAAGGCAAGAGTTGTTCATGGTCACCACACATTCTGACGCGGCTCTCCTCACGGTAATCCGTACCAGGACCAACATTCTTCGTTTTGCTCCCTCAACGGCTCCTACCAAAGGGTGGACAAGGTTCGCATCAGCAGTGTCCCGTCTGCGGCGCTGGATCCGCGGCGCTGCTCTCGCCCGGTTCACCTGCGGCTCACGCATTTTCTCGCCATCGCCATATAAAATACCCCAATAACTATATCGCCTATTATAATGATACGATAAATGACCCAAAAGCTTCAATATCTCGAAAAGTCCTGAGAATCCTGCACATCCACAGAGCCGGATCCGGCGATGCCCAGCCCCTTCGCGAACACCCCTTATCTATTATAAAACAAGTCTCAATCGCGTCGTTGGACGGCTTGGATTCATACCAAAGTACATCGGACAATTCTATCCATGGCTGCCGTTCCTGATACTTGTGTCGCCCGGGACACCCAGCACATCTACAGCCCCGTTGGCGAAATGGCTTCGTTGCCGCCCAGATCGTCGATCCACGGCCGCTTCATAGCGGGCTTTGTGCGCCATACCTCCGGCCATCTCATTCACTGCTTCGGCCCCTTTCCAACCCGAATAACCCCAGTATGGCCCCAGATCCGGGACCACGTCTTGCGGGAGGAGTGCCGCCCGCGCAACCGCCTGTCGCAGACCTCCTTGCCCATCAAGCACGCACCCGAGACGGCTGACAGCACGGAGCGTGTGCCCCCCTCTCACGAGTATGTGGTTTTCGAAATGCCAAGGCTCGCGGATGAGCAGGTCATTGGGCTTGTGCTCGCGCCCGACTCGTCGCCGACGCCGCAGTCTCTCGAGCTCGATATGTTTTTCGCGGACCTGGTGCTGCGCGGCCTGCGCGTGGATATAAAAACCCACGCAGGCCATTTACGAGACCCCGACGCCGACGTGGCCGCCGACGCGATTGTGCATCTTTTCGATACAAGCCTGCGGTACGTCGGGAAACACGACAAATGGCTCAGGGGAGGACGAGACGTGTTCCGGCAGCAGGTGAGGTCGTTTACGTCCCGGGGGGCACGGGTCGAATTCTGCCTGCCCGCGTTTCCGTGCAAGTCCTCCAGCACGGAGAAGGTCTTGTCCCAGTCCCCAGACCGTGGGGAATACGTGGCCCTGTCGAATTTGCAGCGGTTCCTGCAAGAGGTAGAGGATGTCTATGGGCCGGGGGCCAAGCTCTGGATCATCAGTGACGGACACGTGTTTAGCGATTGCAGTGAGTACAAGGACATGATATGGATGGAGATGCTAGACCCGGGATGCTGATATTGGATAGTTGGCGTCGACGACGGGGTTGTCGACCAGTACGGGGCGGAACTGCAAGCCATGAACGAGACGATTGCCCATCGCCTCGGGGGCAAGGACAGGATCGGGTTCCGATCTCTGCCCGAGTTGTTCGACTACGACGGCCTCGTTGGTGCGAGCGAATTGCCTCTGGTTACGGGTTATCCGCCGCTCAAACCTCGTCTGATTGGTACCAAGACGACAGCCAAGGCCGAGCTGTGCCGCCGGATTCTTGACATGGGATTCCGGCCGGGCGACGCGGAGCCGATGGAGGATCTGATTGCCAGGGATCCGGCGCTGCTGGCTTTGTATCGCGGTTTCTCCAAGTTTATGCTCGAGGACCTCGCTACGAACCAGTACACGAGGCATCTTAGCCGGAGCCAGTTGAGAAAGAAGGCGTCCGAGGTGGCTAAAGAGATGATGCAGGTATGTCCTTTGCCTTTGCTACACTGTGACGGGCGCTGAACTATTTGGTAGCGAAACCAGGCCTATTCGAATTTGGTGGAAATGATGTTTCCGCACCATGTGCGGCTGTCCATACACGCGTAAGTGACTCGAGGTCCATATATGAGCAAAGCTTTTGATTTGATACCAACATATGTTTTAGACACGATAATGCTGGCCCGAAATTCGGCATCAAGATGTTGGGAAAACACGTCATTCCGACGGATGTCATTCCCCCGACGGGCGAGGCTTTGGATTGCTGCGACCACTTGCATATACCCACGCCCTGGCACAATTGCATGGTCGAGATTGATGGGCGCCTGGGCCTCTACACGACAAAGGCGAGTGCCGTGTGGCCGGCAGTGCGATCTGGTGATGCCACATGGGTCACTGGCGGAGAATGCGGGAGTTATGTCTACTTTAAAAAGATGGAATCGGTAGCGTAAATGACAAGTACAGTTGCGTTGGATTGGGTTGATATTACCTTGAAGTCTGTCGCTACGGCTTCTCATCTCTCTCCGTGGCTGGAGATGGCGCGTAAATGTCTAGACTCAGTAGTTGGTTGAAGACGTGTCATGGGCTGGCATCAATTGCATGTGGTCTCAAGTTGCGAGTACACCGCAAAACTGAGTCGGCAGCATCTGAATCAGGCCATAGTATAAGTGCGTTAGGCTTATACCTGGCATTCTTGCTTGACTTTGAAGTCTGCTCCCTTTAAATGCTTTCCCCTTGGCTTTATATGCAATACAATCTCGGTTTATGCGGGATGTCCAGCCCAAGTACATAAATTAACAAAGGGCGAGTAGCTTATTTAGTCCTGCGGAATTTTCTTTCGCAAGATTTTGACTCTATTACACCGAGGCAATTTTTTCTGACCATGAAAAGAGGTGGAAACCGACGATGAAATCAGAGATGATCTCGAAGAGCACTTGGAAAAGGTCCAGCACGTTGAGAGTTATATCTGCACCGAGGACCTGGCTAGGGGCAAACTATTTTTGTTGAAGTTCCCACGTTTTCTGCAGTCACGTCTCGCCTGAAGTGGATATTGGCTTATCGTGAATGCTGCTAGTCATGCTCATAAATAACAAGCGCCATGTGTAGTATCAGAGGCCCTTTATTAGCGCAGTCTTGTGAACTCAGTCTAACTACGTTACGCGGTGAAGAGTGAATCCAAGACAGATCTAGGAGCGAGCTAAAAAACTTTTTTATAACTACAAATATACGTTTTATAAGGTAAATATATATAGCGTTAATATATATATTTTTTCTAGCAATTAAACAGAGCTTCTCTAGGTAATATAATATAAAATAGTATAATATAATATAAAATAGTATAATACAATATAAAATAGTATAATACAATATAAAATAGTATAATACAATATAAAATAGTATAATACAATATAAAATAGTATAATACAATATAAAATAGTATAATACAATATAAAATAGTATAATACAATAATTATATAACCTTAATCCGTCGCTTCCTTGTAACTCGTCTTGACTTTACACCGCCCGCCGTAGTAGATTCCCGAGCTTGTCCCATCCGTTCCGCTCGAACAAGAAGATCGAAAAGGCGTTTAAAAGTAATACGGATCAGCACTGCCTCTTGACTATCAGAACATAGCGCATCAGTAGCGAAGTCACTAAGATGCAGTTCAAGGCATTTTGTTTCATTTGTTGCTGATCTGTCAGATAGTCGAAATGGCTGTTTCAAGTTAGTCAAGTACTTCTCTTCCGAAGATTCCCACATACTGCATTCGAAATGATTTCTTCAGCCTCCAGCACCTCCTTTCCGTCGGACCGAGTATATTTTGGAGACCATAGTGAGAGGCTGGCATCCTTATCTTTATTGACTCTAACACCGATTACGGCCTTGACATCCCCGTTGGAGTATAAGATGTAGTCCTGGGCAATTTTGGACACATTTTTACCATCCTGTGTGTAAGACACTTCTAGTACGACGCCTGGATAGACGGCCCCTGTGTGCTGAAATTGTGCGTCAGGTCGACGCTCTATAACACTTGAGGATTCTGGTACCCCTTCTGACAGACGAATCCGGGACGAGCCTCCACTAATGATATTCGCGGCGAGGGTGCCTATATTGCCTCCTTGACTGGCAATACCCTGTAACCGATCCCGTAATTCCCCAGCTACAAGATTCGAGAAGAAGTCGTGGACCGCTGAAGGCATGCGGAGGATAAGAGTTTTACGGGTTGGGTCAAAATCGAACCGCCGGAATAGTCGTTCAATCGTTTCGCGAAGTAAATCGTATTGCTGCCGATTCACTCTGATTTTAATCCACGGCGCAACGTCAACAAAATTTGCTCGATGCTGGTAAGAATAGAGCAGACGAACCAGAGCGCTGAGGTCGGAGGCACAGGGGAGTTTCTCAGCGGTGGCGGGTGGAGCTAAAGGCAAATGATTGTCGGTCATATCGAAGGATCGTGAATGGTGTGGAGGAGAGATGAGTTTGGTTTATGTGGTTTGTGTGGACGCAGCCAGGTGTTCCTGGCTAAGTCCTCACCTTCACCCCTTGAAGCGTAGTTGCCTCCACCAATCAGACACTGCAATTCCACGCACCCTTTTTTTCTTCTGCCAGCGACGGTTATGACTCTATGAGCAGAAATTCAGGGTAAGCGTCATGGGCAACTAAACACACTGCAGGCGCAACTTAGTCGGGTAAGGTCTGGTAGGTATTTATATATATCATTTTCGCTGTAAAAATACATGTAAAACTTCTTGACTATAAAGCTAATTATAAGGGGTAAAAATATTTAGCGTAGCCGGGACTTGGACCTAGTATAAAGGCGCTAATAGATTTAAATAACACCAGACACATCTCTTGAAGACCTCAAAAACGCACTTTCAACCGTAAATTACACACATCAAGTCACGGCCTTAAACAGACGGGAGCCACACTAAATTTGTCCAACTGTTGGACTTTCATAGCTACAGCTGGAAACTCGGTGCCTCTCCGCTTGTATCGATAAAAGCCCTTGGTCGAATTTTGGCGAATGCAGTTTATTGGAACATATAAATCCTTAATAATTACGGGATGTAAATGTTCGTAGCTTTCCAATTTAGTCTAGCAAACCTTGATTCTGTTAGCTTTATAAAGTATGCTCACTTTAAGAGGATATATTAAGCTTACATTCTATAAGATACAATGATCGGTTTCTTCAATCACTGACTGCATGAACTGCTTTGGGAGTCAATACGAGCGGCGTGGGCGATTGCACTCTTCCCGACAATACTGGCAAAGGGAAACGATGCGCAGCAACGTGTATTGAGTACAACCTGAACTCCAAGAAAGACATAAACCGACTGAAAGATTTTCTCAATACTAGGCATAACAGAGGCGGGGAACGATGGGGCAACTGTTGTGTGATCATGGGAACTACTGATTGCCAGGACCAACACGCTGGTCCGTACTTACGGATCGACCCCTCTTCTTCTTAGCTGGAACTCAAGCTCATGCACATGTCCATCATAGTGTCCATCTGTGACGCGGAATTCTGGGCTGAAATGACTGAACAGATTGCCTCCTGCGTTCCCCCCCGTTGTGTGCTCTGCACACTACAGCTGAAAGGCAACAACGACATCTTCGTGGGTTCGTGGCATTGATTCCTCGGCCAAGCATAATTCTGACGACATGACTAGCTTCTCAGGCGAATCCAGCCTATCAGCCCGCCAAGTACTTTGCCTGCATGGTGAACTGCCCGCATGTCAATGGTCTCGCTTATGGCTGTCACTCGGTCTGCTTACGAGCTGGTCTGCCATCTTTGGCCGCTCGCGAGGTGAACTGTTGGGACGAGGACTTTAGCCTTTCAGCTGGACGATCATCCGACTACCAACACCACCTACTGCGCAACGGCAACACTATGCTCGATATTGCGCGATCGGCTATACAAGCTGAGGCAAGCATCACCAAGGCCTGCAAAGCGCAAATCGACACCGCACATTGTATATGGGCAACGTATGTGACGCTAC
Source organism: Metarhizium brunneum (assembly GCF_013426205.1). Lineage (NCBI taxonomy): Eukaryota > Fungi > Ascomycota > Sordariomycetes > Hypocreales > Clavicipitaceae > Metarhizium > Metarhizium brunneum. The sequence goes on from NC_089428.1 coordinate 695,536, forward strand.
GCGGCGAAAGCTACTTGTCTAGCCTGAGCAATGACCCCAATGGTATCCTTTTATATGACCCAATAGTAAAGCCTGCAGCGGACATTATTTACTTTGCGCGAGGTCCCCTGGGCGTCCAGAACATACTATTTGCCTGTTCGGCAGATAAAGTAGAACTGGAAACTGTCCGATGGAATTGGTGGCAGGACATGCCCTTTTCTGCTGGCCAAAGCATTTATTTTGACTTTGACGTACTTTTTACCACGCCATTGACTATTTATTCATGGCCGTATGGAAGCGCTAACTTGTGAACTAGGGTCTCAAAATCCGCAATATACATGGGAATCAAGGAGGGAACCCAAAACGCCCAATGTGGTCTGCGCCGTCACTCCAACCGAGCCTTGTGCACTTCCCCCTCGTACAACACTCACGACCCGCCCGATTCAACCGTCTCATGGTCAATCATCCAGAAATAACAGGCTACTCGATAGCATGGAATACCGCTCGCCGAGCCCTTACAATGGTGGCGCACGCACCCAGTAGCGACTTGCATTGTTATGATGAGTTTCCCGAAAGGGGCACCACATGGTTCTACATTGCACTTGGTAGCGGAGAGCTTCTGAAGGACATATGGCGTCGAGACTGCCATTCACATCCCCATCGGGGTGTAGATCTAATTATAGCTACATCACTCGACAACGTCTATGTAGTAGGGCCTCATGAAAATCCCAACCGGAGGTACTCTTATTCGCGATTGGCCGTCTTGCGTGATGGTCCCAACTACATGTACATCGATGACTCTGTCGGCTTCATACGCGAGCTCGCCTTTGACCCGGAACCAGGACGCAACAGCAATACTTGGGAGGACTACATGCCGGTGCCTATATCCCCCAATCCAGGAAATAATCCGAATTGTTGGAATATCTCGGAGAGTTTCTTTTACACCTCGGCGCCGCTTGACGATCTGCTTGGTGTCAACCTATGCCAGTTCAATGACATGGTCACCGGTTTGCTGTTACATTATGGGGACGGATCGCAGGCGAGTGTGGGGGAAGTGAGGCTGGACAGACTTCAAAGCGACCGTCGGCAAGTGCCCAGAAATTCAACAATACGATTTACAGTGTCGAGAACAAATTACCAATGCCCCTATGTCAATGGTCTTCAGATCTTCACTGAAAACATGGTAAAGCCACCCTTCAACCACGGGCTGGATCTAGAGGTGAATTGTCATGGGATATTGGAATGGTGGTTCACAAGGCGGCAATGTCAACTTGCGTATGGAAATCGTACCAGTGCTTCAACGTGCTTATAAACCAGACATATATATGATGAGACTTCTGGCACGATCAAAGCAAATTGACCGCTTTCACGACGAAGACCATCGTGTAAAGTAGCCTCACTTATCGAGGCTTTGACACCATAATGCGACGGATACAATCCACAAAGAAGGCACCGGCAATGTGGCCGAGTCAGTCATGCTGCATACATGTACCGCACTCCATTCTCTTTTCCAAGTACTGGTGTTAGCTATAGGGTAGCTCCAACATTCAGCCGTTGGTCGACGACGGACTGACCGCCATCTTGCAAAAGAAGTCCGTGCCGCATTCACCAGACTGTCGAATGGAGAAAACGCCAAAGAAGCGTCTGGTACATATGCGGGGCTCCTTTTGTTCCCAGGCACCAGTAGACCATTCCAACATAATCAACGTTCTGTTCCCAACCACGGAGAAGAACAATGACAGGCCTATGCATGGATTACGACGATTTAATTCGTTACTTTGGAGATCGGTATAAAACGACCGCCTTCAATCCCGTGATTGAGCGGCTCCTTCTTGCCTGCCCCTCCTCCACCGTCTTCGCACTCGGCGGTCATTCCGTCGTCGTGCAGATCTCTCCGAGCATAGTGGCCAAGGTGGTGGTTCAACCAGGAGACAGCAGGCTACAAAATGAACAGAAAATATTTCATCTTCTCGAGCAAACAGAGTGTCGGTACATTGCCAAATGCCTCTTTCGCGGAACCGATGTTAGTTTTCTGGAATGTCTTCCCCATGGCACTCTCCGCGACAGAATGAGCATCATCTCCAAGGTCCCTCGGCCCGTCCTGCAATGGATGTTGCAGCTATCGTCAGCAGTCGCATGTATAGAGAACTTGGGGTATGCCCATGGCGATATTAATCCTCAAAACGTTCTGGTCGACGACAACGACGGACTGAAATTAATCGACTTTGATCATGCACTGCCGATCGGGGACCGCCTGAATGTGGGATACGAGCCCTACGTTCGACAATATAGAGTCGGCACGAAAGACAAGGGCGGGTCCTTTGGTGTTGCTGGACCGAAGACGGAGCAGTACGCTCTGGGGTCCATGTTTTGGTACATGTCCCGGGGCACTGAGTTGTATTCCGAGCTTGAAGGCCCAGATCAGGTTGAGCGCTTACTCGACGATATTTTCCCAGAGGTCAGCTTGGAAGATCCTATGGACAAGATTATAGACAACTGCTGGCATGGGCGGTACAATCGCGTGGCGGACTTGCTCCGGGAAATAGAAGGCATCGCCGGGAGCACGACAAAGGAACAAGAGTTGGTGAATGGAATGGAGGAGGTTGAGAAGCGCCGCGTTTGTGAAGAATACTACAACAGCGTAACTCGTCCATAGAATGAGCTGGCTAGATAACTTGGGCACAAACAATGAAAGCTACAGGCGTGGGTTAAATTACTAGACGACCAAAGAAGATATTTTACACTCAATCTCGCTTACAGTCTACTATGAATAGCTTGAGTTTTGCTTTCGAGGTGCCTCAACCACTCTTCCTCACTCAGAATGACAATATTCAGAATTCCTCAAAAATGCTGATTTCTTACGAATCCAATTGTGCAGAGAACTAAACGAACGACGCTAATAGGTCATGTTAGCCAAAAGATTCGTGATGCGATGCAGCTAGCCCTACCTTTCAAGTCGGATGAAAGCAAACGAGAGCTTGAATACTTGTCCCAAGAATCTTGCATCCTCTTCACACGACATCGGGGTCGATCCTGCCCGTGGGTTCATCTGACGAAACTGATTCGCAGCCATGGTAAATCCCAACAGCAGTGAAAAGTCGCACACGGTTTGTGCATTGGACCTCGGTTCCATGACGCCGCTTCGCACTGATGTTGACGTGATTTCACGGAGGCCGCTGCAGAAGGACGCCAGGGACTAGAAATATCAACATGAGTGCCAATATACTTGCTCATCGGCTCAGAATGCGGCAACTTACGAGGAGTCCATTGGTCATTAGAGACGACGGACCATCATCTATCGTTGCTTGCTGGATAAAGATGGTCAGAAGCAGGACGCAAATATTGGTAGATAGAAGCTGCATTGTAAACCAGAGTCTGCACAAGCCTCTGGCCTCGGCTTGCGAGACGCAACTCTTGGAACGGTTCATGATTATTGCATAGGATCTCCGTGTTTTCGGTCATGACGCAGCATCTTGGGGGTACACGGGCGAGTATATAAGCTCGAGATGGTAGCATTACCTCGGATCAATGGGGATTGGAAAGACTGGGACTGTGGCAACATTGTCTGGCAGGACCCGGGTCATGCCACCAGACGCTTGGCCCAGAGCCTTGGGTCGCATGACACGTCAAATTGGCGAATAGACCTTGTTCAGACCCAGTCGATTATAAGAATGTAGGGCAATCACAATGGTTTTGTTTCAAGGGGTTTGGAGTCGACATTTTGTATATTTTTCTAACATGGATTGCCCTATAAAATCCCGAAAATTCGTGACTCTACAAGGAGCCGGAGCTTGGCCAAGAAGTGAAATAAAAGTGACATATAGCTGTGCGGTATGCTCTACCGGCAATATAAACGAACATTGAAACGGGTCCCAGCTGAGGGGCCGCGACTTATATGAGAGTGGCGCCGTCGAGGTCTCGGAAATCCAACGCAACCTTGCTCAAACCCGAATATCCGACCCCACACCAAAGGGTCCCAGTCCGGCGGCCGTTATTATGGGACAAGTCTCCACAAAACAAGGTAAAGTGGAGACGGGTCCAAGACGTAAAAAAACGAAATACACGCTCTCGCCCACTTCGCTTTGATGCTCTCGTTGCGCACGAAAACCGGCACATGAAAGCGGTGAATTGCTCATCTTTAGCCATAAATAGTGTTTTCAATTTTCAAATAATACTAGTCTTGCCTTGGCCGAGATTACAATCATCTGTCTGAACCCCATGATCCCTACAAGCCGCGCCCGGTTTCGGTGTTTTGGGGCGCGTCAATCCATCATCACTCCAACCCTGGGCTGTACACAAAGACTTGTTCGTGTCAGCTTGTAATATCTGACACGGACCGCAAGGTAGACCCTCTAGCAGTCGCTCTACTCTTGCAAGGCGTTCAAACAATTCCTTCTTGAACTGCTGACGCTTCCGGGGCGGCGCAGGTGTACTTGGAACACAGATGACCCCACGCTTCAAAAGTAAGCATCTTGCTAGCAAATTTTGGCTGTGTATTTGAGCGTACCTTTTGGCAATTTGAGCACGGGAATTCGTGGTCACATTTCTTCTTGCGCCGTTGGCAGGTGACGCACGCCAGAGGCCTTTGGGACCCTGCCGAGCTGTGGAATGTCGTCGAGGGCATGGTTGAGAAGTGAATGCGCGAGCAAAGAATGCGGTGTAGGATGATTATGAGCTCCCTTGAGGTACGGTTAGAAGAAATTACCGATATATAGACGGAGAACAAGTAGTATCCGTCATCTTGGTCAAGAGGTTCGGACTAACCACTTGATGATCTTGGTTTTGGATTATATAAAAGTAAAGATTTATGGAGCTGTACAGTAGTATATGTTGAATTGTGATGTAATCATATTACTGGCTGGCCCACCGAGTCATGCGTAGCATGCCACGGATCCGATCGACACCCTAACGGACTACACAACGGGCTTCCGGGGAAAGATGCGGATCAAGACCCCGTCTCTCAACTTTCGGGACCCTGCAGGACTCCGAAAGGTCTCAAAGTCTTGAAAAGTGGATATTCAAGATAGAGTCATTAGCAAGGTAGTCGAACCGTGTTATCGCGTCCATTCTGAGCAACACGTTTTTTCGGACCGTATGCGAATCCGCGTTCCGTTTCTGTGCGTGTCCGCTAGCCAAGGGGCTATGAAAATGATTTGCCATTGGATTCCGCCTGATCCGCCTCCCTGTTCACTTACACTTGCTATTTAGGCCGGTATAGCTCTCTTGTTGTCTCTTTCTTTCACACAACAACTTTTCTTTCAACGTATTTTCCCTATAATTCTCCCGTTTGTTCTCAGCTTACTTGCAACCCGATCATACCCTGCCCCATTAAGCCGAGTAGCCTCACGTCGTCCTTCCAGAGTCGGCCATCAGAGTCTCAGAGAGCGCTGTTTCCATCACACGCCAAGATGGACCAGACAAGTGACTCCGTGTCCATCCCGGGCCGGAGTACTTCAGCACAAGGCAGCGAACGGACGGTTTTCGAAATATCTACGGGCGGACCTACAATGAGAGAAAATACCCGCCATGCCACGGCTAGTCATGACCAAGCAAGTCATCCTGCCACTGAACCAAATGTCACGGGCCCTGACAGCGACACGGTGGACCCTGAACCCAACAGGAGAGACTCCCTTGTGCAAGACCTTGCTCGTCGTTATACTCGAAATTCTTCCGTGGCTATTGACAGTGATGCTCGAGGCATATTTGGCAACGATGATGCCGACTCCCCTCTCAACCCAAACGGGCACAAGTTCAATGCCCGTACCTGGGCAAAGACGGTGGCGCAGGCGGCGACTGAATCTGGTTCTGGATTTCGCCACACAGGATTCTCCTTCACCAACCTCAATGTGTATGGCTTTGGCCAAGAGACAGACTACCAGAAAGACGTCGGCAACATATGGCTGGTGGCAGGCGGCTTCCTGCGCGGCCTGATGAGCAGGATAGGCAGACGCAACAGCCGGGGCAATGCGCAAAGGGTCGACATCCTCCGCCGTCTCGACGGTGTCGTGAACCCGAGCGAGATGCTCGTCGTTCTCGGCCCCCCCGGCGCCGGCTGCACCACCTTTCTCAAGAGCATCTCGGGAGAAACAAACGGAATCTACATCGACGAGTCGGCCTCGTTCAACTACCAAGGCATATCAGCGCACGAGATGCACTCCCAGCACAAAGGAGAGGCCATCTACACGGCCGAAGTCGATGTCCATTTTCCCATGTTGTCTGTCGGAGACACCCTGACCTTTGCAGCCCGCGCCAGACAGCCGCACAGCATACCGCCCGGCGTATCGCGAAGCCAATTCTCCGCTCACTATCGAGACGTCGTCATGGCCATGTACGGAATCAGCCACACGGCGAACACGCGCGTGGGCAACGAGTACATCCGCGGCGTGTCGGGCGGCGAAAGGAAGCGAGTGACGATTGCCGAGGCCACGCTGTCCAGCGCGCCGCTCCAATGCTGGGATAATTCCACCCGGGGGCTCGACTCGGCCAACGCCATTGAGTTTTGCAAGACGCTGCGGCTGCAGTCGGACGTGTTTGGCCGGACCAGCGCCGTGTCCATCTACCAGGCTCCCCAGAGCGCATACGACCTCTTCGACAAGGTCCTCGTGCTCTACCAAGGCCGGCAAATCTACTTTGGGTCAACGGGCCAAGCCAAGGCGTACTTTGTCCGTCTCGGCTTCGCCTGCCCCGACAGGCAGACGACGCCCGACTTCCTCACGTCCATGACGGCCCCGTCGGAGCGAATCGTCCAACCAGGCCACGAGAGCCGCGCGCCGCGAACCCCCGACGAATTCGCCCGGTGCTGGCTGGAAAGCCCGGAAAGGAGAATCTTGCTAGCAGAAATTAACACGTTTAACCAGGCGCATCCGCTGGGCGGCGCCGACGCCGACGCTTTTCGACAAAATAAGCGGCAGCAGCAGGCCAAGAGGCAGCGGGCCAGGTCGCCCTTTATCCTGTCGTACGCGGAGCAAGTCAAGCTGTGTCTCTGGCGAGGATGGAGGCGTCTTGTGGGAGACCCGAGCCTGAGTATTTTCGCCCTTGTTGCAAACTCGGTCACGGCGCTGATTATATCGTCGCTGTTTTACGACTTGCAGCCCACGACGGCGAGCTTTTTCCAACGCGGCGCGCTGCTGTTCGTGGCGATTCTGGCGAATGCCTTTTCTAGCGCGCTCGAGATCCTGACGCAGTATGCGCAGCGGCCAATTGTAGAGAAGCATAACCGGTATGGGTTCCATCACCCGTCTGCCGAGGCGTTTTCGTCCGTCATCGTCGACATGCCCTACAAGATTATGAATAGCGTCTTTTATAACGTCATTTTGTACTTCATGACGAATCTGAATCGCACACCCGGTGCATTCTTCTTCTTCTTCTTCGTCTCGTTTCTCATGGTTCTTGCCATGTCTGGCATTTTCCGCTCCATGTAAGTCTACCCCAGGGTGTTTGTCGAGGCCCATTCTCACCATAGTTCAAGTGCCTCGCTCTCGCGGACTCTATCGCAAGCCATGGTCCCTGCGTCGGTACTGATCCTCGCGCTCGTCATATTTACGGGCTTCGTCATTCCCGTCGATTACATGCTCGGCTGGTGCCGATGGATCAACTACCTGGACCCCGTGGCCTACGGATTCGAAGCGCTCATGATCAACGAGTTCAGCGGCCGGCAGTTCAAGTGCAACAGCTTTGTCCCCAGTGCCGACGTGGCCGGGTACGAGAATATCGCCGGGTCGAACAGGGCCTGCTCGGCGGTCGGGTCCGTCATTGGGCAGGACTTTGTCGACGGCGACGCGTACATCAACACGCTGTACAAGTACAGCCACGGCCACAAGTGGCGCAATGTAGGCATTTTGATTGCCTTTATCCTCTTCAACCACGTCGTCTACTTCCTGGCCACGGAGTATATATCCGAGAAGAAGTCCAAGGGCGAGGTCTTGGTATTCCGGAGAGGCCAACTGCCGCCGGCATCCCCCCAAAAGGGAGACGTCGAAGGGAGCAATTCTTCCCCCGCCAGGGTCACCGAAAAATTTGGACAGTCTGTGCCCGAGGACGGGGGCGCTATCCAGGCTTCCACGAGCGTTTTCCACTGGAGCAACGTCTGCTACGACGTCAAGATCAAGGGAGAGCCCAGACGCATCTTGGACCATGTAGACGGCTGGGTCAAGCCGGGGACCCTGACGGCCCTCATGGGCGTTTCGGGCGCCGGGAAAACCACCCTGCTCGACTGCCTCGCGGATCGGATATCCGTGGGCGTCATCACAGGCGAGATGCTCATCGACGGCAAATTACGCGACTCTTCTTTCCAGCGAAAGACGGGCTACGTCCAGCAACAGGACCTTCATCTCGAAACGACAACGGTGCGCGAAGCCCTCGAATTCAGCGCGTTACTACGCCAGCCGGCGGCGACGCCCAGAGCCGAAAAGCTCGCCTACGTAGACGAGGTCATCAAGCTGCTCGACATGCAGCCCTACGCCGACGCCATTGTCGGCACGCTAGGCGAGGGCCTCAATGTCGAGCAGCGGAAGCGACTAACCATCGGGGTCGAGCTGGCGGCCAGACCGCCGTTGCTTTTATTCGTTGACGAGCCGACATCGGGACTCGACTCGCAGACATCGTGGGCGATTCTTGATCTTTTGGAAAAGCTCTCCCGGGCAGGGCAGTCCATCCTCTGCACCATCCACCAGCCGTCGGCGATGCTCTTTCAGCGCTTCGACCGGCTGCTGTTTCTGGCCAAGGGCGGCCGAACAATCTACTTTGGCGACATTGGCGAGAGCTCCTCCGCCATGACGTCCTACTTTGAGAGCAACGGCGCGCATCCGTGTCCCCGCGGCGACAATCCCGCCGAATGGATGCTGCAAGTGATTGGCGCGGCGCCGGGTGCCGCCACCGAGATCGACTGGCACGAGACGTGGCGGTCGAGCAAGGAGTTCCAGGACGTCCAGTCGGAGCTGCAGCGGCTGAAGACAACCGCCGCGGCGGACGATGCCGTGTCGAAAAGGCAAAGTCGCGCGCTGTATCGGGAATTCGCCTCCCCGTTCTGGAGCCAACTGCTCGTCGTGTCGCGGCGCGTCTTTGAGCAATACTGGCGCACGCCGTCGTACATTTACTCCAAGTTTATCCTGGGCACCTCAGTCTCCCTCTTCATCGGGCTCGTGTTCCTCGACGCGCCGCTCAGCATCCAAGGCCTCCAGAATCAAATGTTTGCCATCTTCAACATCCTCAGCATCTTTGGCCAGCTGGTGCAGCAGCAGATGCCGCACTTTGTCACGCAGCGCTCCCTGTACGAGGTGCGCGAGAGGCCCTCCAAGACCTACAGCTGGAAGGTCTTTATGCTGTCGCAGGTGCTCGTCGAGATTCCGTGGAACACGCTCATGTCGGTCGTCATGTTTGCGTGCGTCTACTACCCCGTCGGGTTCAACAACAACGCCAGCGCGGCGGACCAGACGGCCGAGCGCGGCGCGCTCATGTGGTTGCTCTTTTGGCAGTTCCTCGTCTTCACGTGCACGTTTGCGCATGCCTGCATCGCCGTCATGGACACGGCCGAGGGGGGCGGCAACATTGCCAACGTGCTCTTCATGATGTGCCTGCTGTTTTGCGGCGTGCTGGCCACGCCGGACCGCATGCCGGGCTTTTGGATCTTCATGTACCGCGTGTCGCCGTTTACGTACTGGGTCTCGGCGGTGCTGTCGACCGGCCTGGCCAACACGCGCGTGACGTGTAACGGCAACGAGCTGGTCGTCTTTGACGCGCCCGCCGGCCAGAGCTGCCGGGAATACATGGCTGCGTACCTGGACAGTCGGGGTGGCTATCTTGCGGGCGGCGGTGCGTCGGGGCAGTGTCGGTACTGTCCTGTTTCCGACACCAATGTCTTTTTGGCTGGCATTAGCTCCGACTATGGCCACCGCTGGCGAGACTTTGGGATAGGCATGGTGTATATTGTGTTTAATATCGCGGCTTCCCTGTTCCTTTACTGGCTGGTTCGGGTGCCGAAGCCAAAACGCAACAAGTGACGCGGAAACAAGTCGCTTGGCGGTGTCTGAATATCTGCAAGTATGCTGTTTACTGGCTGTTAGTTGGTTAATGGAATCTGGTATGTACTACGAAGTATGTAGTCTGGTAGATTAAAATGAGTCGCCGATTCAATGTTACGTCATATGGCACAAAAGACAGATCGGGAAGGTGCGCCTTGCTGGTGTCTTGATCCCCGCACCCTATTCGCCGACAACGTGCTTGCACGTGTTCTCGGGGTCTGGTCTGGTATTACAAGTCTGGTTCCATGTAGAGGGGTCAACGGTGCTCGGCTAGATGCTTCCTGACAGACCCAACTCCAGGCGCTCGCCTAAAATCTCAACGTAACGGGGCAAACCGAGCCCCGAGCAAGAAGTGGCCGCGCCTCGAGCAATTCAGTTCAAATACCCTGCACCTAACACAGTTATTCATCAACCATCTATCAAATAGTCTATTTACAAGTCCTGGAAACGGCACAGGTCAAGGCGCTACGTCACTGGCCATGACTCGTATCAGTGTTCCCGGGGCGCCACGACCCCAAGACGACCTCAAGACCGTCGTGGAAACAAGGACACGGGAATGGCATTTCCATATTTATTTCCTGTTGCAATCTCCCACTGAAACGGCGGCAGCGCTGGCTCTTCGTGATGCCGTATTGAGGCTCCGTCGCGATGGTGAGAATAACAAAACACAGCATCGTCCCTAGGCTGTTGGTTAACAATAACAGGTGCCTTTGTCGCTGTTCCATTGCACAGAGTCAACAAGTATCCAATCGGGCCGCATCCTGCTGGCTCATACGAGAGTAGGTGGAAATACCTTGTGAGTTGCTCTCAAGAGCCAGGGCTAATGCTTGAATAAAGTCTGGGTTCCGGACTCGTCCTTCTCCGAAGTCTTCTTCTACTTGGCATCAAATCGAGGAAACTTGAGGTACGTCTCTGGCTTTCACCAGCTTGAAACCCCTAGTTCGCCTCGCTCGCCCGAGATGCTATGACGACCAACTGAAACTGCACGCGATGCTTCTGTGCTAACTGCTCATCTAGCATCCTTATCCATCCGCTAACCTCGGAGCAACGCCGCGATCATGAGACGCGCAATGGCTGGATGGGCACGCCTTGGCCCATCTACCTCGACAGCTTGCCTACCGAAAGCGACGAGGTTCCGCTTCAGTATTCTGAACTGCGTCTTGGTTGGTCTGCCGCGCCGGAAGAGGAGATTTCTCTCGATGAGAGGCGAAGAAGAGGCGCTGAGGTCGAGGCGCTGTTGGCTAGAGATCCTGAAGCAGCTCCAGCTCCCGTGGATTGAGAAGGAAAATGTGGTTCATCAGTCTTTAGCCTCCTCAAGGGTGAGCCGAAGATGGAAAGGACAACTTACCAATGCATCAGTGCGGCCAATGCTAGGACACGCCAAAAAGTGTTAGTATGGAAGAGAAAAAGAGAATTTGTGCCAAGAGGAGAGGAATTTGTCACGGGGAATGAAGCTGAATTCTAGTATGCTATTCATAGTTGTCGACATTGTCATCTTTGATTTATGTAGGTTATATGTGAAGAACGGGTCCTCCAGACTGCTAATTTTGAGTAACAACACAACTGGCAACCCCACGCTTTACATCTGGCCTAGCAATAATGATGCTTATTTTAATTCCTAGACCACATCACCTTGTCCATGTAGCAGCACGGATGACGGAAGCTTGTACATACGACATAGGCCGACCTAGGGTGTATCCTTATCGCGTGTCTCGTCATGGACATCGTCTTGCCTTTTCAAGACTCCATGATTCGAACTATTGCTTTGTACCTTGAGGCAATAACAACGGTACAGAGGACCTGCGCATCATCCTCTGGTTTGGTTCGGCAAGATTGGATAGACAGCCTACAACGATTAACATTTAGACCAAGACTCCCAGACCGCTTGCACGCACACCTGTTTCCCGGGCGTAGTGACCAAGCTAGTAACTATGTATAATCCTTTTTTTATTTCGACTTTGATTCGACTTAATTTAACCTCGATGTATTTAACCTTAGTTTTACAACTACATCTTTTAACAACTACACCTTACTATACCCAATTCTTGTCACATCAAGCACTTTAATTATATTAAAAAAAATCTTTATTTTTAGCAAATACTCGTTACCAGTTAACAAGTTATCTAGAGCGTTGTGAATGGAGAGTTCAGCCATTTCTCATCTTTTCGTGCACTTTGCGAATTTCGATATAGCAGCGTTTTCATCGTACCAAAGTCCACATTTGGGATTTGCAAGGCCCCAACGGACCACCAATCATTTCGTGAGTCTGAGGCCAGATGTTGACAGATGTGAATGAATCAGCTTACCATTGTATGACTTGACCACACATGGGTCAACGGCATCAATCTTGCCCAACATAAACCAAGCCCCGCACCTCACTCCATTTCTGCACCTCTTCTTGGCAAACATCTACCTCCTCGTCATCAAAGGAACGACTTTTACAACCGCTCCTCAGCGATCCAGGCCATCTCCACGCCCGGTGCCTGCGTCGTAGCCATGGTCACATATACAAACCTCCAACTTGTTGAACAATGCGACAAGTGAGCAGTCTCCGAGCACCAGCCACCAGCGCGGTACTAATTTCACAAGATTTCCGTACGCGCAAACGCGACCCGACGAGTACGCGGCAAAGGTCTCGGGGTATTACAAGTTCCATGTAGAAGGGTGTGCCTCGGTGCTCGGCTTCATGCTTCCGGCCACCGTCCAAGGATTCCAATGGCCGGATTTCTGGAAAGTCGACCACCAACGCAAGACCGTGCTGCTCTGCGGTAAGACGCTGGACGAAAGGGATCAACGCGTCGCCAAAACTCTCGCCGCAGAACGTCAACGCCGTCACTTCAAGATTCTCAGCGGATGGCGAGACGAGCTATACCCAGTGTATGGCCCGGACCGCAGCGTACTCGTCAATATGGAACGAGCGGCCGCCGCCTTGTTTGGCATCGTGGCCTACGGAATCCACCTGACTGGGTACGTTGTCGCAGAGAGTGGCCTCAAGATCTGGGTGTCTCGCCGAGCCAGCAACAAGCAGACGTATCCTGGTATGCTGGATAACACCGCCGGTGGTGGTATGGCCAGCGGCGACAAACCATTTGAGAGCATCGTGCGGGAAGCGGCCGAGGAGGCCTCGTTTCCTAGGGATTATGTGCGGAAGAATGCCAAGTGTGCTGGCACCGTTAGTTACTTTGACATTCGGGACGAGCGAGCTGCTGCTGGCACAGAGGTTGGACTGCTGCAACCTGAATGCATTTACGTGTATGATCTTGAGGTCACTCGAGACTTTGTGCCGCGTCCAAATGATTTGGAAGCAGAAGATTTTCGTCTCTGGGATATTCCTGAATTGCAGGCTGCCTTGAGGAGGGGGGAGTTCAAGACAAATTGTGCTCTGGTGCTGCTTGATTTCTTCATTCGTCATGGCATCATTACACCTGAAGAAGAGGAGGACTACGTTGAGATTGTCGCAAGACTTCATAGAAAGCTAGAGTTTCCTTGTGCTTGAGATCAATTTGGCACGGTACAGAGTGTGAAGCATTGCCTTGAGGTCTGCGCCTTGTTGAGAGACAGCTAAACGAGCTCTGTAATGCTGAGTCGATCCTGGCAGATCAATCGAGGAGGTCGAGGCTTCGGGGAGAGAGGGAGCCGCAATCCAGAGGTTTCCGCTGGTTACTTCTTGGCCATGCTCTCGCACACAAAGCTGCGGGCGTGGAGGACTTTGGTCATATAGCAGTAGACGGTTCTCAAGAAGTGGGATATCTCCTGTTTAATTTAAAACCTCTTTTCTCAGGTCCCCGCGCTAATTCACAACGTATCGATCGCCTTAAATACAGCATGCCACGGTCAACTCCAAATGTTTTGCGACGCTGAGCAGTGTCCATCGTAACTCCATGGTGCATACGTGACCCAGAAATCACAGACTGCGAGTCTTGGGGGGTTGATTCTTGCCAAACTCGCGGGTATTATGTCCTGGAAATTGGGAATACTCCGTGACGCCAAAACGGTCACTATAAACAAAACCCCTATATTGACGTCCTGAGAGCTCCTACCAAGCAGCAATGGGTTGTTCCGAGAAGCAATCGAGATGACCGCACGAGTACCCTGCGGCTCTCGTCATTGCCGATATCGCTATTACACAATCGTGATTGCACACTTGCGAATTCAAGGGGTTCGGCCACGTAGCCAGCCCGCGTATAAAGGTCAGCGAGGGCCTTTTCGCCAGTTTGCTTAGAAACTGCCGCCCCGAGCCTCCCCATTGAGCTTGGACAGTGGCGGTCAGGTCAGGCCCAGGATCGCAGCTAGATACGTGATGGTACCAGCTATAGAGCGCATGTGCGTGGCAAGACGGTAAAGAAGGCTGTTTAAACAAGGCAATAATATAGGCTGGGTAAAATATGGTCAACGTGAACTGGTCGTAAGCCCATGGTGTGATTTGCAAAACCGACTGGGGGAAAGCCTTGTTCTTATAATACTTTTTTTTGTAAAGCAGGCGCAAGCTAACCGGAACCGATTTCTATTGCATCAGCAAGCGTCTGTCAGCGCTGACGGGGTTGAGGTTGGAATTACTTCCGATAGGCCGCTCCAACCATCATCTACTGCATTTTTTCTCGGCTTGTCGCTGAGATTGTTAGTCGATACTGGTTGTGAGGGAGCTCGGGGTTCAGCCCTGGCTGTGAGCTTCCAATTTCAGCTGCCGCTCAGCATCTGCATGCAGAGACGGACTGCATGCTTCAATATTGCAACCCTACTTGACTTGAACAAGCCGTTTTATTACTAGGCCAACTTGACCCTTGAATTTAGCAATTCCGCAAGTCCAGCTATTATACTTGATGCTTTTCTTGTCATGGATTGTTTACACTCCTCAACATGACGGCTTCCAATCACCAACTAGACGCGAAAGTGAAGATGAAGATTTTGTGAAATGGCATAAGAATGATCAAGCAAGCTAGATGTAATGTTTCTTTTCAACTGCAATACTGATGTTGTTTCGGCTGGGCAAGGATTATGACCAATTAGATGGCCGGATTCTTGAACTGCTACCCTTGGAGCCGATGCAAATAATCCCAGCCGTCTTCTGTCTTACACGTCAGCTTTACAGGCCATGATAAGCTGCAGGCTTCTAACCGAGGCAGTATGTCTTAAAGACAGCCCGCTCTCGTGGTGATTTAGACTCTTGCGGAGAACAACTGGCTCTACTAATTTTCTCAGAATTAATACCTGAAATTATAGGGCGTTCATCTCAACTGCGGCTATGACACTATTTAGAACTACACTGTGCCGGCCATTGCGATACTCAAACTAGACATTGGGCCGAACGTGGAGTTCATTCATATTCAACATTTACGAGAAGCCGACTTGTCACACGGGTATTACACTCAGCTCTCATCACAAGACATAGCGCAAAAGGGCGTACCGAATTCTTGAAGCTCCATGGAAAACGAAAACCCTTCATACCAAAGACTACTATTAGATAATATACTAGTCAGTCTACTTATAAACGCTGTCCTTGTCCACCGTAGAAAAAAACAAAGTAGACACTCGTGTTAGAATCGTTTCACAGCTTAAGAAGCTTGCTTTGATCACTTATTAGTAGAGGTGGAAGCAGAAAGGTACCAAGATTGTATTTTGCCGTGAAATACTCTTGTAAATAGTTACCGAATATTGATTCAGTACTCTATATTCCCCTATTCTCCGACATTCAAAACGCATCCCAGTTTAGTTACAAAACTCTGCTACCCAGCGTGTCTCAAGTCAAGGTTTTCAATCACACAGACCGACCTTTCTGTAGTGCGGACAGTTGCTCTCATTGTCTCTCTGCTACCATCGCTCCCACAGTGAGTTTGAGCGTTCGACTCACAACTCCCCAATGGGCCTGAGACAATATCCTATACCGTGCTGGCGCACTAAACCTGTCAATTATTGTTTATTTACTCAACTCCTATCCAGGCTTTACTGCCTTGTTCAAGCATGAGTAAAAGCTGTCCAGCACGAGTTCCAGGTGCGCCGTCGGGCAAAAACGGGCGGAACACGTCAATGCCGGCATATGACGCCAACCCTCCGCACGCACAAGAGCCGGGATGTGCCTGTTTCGTCATTGCCGCTGTGACAGGGGCTCGAAGAGGGCTTGGAGCAATAGCTCAATTCAGCTAATAACAGTCCTTGGTTTTCCTCAAGGCCTCGGTCGCCAAAGACGTCTTGAAATACCAGAAGTCGGCGAGGGACTTTGCCCTAGGTCTCGTGACCGTAGCCCTTGTGTAACCAGCCATTTCCGTGTAACAGCTGCGGCGATTACTCACCTCGTCTGGTTATTTGAATTCCGTCTCGGTCGATCAAGCATGGTCAACGACTACCATGATTGGGTGTTGATCTCAGCACGGAAAATCCACTGCAAATGGCGACATGGCGTGAGGCTATACTCGTTTCGGATGCAAATGCAACGCCTTGATCTATTGCACGCGATATGCATGCTCAACACGTCAATTGCCTTTTAATGCAGCAGTATCTACAGTATCTAAACAACTATTTTCAACCAGTCTCAGCTTTCCAAGTTTGCTCAGTTGCAAAAGCAAGACACGTGCCTCAGCCTCGAGGGTCTATTTCATGCCCGTCATGGCCAATCTCTTTACAGATTCATCTACGGAAAAGGTCCATGTACCCTCTGAACCGAGTGTTAGCCATGCTATAGAGGAAATTAACGAAAAGGCGCTTCTTCGCAAGATTGACGCGAAGCTCTTGCCCGCAGTCGGCGTTTTATACCTGCTCTCCTTTCTAGATCGCAGCAATGGTAAGCCAACAGATACTCCATCTTCATCGTGGAAAGAATCGTCCAGCTAATTCCATGCCTTAGTGGGCAATGCCCGTATCGAGGGTCTGCTCAATGACATCAACGCAAGTCCGTGTCGCCATCCACGTGCATCGTCATGAAGAAGCGCTAACTATTACGCCAAAGCCGGCAATGAGTATCTTACCGGTTTAACCGTGTACTTTATCGGCTATGTGCTTTTCGAGGCAAGCAATGCTCGATGGAACGAGACGTGCGTGTTCTAACGGCTCCCAGATCCCCTGCAACATCATACTCAAACGGACAACGCCGCGGCTATGGCTGCCGACACTCACGATAGCCTGGGGAATCGTGGCTACGCTGCTGGGCATTGTACACAATCTGGCTGGCTTCTTTGTGGCGCGATTTTTCCTCGGCGTCACGGAGAGCGGCTTGTTCCCCGGCGTGGTCTTCTACTTTTCCATGTGGTATAGGCGCCGGGAGCGACAGTACCGCATCTCGCTCTTCTTTAGCGCTGCGTCTCTTGCCGGCGCGTTTGGCGGCATTCTTGCCTTTGTATGTTTTCCCCCTTGGGTTTTCGAGCTTCATGACCGCGGCCGCATGGATGGTGCTTGACAACATTGGTCTTGCTGCGTTCAGGTACTGACTGCATGGGGATCCAGGGCATAGGCAAGATGAAGGGAATAGTTTGGGAGAATGGATGGCGCTGGATCTTTATCCTGGCAAGTGAAGGCCCCTTTTGTCGTGGGAATGCATTAGACTGCTGACAATTTAGCACAGGAGGGGCTTGCCACCATCGTCATCGCCTTTGCTGCCTACTGGTTCATAGAAAACTATCCCGAGACGTCAAAGTTCTTGTCAGAGCCTGAAAAGGAGTTTATCCAAGCTCGCTTGGCTGCAGATAGCGATGCTACCCAACATGAAAAGTTTACCTGGAGTGCAGTCTATGACGCGTTTCGTGATGCAAACTGTTGGCTCTACGGGCTGGGGTTTCATACTATGAGCTTGCCGTTGTATACGTTGTCTCTGTTTTTGGTATGTTGGGGCCTCGTTCCATTATGTTTGTGTTACTTCCTCGCGCATGTCCGTGACATAACTGACTTGTGGAATCAGCCTACCATCATCAAGGATCTAGGGTACACGGCAGCGACAGCACAGTTACTAACCATTCCGCCCTACGCACTCGCCTTTGTAACAACGCTTGCAGTTGCTATATACTCAGAGAGACTAGCTAGACGCGCCGTCTTCATTGCGGCTTCGGCCATCGTCGCTGCCATAGGCTACATCATCCTTCTGTCGAATACAGACCCCAAGGCTCGGCCGGCCGTATCGTATTTGGGAACCTTTTTCGCCGCTGCGGGCATTTATCCTGCTACCGCGCTGGTTCTCTCCTGGCCTGCCATCAATGTCTCCGGCCAGACGAAGCGAGCCACGGCAAACGCTATGCAAATTAGTATCGGAAATCTAGGTGCGGTTCTGGGCACGCAGCTGTACCGATCCAACGATGGACCGAGATTTGTTGTCGGTCATGCCGTGGCATTGGCGTATCTCGTTGCGAATGTTGCTGTGGTGGGCGTGCTGGCGTGGAAGTTGAGGAAACAGAATTTGCAGAGGGCGGAAGTTGCTGACGAGGTTGTGGACGTTGGGAGAGCAGAGGACTGGAAGGGTGATGGGGACGCCCGGTGGAGGTTCCAGTACTAAACATATATGAATATATATGTTTTTTTATATATATGTGTGCATCGAGCATGGAACGAGTTGGAGTGTATAGATTTTCAACAACTAGCTTTACGTAACTGCGAGTTAACTCAACCAGTGGCTTTATTAACGACTCCGCTGGAGGCTAATTTAGTCCTCTTTAAAATCGATGCTATTTGCGTCAGACATGGCAGTCCGCCAGCTCTGCAGACAGTTTTCGATATCTCGACGCAAGCAAGATACGTGCCTTCTTTCCCCAGATAGCCAAAGGTATACCAAGACTGTTAATAAATAGGTTTATAAACCCGCACATGATGAACACATTGGTTACGCCCACCCTGTCCAACCATGGCGTGATAGTAAAAGGCCCGATAATGCTAATAGCGCATCTGAAAAAGGTAATAGCAACAAAGGTTTGTCCAACCAACTGCGCTGGAATTAGGAATATGTTTATTACACGCAGTCAAGACACTCACAAGCGGAAATGCATCCAACACCATGGTAAGCGATATGTCGGTGGTCGATCCAAACCCAAAAGCAAACATTGCTCCGCCTATACTTGGATAAATGTAATGCATGCCCTGCAAGGAGATGTGTCAATGCCACTGGAGTCCTGCGGAAAACAATCTCAAGTTCTTACCCTGTCCGCCGTCGCACCAAACATGATTAAACCGCCTGTGCTGACAATAGCAGGGAGAATAAGAGGATACAGCCGCATTTCGGCCTCAAACACCCCTCCACTCCTTCGAGACAGCCGCACAATAGCCCAATCCGTCAAGGGCCCTCCGTAAAAGAAGGACAGGATGGTTCCTATCGTCGGGCCGGTATACATGTAGCCGACTTGAGCTGGATTAAAGTTATACGGCGGCGCGGCAAACACTATCGTTAGAACGGATGAGAGAACAACAAGCCAGCAGACGCCGGATGCTAGCTGCAGCCAGCCAAACACGACGTGTGGCATGAAACAAGTGTATACGGGAGCAATCGCGAGCTTCAACAACGATTCGTCGGTTTGGGTGAGAAACCGCATCGCATGTCGGTACCTCTGCCAGGTCGAGGGAGTAGCGGAGGGAGCCGCCTCCAGGTCAATTTTACCATTGGTAGTATAAGTAGACGCCTGCGTGCCCTCAATCGTCGGTATCCACTTATTCTCTTCGAAGAAGAAGATGAAAATGACGTGAATAGCACTCATGAAGCCCGCGAGCGTCATGTACGAGACTCGCCAGCCTTGTGCCTCGGCCTGGACACCGGCTATCATGGGCGTGAGGAAACTGCCGCCCATGACGGCTACGGCATAAATACCATTCGCGGTAGCTCTCTGATGGACGAAGAATAAGTCGTTTATCTGCAAGTATAAAGCTCGTGGTCAGCCTCTTGGCACAGTTGTACATGCTGCACCTATCATGGCCCAAGTCCTACGTACCGACATCTCGATTGATGTGTCGGTGGTCGAGGCAGCAAGGCCATACAGCAGGCTGGTTAAATAGAGTTCCACCTTGGTTTTCATGTATGCCATCCACCACGATGAGGCTGCGACGAGAGCCGTGGAGAAGACATAGGTCGACCGGCGTCCGTACTTTTTGGTAAGGGGAATAAAGAGGACGCAGCTGGAAGCTAGGCCAACGAGCTGAATGGCTTGGGCGTTGGCAAGGTCTTGATACGTAATGCCGAGGTCTTGCGTCATGGGATTCCAAAACACTGGTTGGATCGAAAGTCTGTAGGCCGTGTAAAGTGTAAGCCTTGGCCGCCACAGGGGAAAATGGGAACAAGATCGTACGCTGTAAATACGGCCAGCGTCATGGACGTGAGAAGGCCGTAGTTGAGGGATTTACGCCATGTTGGCCAATTCTATGTCTGTGGTGAGTACCTCAACGTGCCTGTGAGAAATTCAATGGCGACGAACCAGCGGCTGATCGGGGTCGCTGGATGGCACTGGGTTCAGTATCACGTCCTCGGAGCCGCCACCTCCATTGTGGGCTGAAAACTTGGTTACTTGATGGATTCCTCGCCATGGTGAAAGGGAAGGATTGCCAGTTACTTGTTAGCAGAAGGAGTGTTCCCGGCACGTCTATCTGATCAGCAACCGCTGAATCATCATTTCTCCGATCGCTCATCTGAAGTCTTTGTTGCGAAACGATTATAACAGTTTACGATTGGAAATTTAAGAACAAGATATCGTACAGCGGGTTTGACGGCAATGGCTTGGTTGAATCTGAACGAGATATTGGCAGATCAGAGTTCCCCTTGAGCGCCCAGCAGAAAAGAACTTATATGGCATTTCCCAGCGAGAGATTGCAGCACAGCACATTGTGAACAAAGGAGCGTGCGTCTTGATAGTTTCGCAGGCTAACTCAGCCCCTCGGAAGAATGATTAAGTGAGTTCCGACTTGGCCAACATGCGATTGGCGAATCCAGGGCGTCAACGGCGGAGCGGGTCTGTTGCATTATCACGATGCGACGCCATTATGTTGGGAAGAGGCGCGACAGCCCAGAGACTAGTGCCGGCTTATTGGATAACACTTGGGCCCTAGGGAAGTAAATCCTACTACCCCGGATTCTTGACCGGTCAAAGCAAGGTCTAGCCTAACTGGTCGACTTTTCTCATGCTTGAAAAGTCCCAAGTTATGGTTTCATGGGGCAATTAGATCAAGAACCCCAGGATTTCTGGCCATTGTAATCGGACTAGTGCATCAGATCTACGGTGCCTTACTTGAGTGCTGGATCTTGAAGACGCTTTGACTCTGCCTAGCATGTGAGGATATATCGGCGTGATATCCCGATAGTGTGGCATCCCTTGCGACAGCCGAAACATTGAGGTTAAAGACTGAAGCATCTTTTGCATCATTTCCAGATGTCGACCTCAAGTAAATTTGTTGATCTTGCATCGGCCCAAAAATAGGTAACAGTAGCTGACGTGTGCCTAAACAACCTTGTCGATGTTGGCATCGCTCGGGGAACGCGGGGAGATCGCGCTAGTTAGGAATTCTCCTCTTAACATCGACTTCTCATTAAAGATGATGGATTGTCAACTTAAAATGCTTTATAGATCGTGAGGCAATGGTGAACGAACCAGTATTATAGCGCATCCCAGCAGCCTCTGCGCCGCGGAATTTTACAACTCTGTATATTGTCGGGCAAGGGTAGAATTCAATGAGCCCGAACTCTGTAATAATTTTCTCGGCGGCCACAAACAGATCGTGTTGTCTGTTCGTGCGAAGTGAGAAGGTGACGGGGAAATGCCACCGCGAGCGGAGGCTGTGATGATCGCTGAGCGTCCACGATGTGTTCGTTTCGTGCTTTTAACTCGAGAAACTGGCGAGAGAAGTAGTCAATTGATGCTGCGACATACTCCATTCAAGTCTAGCGCGTAGCGAGCCGAGCTTCCGTCGACATCATGATTCCTTCGTGCTCATCTTGGAGGGGAGAACCTGTCTGGCTTTTTTCCCAACCTGACGTCTACAACGCCCGCTCTGGCCGTAGACAAGTCCTCCAGCCCCTTATTCAGCACTTCTTTTGCTCTCAGACTCAAATTCTTCTCCTTGTGGTTAATCTTGTTGCAGGGAACAAAGGCATGAACGACAAAACCACCCAGCTTTCAGCGGCGGCAGAAATGACGTGGCAAGTACCGCGATGTCCCGTAGGAAGGATTCCTGCCGGGATGATTAAAGTCTCATGGTGTTTGGAACTAAATCGAAGTAATTTGGCAAAAGACATAAATGACAGTAGTAAGCGTGGAGATGACAGTTTGTAGACTTGAAGTATGAGCTGCCCACAGCAGCAAGTTGGACGGCCATTGCGACAAAGGACCAGGCTAACAAAGACTTGAGTGACATAATCATCACTTTGATCAAACCAATGCTACCGAGTATAGGTCCAGTGAATATGATGATGGAGCGAATACCATCTTGCTTCAAGCTTTCGTGGACAGAAAGGCCTCGATCGAAAGGTTCGCCCAATCCATTGTATCGGTAGGATTACGGACATCTGTCAAGGTCCGATGCCCAGATCTGTGCAACAGCGTAAGGATCCGATGCCAGTAGAGCTCCGGCGCCGTCATCATCGGCAAGCAATGGATATCGTGGCGACTCTAGGATGGTCAGCAGGAAGACGATCACAATCAATTCGGGGACCACCCAAACAGCAATACGAATTTCTAACCACGATCAACTATCGTCGATGGTAGCTGCGGCGATCATCTCCGTGTCTGTTGTACAGACTAAGACTAGCGAAACCAGAATTCTTCCCCATGGTACGGAGTAAGGACGATCCCTAGTCCAACAAACGGGAGACGAGGTGCCCGGGTGGCTGCAGCAAGGACACCGAGGTCGTCTGAGCGCACGGCATCTTCGCAGGGCGAATTCAGGCGTTGTAACGGTAGAAAGGGTATTTTCAGCTCCCATGCCGGGTCCCTGGCAAGTCGGGATGATTAGAATAAAAGTGAAGCTCTAGTGCTTACCACGGAGCACGAGCTATCACAAAATACACGTACTCGTGGAACCGTTGTGTGCCGGCCGACAATGGACGGGACCAAGGGTGCCAAAAATAACTGCATTTGTTCTTGTACCCCATTGATCGGATAGATGATTCGTGCCGCTGCCTTGTCGGGAAGTGGGTTGTCGTTGCCAAACTGGTATTGCTGCAGACAAAGTCTGGAGCCTTATGCACGCACGGTACGGGGAATTGTTTCCGGGCAGCAACTCCATGTCATATTCAATGTTTGCCACAACGTACGTGTCCGGGCGAGTCCTTGTCACGGCTGCAATATTGGATTTCAGCCAGCCACGGCGGCTGAGCGGCCCTGGGGCACGGCCCGTCGCGCGTAGAGATCTCGAGCTGTCAATATATTGACGTCAACGAGGGCGGAAGTCGGCGTTGCATTGTCGCCACGCTGGGTTGGGGGCCGTTGAGGGCCAATATACCAAGGTTGGCAATGTCAGGTACATCTAAGATTGCGACTGCATCTAGCACTCTGCGCATTTGCTCATGTACGTGCCATCACACTACATGTCACCTGCACTTACGGCATAATAACAAAAGCTTGTCAACTTGGCAAGGCTTCTGTCAACTTTCACCGGTGAGCTGACGTACCTGCAGATAGTTGTTCCAGCCAAACCCCCCAGGTGCATTGGGTGGCGTTCAATATTGGCACAGCAGGCCGCACCGCGTACGCTTTCCGTCCCGGAACGCATCGTCGGGAGAAAACTTCACGCCATGTCTGCAGCTGAGATTGAGGACGGCTCGTATGATCAACGGCATCTACCGGCAGTTGTGACAACAAAGGCTTGTGGGGGAACAAAACTATTGACGCCTTCCTGTAGTGACTAACGCCGACATCAAGTTTTGACTGTTTAGAATCTTGCTTTTTTTTTGCTTTTTTTGAAGGACTGGGCTTGACATTGGGCCTCGGAAAACTATATAAACTCCCCGTCGTCGACTTGAGTCAACTTCAAGTCATCAAACTCCTGCATCTCAATCAGCAACCTTCTCCTACAACACCACACACTACACTTCTTTTATCACTTCCAGGCTTTCTTAGCATACCTTCAATATGAAGTTTGTCGCCACCGTTCTCACCTTGGCCGCTGTTGCTACTGCTGCTCCTGCTGAGCTCGTGGCCCGTACTGGAGGCGCCTGCAGCATCAACGGCAACAATGATGGAAAAATCACGTGCTGCAACGCGGGAATCCCTATCCTTGGCCAACTCCTCTGCAATATCGCGGTTTTAGGAAGTAATTGCAATGCTGGTCAGAGTACTTACTGCTGCAACAGCCAATCCTCGGTGAGTCTAGTAGCCGCTTGGAGGTCTTCAAAAAAAAAGATGTAGTAGAAACTAACTATCGTATACAGGGTGGTCTCATCAACGTGGACGTCAGTTGCATCAAGCTCTAGTGAATTAGCTTGACGGTGCGATTGAACGCGTCCGAGCTGTCGGCGGAAGCCCTGTCAGGGTAGTGTGGCTGGTACGGGGGTTGCTGGCATTGTCTTGGCTCTTCTAGTTGAGAAGGCTTCCATTCTTTTGTGTCATATAAAGCCAAATCCTTGAATATGAACTGGGGTACCGGTTTATGTTGTAGGATATTTGAAACTAGCAAGGGGCAGAAATAAACGGGTTCCCACCCTAAGAGTTGTTCCGTTTTGTGATGTGACTCGTGGCCACTATTTCTATGACGTTGTAGTAATGCATGTGGCCTTGAAAAACGGCATTAGCTCTTGACGCTTCTATCCAATTGAAATCGGAATTGGGTCCCAACGTTTGCTGGGTGTAACGGGCTGAAGAAGTTCCCTGGCCTCTATTGGGCCGCGTTCTGTCCACACTGTGATACTCATGCATGTGTTGTCAGCATCAAGGCTATTGTCACAAAAAGAAAGGACTCTTATTAGGCAGCAACTATATCCCCTTATATTACTGTTACCGAGACCTTGGATGTTCAATTGAGCAAGATTCATGATAATGCCGTTGACACATGTGCATGCGTGGTTAGCATTGAACCGTGTGCATGACACCCTGCGGCAAATCATATCCGAGTTTTGCTCTCCTCGTTTTAACCAATTTCGCATTCTGCATCTGGGATGGACACTAGATGTGGCAGAGTCTCTCAAGCATACCCAACCCTCTTGGCTGGCAACTGTTGGAGGGAATAGGGCATTTTTTGGCCCTGTTCGTCACGATAGTTGCTTTCTCTAGGGCACGAGTTGAAGGAGGCCCTAGTAGGGGTTTTCATGGGCTCTGACTATGTATACCAGGGGTCAATTTGCTGGACTTCCATCATCATCAAGTATCATCAATTTAATACATTCAGTATCTTGTAATTCCGCTGCGTAAATTGCTGTTATTTTTTCAATTGCTACGCCAAATTTTTGTCTCTTTGTATCTAATACCATTGTATCGGATAGTTCTAGCTCAACTCTCCTAAGTAAATCTACCATATCAATTTGGGTTCTCTTATATCCTTCAACCCTCAACATCAGCCTTTTCATTCGCTCAGCTCCCACGTTTGTGCCTCTTGCGCCCTCCCCTCTTCTTTTGCGGTCTGGAACATTGAGGAGCTTTTTATCTCTTGTGAAATATGACTCATGCGTCGAGCAAGCCTGAGCCTATTGCCATTCTTGGCATGGGCCATCGATTCCCTAGGGTGCCGATGACGGACCGAAGTTTGTCTTGGTAACTATGTATAAGTATGAAAAATACATGGTCAAAATGACATGCAGGCCGTCCGGATGAGTAAACATACCACCCCCGGTTAGAGCACAGTGGAAAAATAAGTTATAACGAGTCTACGATGCGGCGCAACTCGGCTGCTCTAGAGTGCATGCTTGAGCTGTGTCTCAGTACTGATAGAGTAGAGTAGATCCATAGCCGCGAAGGGCATTTCCTCAAAGGAGACATGTCGTTTTGGGTGCGTCCCTTTTCAACTTCACATCTGATATGGCCAAAGTGAGTTTCGGGATTTCTTCCTTTATGCAGCCTCTCATATGCCAATATTTGCTGATTCATGGACCCGCAGTGTGACAAGGGCTATAATTATATGGCTTGGAACAATGTTCGATATTCAGCTAATAATTTGCTTTGATATCAAAGATCCTTGGTTTTCCTCAAGGCCTTAAGGGGCGGATGACCCTTATTTATATCAAGAGGCGGTCAAAGGGCTGTCCTGGGTGCCTGAGGCCCCCGTTAGGTCTCGAGCCCTTGTGTAACTATCATCATGTTCAAGGTACGGCCCGTGCCTTTATGGCAACGTGACATCCGTGTAACACGCAGCTTCGACTGCGTCTACAGACTACCTTCAAAGCCTTGGAAGGGAATCGCTCATACTTCTTATTAAGCAGTTGATTTTATTGGACTTTCTTTGTCTTTTTCTCTTTAGTCAATCATTTGAACCAGTTTTAACACAGCTGGACTTGAGTCGGAGAGTGTTGCTGGTTCACAAACGGCTGTATTCGTGGATGCCATGTGCAATGTTTCATGGCTATTACAACATATTGATGATGGATGTGAAGAATCTTCCGCGGTAGTTGTTGACTGGAGACGCTTGAACCCTCTCAAATTTCCCCTATCTGCATAACTCCAGTTGACCCTATTATCGTTATCTTTCTGAAGTTCTTGACTAAACTCCCAGGTCTCGACTTGACTAACGCTGCCTTTTGCTACAAACTCCTATCCTCAAATAGCCATCTTGACCCTCTTGAACCCCGTGTCCTCTATCACACGGGCCGCCACGTCCCCCTTAAGGTAATACGACGCAGAAAGCAGAATAACTAGTTAATCGGAACAAACCACCCTTTACGCCCTGTGAATTGTAGCCCTGGATCTGAAGCTGGATTTGTTCCAGGTTAGGTTTGCCGCCAACCTGCGGTGCTTGGATGTCCGGAGCATATGTCTTACGGCAAAAGCGGGGTCTGAAAAGATCAAAATACTGCAATTGGTAATGGAATGCGTTTAGCACCGTCGGGGAGGCTGAGGTGCGATTACCGGTTTTGGCGAGGAACACGCATTGATGTCTTTCTTCCCATCCACGTGTCCATACATATTGTTGAGAGAAAAATACTGTTATCTACCAAATTAAACCATGCAACTCTGTGAGGCCTCAACTTTTGGCAAATTTGCCAAATAACACATAATATTAAACTGGGCTTCCAGCGCAGATTGACCAAGTTGGGGAAGTGTATGTGTGTCATCACAAGTCATTGCCACCACAACATGAGTGGTTTAGTAACCTTCACTGCATGCTATTATTGCTGCTCGTACGCAAGATCAAAGAAAAACACGGCAAAATGATTATCCCTTCAATGTCTTATGTAAGCAGTGTAACGACGAGAGGTACAAAATGCTGACCAACAAGCAGCTAACCAACATCTTTTCCCCGGGGTCGTTAGACGCTTCTGCTCCAAATACACCTTTTCCCTTCATACTACGACCTGTGCACTGCCACAATGACGCGGGAAATTACCAAGGACGATCTAGCGGCAGCTGCTCGGGTTCGGCCATTCTGTGCTGTTCATTTCTTGATAGATGGCAAGACTGTCGTCAAAACCGGAGAGAACACTCGCCTGGCTGAAGCCAACACCATGAGGTTCATCCGTGAGAATACGAATATCCCCGTCCCAGAGGTCTATGACGCATATACGCATGACGAAACCGGCCATGTATGTATTGTTATGGAAAGAGTTGACAGTCAAACGCTCCAAGAGGCATGACCAATACTTCGATGATGATATTGGGGGCTATGGACCGTACTCTACGGAAGAAGGTTTCAACCAGGGTTTAGTGCGGGCATGGACAAAGGGGCGGGAGGACGATAACTTTATACGATTCCTCTGCAAAACTCTACTTCACACGATGCAGGGCCATGAGTTCGTTATGACTCATAATGACTTTGCGCCTCGTAATATTCTTGTCCGTGGATCTCAAGTTGTGGCTATTTTGGACTGGGAGCTCTCTGGTTATTTCCCCGAGTACTGGGAGTTTGCAAAAGCACTTTGGAGGCCTGCTTGGGATAGTCCTTGGATGAAGGATGATCTTGTTGAGAGGGTTCTTGACCCATATTATCAGCAAGCTTCTCTTATTCTGAATACATCCTATACTATTTGGTAAAGCGGACGTCGGTCGAGCGGAACTCTGACCCAATTCTTCCTACGTCCGGGTTGCCTTTTACACTGTTGGCTCTCAACAAAGGGCGCTGGGCCAACAAAGGTGACACAACAACAAAGGCAAAGGGCCACGAGGCCCGAAGTCGGTTAGCGAGGGCTGCCTCAGGCAGAAGCCCTCACCGACTTCTTGTATTTATATGGGCTTTTTGTCTATCAAGGCCTCGTTGAAAACTAAGGACCTTTAATAACCTAAAGTCGATTATTATAGTCTGAATAGAACACTACGTTCTAAGCCCAGTTGCTCTGCCTTTGTTACACTGCCTGAGCTGTGGCCAAGTGAAGCCTTAAGCAAGCCTAAGCATGGCTGAGCTGAAGCTCAGCCGAGGGCAAACTGCTACAGGACAGCCAATAAAATATAAATGACTGACTACATACATTTATTGCTCTCCGCCTCAGTTCACCGTTTTCTTCCTAAGTTGGTATAATTTATCATGGTGGGTTTTTGGCCTTAATATATAATGCATTAACCTATTATTATTTTACGTCTACTCCTGTTCCTTACATCCATATTAGGGCCATCACTTTTTCTATTATTATAGACATTTTGACTAGCATTTTCCTTGCATTATATTTCCCACCGATCAGTGCTTATTATTATCTCTACAACATTCAACTAAAAAGAACAGCCTTAACGTGCGTGCAGGAATGTTCAGGGCCTGCATAAAAGAAAATAAAGCGATATTGATGTTGCGCCCAGGTATTAACTGTTACGAATTTAATTCGTGGCGTTGATTAAGGCGAAACAGGGATTACCCCTGTCCTACGGGAGGTGCCTGCATTTAACCTAACGGTAAGTTAATAAGGACCAGTCGTTGATAAGTTTCCGATAATTTGATTGAATTGACATTGAAGGAAAATTGATGAGCCACAGAGGAACCAGCCACAGGAAGTCACGTGTAAATTATATGCCTTCTCGGTGTCTTGGTTCGAAAGCCAAACACACGCATCTTCAAATCTTCAGAGCCTCTTTTTTATCGCCCGCGCACATCTGTAGAGATTCTAATTTTGTTTCAAATGCGTTTGGTCGCCGCCAGGAACTGTGCGCTGCGGTACCAACCATGTACCGGGAAATTGGCACTTCCCAAGGCTCTGCCTTTAGATAAACTCGTCGACGAAGAGCAAATCCCGGGCTATCAACGCCGGAATTTTCTCCATCCGAACCCCGGAGACAAGATAGGAGATGCATATGTGCTCAAGGCGAAAGTAGGTTGGGGATCGTCCTCGACAGTATGGCTTGCTCAAAAGGACCGGTTAGTGGTAGGCTGTCAAACGCCTGTACCTTCTCAATAACTAACCCAGATTGCAAAAGAACCTGGTTTTGGCAAAAGAAATATTTCGCCATCAAAATAACTACGAATAACTATTGCGACGGTGAGGC
Source organism: Metarhizium brunneum (assembly GCF_013426205.1). NCBI lineage: Eukaryota > Fungi > Ascomycota > Sordariomycetes > Hypocreales > Clavicipitaceae > Metarhizium > Metarhizium brunneum. Next base: position 725,030 of record NC_089428.1, read on the forward strand.
TGCAAAAGAATTGGCAATGTCTGCTCACCTTGCGTCCGGCAACAAAAGGCATAGGGGTCACCACTTGCTCGTCACGGCTATGGATCATTTCACCATTCCGTCTCCTAACGGGTAGCATGTTTGCTTGGTATTCGAGCCGATGCGAGAGCCATTGTGGCTGTTCAAGAGTCGGCTTTCTGCCGGGAAGATAACGTCTTCAACACTCCCCCTGTTCAAACTTTATATTCGGGGCATGTTGTATGCTCTCGACTACTTGCATACCGATCGTCACGTTATTCATACCGGTAGCTCAGCTTTCTAGAAATGCTTTTTACAAGTACGGGCTGCTGATCATCACCATCTAGATCTCAAGTTGGACAATATTCTCATGGCATTTGAACATAGCTCGGTCCTCGAGCGGTTCGTTGAAAGCCAGTCAGCGAACCCGATGCCTCGCAAGGCCATTGGCGAGGACACTATTTATCTCTGCCACAACGACTTTGGCGATCTTCAGGAGGAACATCTCCAAAACGTAGTTCCCAAGATTGCAGATTTTGGGCTAGCACAACGGGGAGATGGCGGGGAGCGGCTCCTCCATCCAATACAACCCAACCATTGCCACGCGCCTGAAGTACTACTCGGAACAAGTTGGTCCTATAGTGCCGATATTTGGAATTTCGGCGTTATTGTAAGTCTAATGATTTCCAAGTATTGAGCGTACGTGTTAATTCACAGCAGTTATTGGACCTACTTGGTGGACGGGAGCTATTTCTCGGCAGGCCCGAGAACGTCCCGGACAGGAACGAATACAGTGCCGCGCACCATCTCGCCGAGATGATTGCACTTATTGGTCCCGTACCTCGTCGGTTGATACAACGACAAAGAGACATGAGGCACTGGTGCTGGGAGCCACGCATCCCGAACGCCAAAGGGGATATGTGTAACAACGCGGAGGATTATTTCGGCGGCCCTTTTTTCGATGGCCATGGTGAGTGAGCCAGGCACACAGTGACTTGGATGGCCACTAACGAGTCTGCAGGCAAGTTCATGTATGAGTCATTCATTCCGTTTCATCGGCAGTTGGGAAAAGAAGTGCCAGACTGTATTGTTTCTGAAGACTTGGAGCGCTTCCTTAAATTCTTGAAACGGATGCTATGTTGGCTCCCTGAGGAAAGGGCAACAGCTGGCGAACTGGCTCAAGATCCATGGCTATTTTCTTCATCCTGACCTTTGGCAGGATAGACCAATTGCACTGGTGCCTGGGCTGGGCGAAACTACCGAACAGTATGCCAAAATTGCCTATATCGTAGTGATGGGCGAGAGCAAAGCGATCTGTGGCGCTTTTCCGGAGCTTTCAAAGCTATCCTAGATTTTCCTTCTGGCTGTAAGTCACTGGTGTTAAATGCAAACTAGTCAGGTGAACGCATTCAGCGGAGAAAAGGAGGGGAGCCTCAAAATGTAACACACGTGAACTGTCCCTGCCTCACCGAGCTGCGCAAAACTCACAGACCAGCCAATTTATATCCAACTACCATACCCCTCGCTCAATACCATCTATTCAGTGAGTTAATTTACAGAAAGCCGCTGCAGTCCTCAACGCTGGCGTTGACAGCACATCCCTTGGCTGGGAGTCTGCAAGCCGAGGAATTAGCATAATCCTTGCGGTTTCTTAGCACTGGAGCTCGTTTTGGAACACATTTTTATGTCACGATTATAATGATATAGAACTAAGTGGGACCGTGGTCTATCCTTTGGGGATTCTGAGTAACACGTAGCCGTTTTCTCAGCTCTTGGTCTCTCAGCTTCATCTGCATACTATTCATACCCTCGGGGAAATATAGATAAACCTTGTAACCACAGTCAACTGATGCATCCATCATGGGGCCCTCGATGATGTTTACAAGAGGTACAACTACGCCTCAGTGAGACTAGTCTGAAGGTCTCGCCTGAAGGTTCCAGCAGGAGATTGTGATTTGCGAACGGCGGCGGCATCATATGCTCCGAAATGAGGCAACAGTGGGCCTTCAAGGATTAATGATCCACATCAAAGTCATGGAGGCTTTCTGCTTTGCGCTATTTCCAGTACTCCGTTCTCAGGATACCATCACCAGCATAGTGTCTAATACTAGGGGTCCAATCATACCTGTTGCTGACATGTCGGCGGTCGAATATCTCGATATTCTCTTCCGCCAGCGCTTCAGATCAGAGAGATGCCATTCAAGGATGGCGAAATAATCCACTCTGCGTGGGATCGGGTAATTTTGTGAGTGCAAGGCTTTCAAACATCTAGGAGGCGGGTGCCTTTTACCCCTATCTAGAAGTTGGTCACGCGGATTCTTGTTTGCTGACTTTGTAATTTGCATGTTTCCCCGTACATGTCGAAGACTATCCTATCTCATGGACTCCGATGTGTGGAATATACTACTCGATCCCGAGATTAACCGCATCACGGGGCTGATAGACTTTGGCTTTGGGCTATCGCTTCCCAAGGCGGTGAATGCCTGTGGTCTCTCACAGCGTCATTCAGATGAGGGTGACGTTACATAAGGATGCTGCTGAGACTTCAGTGCGGCCTTGGCAGCCGAATTTTCCGGCAGGCAGCGACTCTGAATCACTTCTTTGTGAGGAGAAGTCCCCTCATAACCCTGTCGTTTCCGTGCCCGACCTCTGGAGCAATTCCGCCCAACGAAATTGAGATCCAAGCCACTAGGTAACACATCTAACGCAGCTGCCTAATTTTGCAGGCCGGAAACCGTGCCGTATCATATATTTAGGGGAATCGATTTTGGCGGCCACATCATCTGGTGACGTTTCTCCGGTCATTATTTTTAGGCTGCCATTATTCGGGCTGTCCTTTCAAACTTTTCAGACACAAACGCCGTCCTCAGTCAAGCCCAAGTCACGTGGCGCCCTTCGCCTGTGAACGCGGCGATTCCGTTGCCCCGCCACATGTGGCTTGGCCGCACCCCGTTGGGTTGGGTGTTGGGAAGTTTCAGCTACCTGTACGCGTGTATACAGTTGGTGGCGTACAAGGCAGGGAGGCAAGTAGACAGTACATATTTAGAGCACGGGCCAACTGGTCAACTGGTCAGCCTACTGGCCGAACCCGTGGCACCGTCGACCCCTGCCAGGGCAGCGACGCAACACTTTTTTAGTGCGTGCCCTTGTCAGGCTGATGGACCAGACTGGAGAAGCACATGTCGCCCAGCCAGTCCTCCTTATCCAGCTTCACAAACACCTTGCATTTTCCGGCACACAGCCCATCTCCAACCGCGTGCGCCATCCGTTCTGTTGATCGAGTACATCGTGTTGCGACACGAAAACGTCCAACGGCATCGTATTGCTTCTGGCCCTCTTCCTCGAACGGGTTTCCGAGCAACTGGTGACAAGTCATCGTGGTGACGTTTCCCCTCCACCGCATCGTCGGACCGCCACTTCAACAGCGACTTTTGTTTCTCCTGCCGTCCAACACCACCACATCGTAACCCCTACGAGCCCACCACCGACAACAGTAAGCTATAGCGAGACGATCTAAACCAAGCGATCATGAGTGGCAATCTCGCGACCTCGGGTGGCATCTCGGATCCTGCCCTCATCCAGTGAGCCCCCACCGCCGTTGGGCCTTGTGTCAGGGGGTACGATATAGTTGCTAACCTTCGGGCTCAGACTCGTCAATAAACTTCAGGATGTCTTCGCCACTGTCGGCGTCAACAATCCCATCGATTTGCCTCAGATTGTCGTAGTGGGCAGCCAGTCTAGCGGCAAGAGTTCCGTGTTGGAGAACATCGTGGGGAGAGATTTGTACGTTGCCCCTTTTGCGGCATAGATCGATATCAACGAAGAGCTAACTAACCGCCTCTATCACAGCTTGCCTCGAGGTTCCGGCATTGTTACGCGGCGTCCATTAGTATTGCAGCTCATCAACCGCCCAGCCCAGACAAACGGTGTCAAGCCCGAGGAGATTTCTACAGCTAACGACAAGGCTGCCAACGCCGACGAGTGGGGAGAGTTTTTGCACATCCCTGGCCAGAAGTATCACGACTTTGGCAAGATCAGAGAGGAGATTGCCCGTGAGACGGAGGCAAAGGTTGGCAAGAACGCTGGCATCTCGGCTGCCCCCATCAACTTGCGTATTTACTCTCCCAATGTTCTCACCCTAACACTGGTCGATTTACCGGGTCTGACCAAGGTGCCCGTCGGAGACCAACCCCGCGATATCGAGCGACAGATTCGAGAGATGGTTTTGAAATATATTGGAAAGTCGAATGCCATCATTTTGGCTGTTACGGCAGCCAACATTGACCTGGCTAATTCAGACGGCCTCAAGCTCGCCCGTGAAGTTGATCCCGAGGGTCAGCGTACCATTGGCGTCTTGACAAAGGTCGATTTGATGGATGACGGAACCGATGTTATCGATATTCTCTCGAATCGCGTCATCCCATTGCGTCTGGGTTACGTCCCCGTGGTTAACCGAGGCCAACGAGACATCGATAATAAGAAGGCCATCAACGTTGCCCTTGACGCCGAAAAGGCATTTTTCGACAACCACAAGGCTTACCGTAACAAGAGCTCGTACTGCGGAACTCCCTACCTGGCACGCAAGCTGAATATGATTCTCATGATGCACATCAAACAAACCCTGCCCGATATTAAAGCAAGAATTTCTAGCTCTCTACAAAAGTACACCAACGAGCTGGAGAGTCTGGGGCCATCTATACTTGGAAATAGTGCCAACGTTATCCTGAACATTATTACCGAATTTACAAACGAGTGGCGGACAGTTTTAGACGGCAATAACACTGAGCTTTCCAGCACAGAGTTGTCGGGTGGTGCTCGTATCAGTTTCGTCTTCCACGAGCTGTACGCGAACGGTGTCAAGGCCGTGGATCCATTCGACGTTGTCAAGGACGTTGATATCCGAACTATTCTCTACAACTCTTCTGGTTCATCTCCGGCCCTGTTTGTCGGTACCACCGCGTTTGAACTCATTGTCAAGCAACAAATCAAGCGCCTCGAGGATCCTAGCTTAAAGTGTGTCTCCCTCGCCTATGACGAACTGGTCCGAATCTTGTCACAGCTTCTGGGCAAGCAGTTGTACCGGCGATATCCTCAGCTCAAGGAGAAGATGCATGGTGTTGTCATCGCCTTTTTCAAGAAGGCTATGGAGCCCACCAACAAGCTGGTGCGCGATCTTGTCTCCATGGAGTCGTGCTACATCAATACTGGTCACCCTGATTTCTTGAACGGCCACCGCGTAAGTGTGCGAGCCCGTCTTTATGTGGAAGCTCTTCTCTAACTCCCCCGCTTTAGGCCATGGCGATTGTCAACGAACGATACAACCCCGCTAAGCCTGTCCAGATTGACCCCAGGAGTGGCAAGCCTCTTCCACAGGCTAGCACACCTGCTCGGGCCAGTAGTCCCCCAGTCCCTGAGGTGGATGGCACTGGCAATGCCGGTTTCTTTGGAAGTTTTTTTGCTGCCAAAAACAAGAAGAAGGCGGCAGCTATGGAAGCCCCTCCACCCACATTGAAAGCCTCTGGCAACCTTTCTGAACGAGAGAATATTGAAGTGGAAGTCATCAGTAAGTCCTTTTGGCATCACTTGCGCCGAACAGAAACTGATCCCGTTCGACAGAGCTGCTCATTTCCTCCTATTATAACATTGTCAAGCGCACCATGATTGACATGGTCCCCAAGGCTATTATGCTTAATCTCGTGCAGTATGTACACCAGGACTTTTTTCCACTCCTGTTGTAGGTACTAACTCGCAATGTACAGGTTTACCAAGGATGAAATGCAGCGCGAACTGCTCGAGAACATGTACCGAACCGATACGCTCGATGACTTGCTCAAGGAAAGCGACTTCACAGTCCGCAGACGGAAGGAATGCCAGCAGATGGTTGAATCTCTGGGCAAGGCTAGCGAAATTGTCAGTCAGGTCCAATAAAGCCTACCAACCCCAGGCAGACCAGATACTTGTGTTATTGCAATTTGCTTGGCGCCGATGGAAAACGTGATGAACAGGCATGAAAACGTTACTATTTCTCGACGTCAAGGAAAACCCGTCGAATCAAACGCTCGCTATTTCTTTTTCGATACCATGGGTTGGTGTACCAAGGCTTAGAGTAGATCAGATAGTGTGACTCGCGGATTCCCATTGGAGAGCTCGAGGCAGAGCATCGTCCCCGCCGTCTTTTGTCACTGAGAATGATTGATTGATGTTACTTTTTTTGGTCTGATTTGGTCATTGCAGAGGGGATACAGAAGGCGGATCTTATTTTGGGGACCGGCCAATGTATGTTGTGCGTGGCGCTTTGTGTCGCGTTTGTGGGTAAGGGATGTATGGACTAGACGAAGCGTTTTAACCCCTTTATTAATAGCAAATCAATGTGTTCTACGTGAGAGGGAGCTGATGTCTTGAACAGGATAGGGCAAGCATCACGCCGGTGGATGATGTCGCGAAACAAGTGTATTGATATGCATTGTACGTTTGGCTGTATCTGTTGCTCTATTCTCTGAAATCTTACAGCTTCGAACCCCCCTTGGTCAGGATATACGCACCCTTGTGCACGTCATATTCTCTCCCCTTCTGCCACCCCAGCCACTTCTCCAACGCCTGTTGGCCACCATCCCCCGGCGCCAGCGGCTCGCCCTCATACCCGTCCCCAGGAACGCCAGCGCCTTGGCCGTGCGTGACGGGGTCGGAGTGTCCCGCTGGCCGCTGCTTGATGGCCAAGCACGGCGTGCCGCGCAGCGTCACGGACGGGCGCTGGTCCCCCTCCCTGGCAGCATCGCTTTCCAGCTCCTGGTACTCCAGCACGGGGGCGGCGCAGGCGTCCGTCCCGTCAAAGATGGCCTCCCACTCGGCGCGCGTCTTTTGCCTAAAGGTGGTCTCGAAGAGGGCCCGCATGGCCGGCCACTCGTCAAAGTCGAAGCGCTTCTCCTCCAGGCCCCGGCCGGCCAGGCCCATGCCCTCGACGAGCAGGCGGAAGAACTGGGGCTCCAGGGCGCCCACCGAGTAGTACTTGCCGTCCTTGGTCTCGTACGTCTCGTAGTAGGGGCACCCGCCGTCGAGGAGGTTCTTGCCGCGGCCGCGGGCGCCGACGCCCGACTTGAGCCCCAGCCGCGGGAAGGTGGCGAGGTACGCGGAGCCGTCGACCATGTTGGCCTCGACGACCTGCCCGCGGCCGGTGGTCTGGCGCGCGAGCAGCGCGAGCAGGATGCCCTGGAAGAGGTTGGCGCCGCCGCCGGCAAAGTCGGCGAGGATGTTGGTCGGCGGGTGGGGCGTGTCGGCGGCGCGGCCGAGGAGGCTGAGGGCGCCTGAGACGGCGAGGTAGTTGATGTCGTGGCCGGCCATGGCGGCGTAGCGGCCGTCGCGGCGGAACCCGGTGAGGCGGGCGTACACGAGGCGCGGGTTGAGGGCGAGGAGGACCGAGGGCCCGAGGCCGAGCTTCTCGAGGACGCCGGGGCGGAAGGGGTCGATGAGGACGTCGGCGCCGCGTGAGACGAGTTCCTTGATGAAGGTTGTGCCGGGGGGGGACTTGAGGTCTACGGATATGGAGGCCTTGTGGCGGGTGAGCGCGTCGGCGGTGGGGAGGGAGCGGGTGTCGGAGGCGCGGTCGATGCGGATGACGGAGGCGCCTGCGTCGGCGAGGAGCATGCCTGCGAAGGGGCCGGGTGCGAGGCCGGCGAATTCGAGGACGGTGATGCCCGTCAGGGGCGGAGGGCCTATTTCCGCCATGTTGGTCGGTGTTGGCGAGGCTTTGGGAGGGCGAGAGTGGACGGGGCCTTGGGTGTGCGGTTGGCTAAAGGCCGGTGGTGGGTTGTTCAGGGCATTTTATGGGTTTGGAAGGGTATTTGTTGTTATTTTGTGGTGGTGAAGCTTGAATGACGTTGGCGGCACGAGGTGCGATTGAGCCGAGGCTCTGGTCGTGGCGGGAACCGAAACGCGGAGGCGGAGGCGGGGGTGGAGCTGCGTGATGGCGGGGGCCGGCAACGCTACTGTGAACCGAGCGACCGTGATTAGCTTGCATTGCACACTTGTATTGTCTTGGTGAAAATGTGTCAACTTGACTGCCGAGTGTCATTTGTATGAACGATATCATTTGACTTGTAGTTGCGGGCAATTCTAATCTTCATTATCGGCGAGTCCCATGTAGCTGTATCATCAACCTCCCCGTCCAGGGTAATAGATGACCTGGCCCCTAGAAAGACGAAAACTCAAAAGGATAAAGAATAAAGGATAAAACACCGCGTACTTTTAGTGTATAAGACAATAACATGCTGGCTTGTTCCCACGTTTGCAAGCGAAGCGATTGTAGTTTACGGACTGTAATATATCCAAATAAAGGCTACGTTTGGTGAGGAAGCTGGGGAACTAGCACGACACAAGGCGGGTTTTTTTGGACGGCTCTTGCTCAAATTTCTCTTGGCTAATCCTGAGAACGAGCAAACTGGAAAACACATTGAAGAACAAGTGTTGAGTCCAAATGGTAAAATCTGAAGAATGTTGGTCACGAGAATTGCTTTTTCTAGGGCTCAAATTGGGGCTCAAATTGAGGGTCATAGCAGGGTTCTCCAGGGGCTCTAGCAGGGTATAAAAGGGTCAATTTCCCGAGTTTTTCAGGTCGTTGAGCACAACTTACAAGTCTGTAACCATCATCTTTGTCAATGAAGCTGCTCAATTGAGGCCCTAACAAGCCTCCCAAAATCACATTATTCCGCCGTGTAAATTGCTGTTGGATTCAACAACAAGGCAGTCAGGGCGTAGAGATTACGAGCCGTGCTAGTAATCAAGGTGGTACATAGCCCTCCACGTTATTTGATTTCAATTACTAGTATTTAGTCAAATGCTGCAAGAGCCTACCTTTCCCTTTCTGGGCCGGCAGAAGGTGCTTTCATGTACTTGCCAAAGGCGGCCTTGGCCACCTACTTGAGAACCGTAGGTAGGTACCTAGGCAGTAAATGTGCAAAGTAATTCGCAGTCATCACCTTTACAATCTTACAACGCTGGAGTCACGTGGCTGATTTTGCTCTGAGTGCCTCATCAGTCGGCTGGTAGGTGCACATACCTGTCAGCCGTTTGATGAACCGCTGCCTTGGGTACCTGAGGCACAAAAGTCCGTCTCAACACGTTGGTGTTCACTTCACTTCAACAAACAGCAACTACAGTCATTTTACGGTGCCCAAACTACTTCAAATACCGCATCATACAAGTCCAGGGTCGCTGTGCTCCAATACAGATGGAACATACAGAACCGCAGCCAACCCTGCCCGACGGCGGCCGAGAACTCCTGGACAAGAAACGTCGGGCTTTTGAGGAACCAACCACAGCCTCCGGTACCAAAAGAATCAAAACCGCTCATAATGAGTCAGCAGCCTCTGATATTGCAACTCCGGCTATACCGTGAAGGGTTCCTTTTCCTGATAGGGCATGTTTCACCTCAGACCATGAAGAAACGTTCTAACCATCTTATAGCCTGCCGTCTTGGAAGAACGAAATGGCGAGATTGAATTTCGAGTTGTCAATAACGACGGCGCTGGAGAGAGCGTCGTTGTCCTTGTCGGTCTAAAGTGCTTGTTTCAAAAGCAGCTTCCGAAAATGCCCAAGGATTACGAAGGGGGGACACTTACGCTGTGCTCAATGGTCCCCCGGATACAGGACCTAGAAGTCGGCCGTGCTTCTCAAGCAAAAGGAAAGTGGTACAGGCCAAGATTCGGGCCGTGAGCAAAAGCCACATTGTTCATCGCCCGCCGTAGCAATGGGTCAACGATGCCGTAAGCCCGATTGACCCCCTTGCTATTCCTGCTATTCGGGCAACTGGTTGGTGCCTGGATATGGACGACTTATCAAGGGAGCCTCGCCACGGACCGCATTTCAACGAGCTTCGACGTGTTTTGTATCAGATCCAGAACCATAAACAGGTTTGGCCCTTTCTCCATCCTGTCAACAAGGACGAAGTGCCTGATTATTATAATGTTATTACAACACCGATGAATCTGTCGACAATAGAAGAAAGACTAATGCACGATTCTTACCATTCTCCGAGAGACTTTTTCAGCGATCTGAAACTTGTTTTTAATAATTGTCGGCAATATAATGACGCAACAACGGTATATAATAAGTGTGCGGTTAGATTGGAGAAGTACATGTGGAGCCTTATCAAAGAAGTTCCAGAATGGCTTGACCTACTCGAGGAATAATTTGTATTAGTACATCGATCTTCCTGGGGGTGGACTGCCTATTTCTCTTTGGACCCATTATCGCCGCTTCCGCCTACACGACAAGTGTTTGTTGGATTCGAGGCGCAATTGGACACACGATGCTTTCATTCATGGCAGCCAATAGTACACGATTCTTACACCTTGTCGCCTGGCGCGGCCTGCGTACCAGGTTCCATACGCTTGTGTCACGTCCAGAAGACCTAGCTTCATTCGTGGGACCCCGCTTCAGACGCCTCGCCCTGCTCCTCCATCTTCTCCTTCTCTCTCGTCTCAATCGTCGTCTGCTTCTCCCACATGACGTGGTACTTTCCTCGGAGCGCCAGTAACTCCTCATGAGTGCCGCGCTCGACGACCTTGCCCTTGTCCAGAACAACAATCTCGTCAGAATTGGTGATGGTAGAAAGGCGATGTCTGGTAAAGAGAAAATATTAGCTCCCGTCTAAGCAAAGTGATATAGGCGGCTTACGCAATGGTGATTGTGGTTCGCCCAGACGTGACGCGGTCGAGGGCATCCTGGATCTCTCTCTCGGTATTGGAGTCCAGCGACGCAGTGGCCTCGTCTAGGAGCAATATAGGCGCATCTTTGAGAATCGCACGTGCAATGGCAATCTAAGAGACGTATTTTTTTGTCAGCCAGCTGGAAACAGGGTGTTGCGCAAGGGAGGAACAGGAGATCTTACCCGCTGGCGTTCCCCGCCGGACAATTTGAGACCGCGCTCTCCAACCTTGGTTTCGTATCCGTCCGGGAAATTGAGGATGCTATCGTGAATATTGGCGGCCTTGCATGCTTCGTGGACATCGGCCTCGGTGGCATTTGGAGAGGCGTACAGTAAGTTGTACATGATTGTCGCGTTAAACAGCACCGTATCCTGCGGCACAACGCCAATGTTTCTGCGGAGAGAGTCGGTCTTGAGATCCCGCAGATCGTGGCCGTCAACGGTGATGGCGCCGCCGGTGACGTCGTAAAAACGGAATAGAAGTTTCAAGCAGGTTGATTTGCCGCCGCCAGATGCCCCGACAAGGGCCGTCTTGGTACCCGGGGCAACGGTAAAGCTGATACCATCGAGAACAGGCTCACCCTTCTTCACTGGATACGCAAACTTGACATTCTTAAAGGCAACTTCTCCTCGTGCGGCAGGTAGGGCGACGGCGTCTGGCTTTTCCACAATGCCCGACGTTTCTTTGAACTGTGGCATGTCAGAAGCTGAGAATTGAATTGGCTGTCAGACAATGGCTGGGATAATGACTTACCAGGTCAAGGAGCCGCTCGGCCTCGATGAGATTGTTTTGAAGCATGGTGTAGTAGGTGCCAAAGAAGTTGAGAGGGCCCTGAAGCTGGACGAAATAGTTGATCAAGCTGACAAATTCACCGACCGTCTGCTCGCCAATGGAGATTTTGTATGCCGACACGGCGACCAGAAGCGCGGTGCCGAGGGTGAATATGGAACTCTGGACGATGTTGAGACCGTTGAGCGACCACTGCACCAAGCGCTCGGCCCGTTGGAAAACGAGCACATGGTCCTTGAATCTTTGCGTTTCGCGAGGGATGGCGCAGTTATGCTGCACTGTCTCGTAGGCGATAATGGCGTCGGTCCTGATGGCTTCCATTTCGCGCGTCTTGGTGGTCATATCTCGCCTTTGCCTGGCACGATATTTGACTAGGTACAGGGTGAGAAAGATGTAAGACCACATGATGAAGAAGACAATGACTGTGTAAAAGGCGTCGTATTTGACAAAAAAGACGACGCCTGCGAAAAAGATGTCAAAGATCATGGGGAACACCTGAAAGCAAAAAACCTCGAGAAAAGTGTTGGTGGCCGCGCCGCGACTGAGCGCGCTGGTGACCTCGCCGACCTTTTTGTTCAGGTGGAACTCCAAGGACAAGCCAAGTACGTGTTCAAAGGCCGCCGTTGATAGTCGACGAAAGAGAGACTGGGACACAGGAATCCAGAGGACGGACCGCAGGGCCCCGATGGCTCCTTGGTTTCCCTGCAGATAGCGGTAAGCGACGAAAAGGATAATGTCCTTGTACGGTATGCCGCCTTTGCCGAGGGCGTCGACAAGGTTTCCTAACTGCAATGGAGCCAGGACGTTGACAATGCGCTGGCATATCAACAGAACAACACACACAACAACAACAGCCTGGTAGAGTACGGAGTCCTTCGGCCTGGTGGAAGTTAGCTTGCGTTTGATGTCACGATGCTGATTCAACGGCGGTCGTACCAGAGATACGGAAACAGGACTCGGAAACTGGCCACGTAAGTGAGCCAACTCATATTCGCCGTCTGTGGCGTTTTGGCCGCGTCTGATGCTGGCTTGGAATCTGGGACCGTGGCATAATTGCCGGACGATCCGTTGCCATTCTCCAGCAGGGACTGGCGTTCCTCGGGCAGAGATTTCGGCACTGACGGTCTCAGCTGACATTCTCTGAAGATGAGAACTGCCGCCATGAGGACAAAGATGGCGCCTCTGGACACCCCTAGAGCATTTAATGCATCGATAAACGTCTTGGAAACAGCCAAAGAAGTCTGTGTAGAAGACAGGACAGCAGCAACAACGACCTCCATCAGGGCGCCAGTGATCCAGGCCGAGCCATGCGCAGCAGTTGGGTTCCAGGGCCCCTGAGGATCAGGAAGCAATCCGGCCAGGAAGTAAAGCAGAACGGCGACGTAGGAGGCCTGTGGTTCACGTCAATGGGCCATTGGAGCATACGCATCTCGTGGGAGCACTCACCAGATATGCGCTGAAGGGAAACGCAGTCGTACCGGGAGCCTCGCCATGGTCAGCGAGCGCCTCTTTTGCCGCCAGAGAGGTGCTGGCAATCAACAAGGCAGACAGCACAAGCTGGAGGCTCCATATCAGCCAGGCACATATCCGTCGAGTGCGCTCCGGTCGCTTTGGCTCATGGTCGGATGGGCTGGGATTCGCGATGCGCGCCGCCTCCCGACGCCGATTGCGGAAGAACAAGAGGCATTGCGCTCCAATCAAGGTAAGTGTGAGGAGGACTGGGTAAAGATAGAAGAGTGTCTGCAGCGCCAGCTCTGCTCTCGCCATTGATGCGATGAAAGCGACTATCACGGGATGAGGTTGCGACAACAGGTCTAAAGAAGAGTGACTAATCGGAGCCGTGTTTTCATGGAAAGCTGTCCGGTAACTTGGCGGCCCACATATGCACCCACATCCTCTGTGGTAATGGCTTGGGTTAGGGTTTTTTTTTTTTTTTTTTTACGTATTATATATTCAAGAATAAGTTATATCTAATATTAATTAGAAAGTAATAGTTTATTGTCTCTCTTTTATCTTTCCTTCCTTACCCTGGTCCCTTATCTGAATATCTGTTCTTTTATCCACTCTAGTAACTGCACGATAAAAACCCTAACCCTAACGTATACATCATCTCTACACCGAAGTGTGCTGCTCCTGTGAGCGGCGTACGCTAAAAAGGAAACGGTAAAGGCACAAAATGCTCAAATTGCGTGAATTTTACGCCTTTCTCGTTCGTGAAGCCGGTTTTATAGTTTCTTTTGTTGCCTCCGCTCCTCATCAGCCTCGACAGATTCCATAGCCGCGAGGGCCGACGCAAGGACAAACTAAAGCACGTTATTTCATGTCAAATCCTAAAGCCGAGGTTCAAAGTACGGACACATCTGTCGTAATGAAGAAATAACTAGGCTTCGGAAGGAGAGAAATCTCCGTAATTCTATGCACGGCCGTTTGTGAGCCCGTTTGTTCAGCATATATATACTTGGGAACTGCTCCTCGCAACTTAAGAACATGGTACTGCAACTTGTAAGTGGGCCTCACGGTAAATCTAACCACAAATGGCGAAAGCTCTCCGGCAGCCGTGAAAGCATGGGACGCTAACCAACGCCACATCTAGTCGGTCATCATGTCTTGATACGGCGTTTCGCTTTAGAATACCCTACTTGCACACATATCGGAGGTACTAAAGTGCAAGTTTAAAGTAAAAGTCCACTCTCATCGGTGGATTAGGATAATGAGTTAACGTTACGCTACCAGGGGAACAATCCAGAGCATAAACAAGGGAGACCAGAGCCTAACAGATCCGGAACCACGACAGATTTATATGGCAATTTTCAACACCTGGAGTACAGTCCCATCACTAAGCAAACAATTCGTCCAGGAATTCACTCTCTGCTACGATATTCCAATCAAAGCCAATATCACCTCTGTACAAATCGAATGACCCCCTGGCACCCGAGTGTACTTCCCCAAGAGGCGGCCAAACCCACAGTTCCCTCTGCTTTAGCCAAAAATATTTCGTAATCCCAGGTTGGAAAGACGGTCTAAATTGGCCTCACGCTGTGGTGGACATCCCAAAAGTTGCGTTGTTGGTGTGGCCGGTCCCGAGACGCGGCGGACGGCAATACTCTTGAATACCAAGCTCAACCCGGTCGGGGACCTATCTCTTGATCCAATCCAAAGTTTGTCTTCTGAAAACTTTCAGGCTGTTTGCGAGCAGATTCAATCCCAGAAAATGTCCATCAACTTTTGTTCCAGACCCAGAGTCCTCTACAAACGGAGAGTGAGTATCGAAAGCTGTACATGCGCTGTGCAGGTTGGAAAAAGTATCGCTACCACACGCGGTTTTCATAACAGAGACGTCGGATCAACTTTCAAAGACGAATGGGCTCTCCTTCTCCTCCAGCATTCTACTGCCCTCACCCTCCTGCCCGCTCTTCAAAATGCTTCCCGTCTTGAGCGATTTCATCCTTCTTGCAGGCAGCTACGAGGACCATTTCAACGAGAAGAAGTTGGTTGAATACGCAAACAAGCAGCAAATCAAGGATCAGCACTTGCAACATTGACGAGAATTGCGACAAGAGGACCTGGGGTTTTGACGCCAACAGGACTACTTTCTGCAAGCCACCTTGAGTTGTCGATTTCATACGCCAATCAGAGGTTGCGGAGTCTCCAGGTCCGGATTACTTTCAGGCTGTCGCAACGTTAGTTGATTACGTGCAGGGTTCGTGCTCTGGTCTTGTTAACAGCGCTAGGAGTTGCCGAGGAAGTGTCCGGTGCTTTCTTTTTGGCCTGCCGCCTTGCAAGAGCTTTTGCTGGCCGACCTGCTAGGAAGGCGTGTGTAGTTGTGAAAGCCGTTACTAGATGGTGGTAAGACCGCATGGAACCATCTCGGCGTTGCATCCGGTGATCACGAGGACGTGGTAGTTGCCAAAGGACCCTGGTTCAAAACGGACCTTTTGTGGCATCCACGATGCCGCAGCTTGATGTTGATGCTAAAGTGCCAAGCGAAGAGGCGCACTGGCGGATTTGTTCAGGATGGCACGAAGCTAGGTAGGCATGCCTGGCCAGTTCGATACACCGTGAGCTTATGGCAACTTTCGCTGCTCAAATATTCGGCCGAAATGGGTGTCTAGCCACTCAGAAACTCGGTATGCCGCGACACGCCCAAGGAAGTTGGTGATATCTCGCGGCGTGAGAAAGGGGACATGCGCTCCCGATGAGGAATCAAAATTATGTATAAAGGGATTCAAGTCCTGTCCTGGGAGTCAGCATCAGTGATCCAGAAGCAGATGTTGAATATTAAAAATAGCTGCCTGCCTGCTACTACACTATTTGACCCTGATAGCATCCTCGACTCACAACTCGTGCCACTACCACCATGCGTGCTCAGCTATGTCCAAACCCAGACTTACTGTTTCGAAACTACATAAACACCCAAAACTCACTTTCTCAGAAGACTGCCATCTCTGCCCTCCTCGTCGGAACGGCCGTTGCCAACCCCTTCTCCCCCATCAGTCACCGCCAAGCACGATGCCCCTACCAAGATTGCCCATTACACGCCCAAGTTCCCCGGCAGCGGGAACTACATGCCGTCCCGGGCATCCAAGCACACCAACAAATCACCCCGGCCCCTAAAGCGCGAGACCAGCGAGCGAGTACACAACACCAGCCTGGCCAACTACAACGTCAACAACATCAAGGACGGCGTCGGCGGCGGCAACGACTCCTACACCATGTACTGGGGCGACGGCAGTCACCAACGCCGGCTGGCCATCCAAAAGTCGCTGTGTCTCCTTCGAAGACATGTAAGTGCCTCCTGTCTGTCCTCCTTGCGGCCCCCAATTCTCACAAGCCAGGTTCAACAACTACAAGAGCACAATGTTCAACTCGTGTGGCTGGAACGGCTGGGGCCCCAACAACAGCGGCCCCAAAGTAGTAAGCAAAACCAGACCCCTATCCTCTACGGAGTACACGACGTTGACTTTGTCGCAGGGCGCCATCTGGGAAGGCATCCAAAAGGCCGCGGGGGCCAGCAGCGTCGACCACCGCTTCATCCTGGCCGTCGTGATGCAAGAGTCGAGCGGGTGCGTGCGCGTCCCCACGACAAACTATGGCGTTCGGAACCCCGGCCTGATGCAGGACCATGACGGGGCGGCGAGCTGTAATGACGGCGGGAAGGCTTGCAACCCGTGCCCGTCGGATACCATCTACAAGATGATTAGCGAGGGCACTGCGGGCACCGATGACGGCGACGGCCTGGCGAATTGTATCAATGGGGCGGGCGGAGGGGACGTGGCGGCGTTTTATCGCGCCGCGAGGATATATAACTCGGGGTCTGTGTCGTCCACTGGCCAGCTGCAGGACGGGATTGCTACGCACTGCTACGCTAGTGATATTTCCAAGTAGGTTTTCTTGTTGCCTCGTTTGGTGAGGTTTGCTGACTTTTGCGTAGCCGCCATACTGGCTGGGTTGGCGCGGCGTCCGAGTGTACTTGCGACAGTGACCCTGGGAGCTGTGGAATCAAGACCAACTAGGTTTGGGGAAATTTCGAGTTTGAGGAAAGGAGTATGTATATGGGGTGTTGTTGCTTGGCACGGCCATCTGTGAATCTGTATATATTTAGAGGGGGGTTGCCAACCGCTCATATAAAAGGCCTATATACCCGGATAATCAATCAGCTACAAGACCTTGTGATTTGCAGCCAACAGCTTGCCATGCTGCTGGCTAGATTTCAAAGCGGTAGGCACAACTAGGACGACGACCTTATGACATTCGGCGGCAGTTTTTGAACCACCGGATCTCCTATACGGACCACCGCCAACGTCACCTTGATGCATAGCCGGTCCGGATTATCAACCGCTGTCAACCAGTCAGTACAGACATCCCAACAAACGACAAAGACGAGACGTACCAGTATTTCCCGGAGGCGAGTAGCGAAACTCCCACCTGTTGCCGGACGCAAGCCTCACGCATAAATGTCCGCCCGTCACGTCCGCCCGCCCCTTAAACGCCAGTTCCATCTGGACCTCGTCCGTGTCCGGATTACAGCCGCGCACAACACCATACACAGCACGCGGGTCTCCACGCTCCGTCATGAACATCTTGGTCGTGTTGTCAAAGGCGGTATACTACCAGCGCGTTAGACCCCAACTTGCCCACATGGAATGTCAGACTTACTTCTCCGTTGATGACGGCCCGAATCGTCTTGCCGTTGCTCGGCTGCGTGATGACGCCGTCAACGAGCGTCAAATCTCTTGCAGACGCACCGGCCGGGCTCAGATACAGGTGCTGGTCGCCGCCGCCCGCCGCCCACTGGTTCAACAAGCGGTTGTGTATCACGGGGAAGGACGCATTCTGGACCCGGATCGCGAAGCCCTCTGCGATGTTATTGGGGAGCGCACCCGGGGGGAGCACGCACGCGAGTGAGGCGGCGGCCACCGTGACGGCGATGAAAGCACTGGAAAACAACATCTTGTCAAGAGGGGGATGATGTACTTGAGAGGCAAGATTCGATGTGGTCTCGTGCTCGGGGGCGAGATATATAAGCTGCAAGACGGGCTAGAAGCGCTGTTGGTTTCTTCTGTCCATGCAGCATTCCGCGCTTGGCCCGCAATACGAGATGCAATGTCACCGCCTAGGGGACAGGGTTTCTGCAGATAGTGCCAAGCAGTAGGGATGCATGGGCGGGCAGCGGTGATTCTGGAGCGACACTCAGAGTGCTGGTGCTCTTGTTCTGTCGCGGAATGGGTCGTCGGTCGCTCTGGATTGACGGAATAGTGGAACGAGACCCAGATTGAATCTTGGATTCGGGAATGGAGGCCGATACAGCTTCTGGTTGGTTGTTGATTTCTTCGAAACTTGCTTTGAAGTTGGTTGGGCTTTGAACTTCCTTTTGAAGAAATAGCTCATGTAGTATTCAGCCGCACCCGAGTTTCTCTATCGGCAGGTTCATAGTCTGGCCCGTCTGCATGTGTCTAAGCGCTCATGTCGTCAAGTGGTTGAAGAAAGTGGTGTGGGAGACGACGTTTCTGAAGCCAAGCTTGCCATCCAACGGCAGCATAAAAAACTGCCACATGCTCAATATGGGCGCATAACAATATTTTTAAGGCAGGCCCGTTTTTAAGAAGCCAAATCGTCAACCTGGACAGCTCGTCTGGAGTGACAGCCCGCCCAAACCTGGCCCGCATCATGTATATACAAGGCCGATTTATGCGTAAACGGCCCAGCCCGCATGGGCAAAGTGCACCTGCGAAGCGAAGCTGGCATCGGGCCCGCAGTCATACAGGCCATGTCGGACGGCAGGGATCAAATACTCCGTACGTTGATAAGCATAACTTCTTGCTGCATGATTCTCAACCGAGTTAGTCTGATCCATCATCCGATGCATGTTGCGAATAGTTTCCGGCAGTTTCCATGGTAGAAGCGTCAAGACCTCAGTCTACTCCGTATGTATTGGCCCCAAGACTTGGCCACTGCGGGTAACTCGGTTTATTCGATTAAACCCGTCTTCGCAATTGGACGGAAAACGGGATTTGGTCAAATTGATGCCTTGGTCCAAGACCTGAACCCCCGTCTTTCTCTTTGGGTCGCGGTAACCGGATCGTCATGCATCATGCACAATCCGAGCTTCTCCAAACTGATGCCAATTTCGGTCAGACTGCGTACGGGCGAAGCAGGAGGTAGGGAACAAAACCTTGGGCACTGTACGCCAACTGCGTGGCATGCGTGCAAGTTTCCATTACAAACGCCCAGAAAACCTGCATCTCCTCAACTCCGGTTTTCGCAAGAGTTGGCTCATCACAATGTCCATCCGCCACTACCGAGGCCGAGAACCAAATAAATAAACCCTTCCTGAATTCCCACCACTTGGGCCAGAAGCCCGCCATTCCAGTGACAGAGCCGTTTTCAGGGTCAACAAGAATATTCTCTCCCGAGAAATCCGCACACGCAAACATTATGCAGTAATTGTCAGAGGGCACGTTGCTATATTTAGCCGCCAATTCAGGTCGTGGACAGTCCTTGACAGGGGCAACAAGGAAGTCGTTGAACTCGGCAAGAGAAGCGAATGGTCCATGTAGACGTGTTGTCTGGTCGATGGTCATGCAGGACCTCCAGAAGGGTCCAATCCACCCAGAGCCAGACGCGCGAAGGCGGTAAGGCGGTGCGGCGGTTGTAGTCGGCATTCCCTGCCTCGTATCGTGTATGAAAATGAAAGAAACAAAGATGTAAGGTGTAGCTGAAGGTACCAACTCCTACCGACAAGGATACTCTTGATCGTGTTCCCACTTTCCACGTGGCTCATGACTATAAGCGGGTCGGTTCTGGCACTTGCAATTCACGATTGAAAATCCTGATACTACCATTCAAGACAAGTAAAAAGGTTCGCAGAGCTGCTAGTCCTAGTATACAAAACCTCTCCTCCCTAGACTTCTTGCCAACTTTTTTCTTTCCTTAGTCACCTTTTATCTTCATTTATTGGCATATTTTAAGAACCTTTATTGGTCTTGCTCATCTCTTGTATCTTTCTACACCACTTCACCCTCCCTCTTGTCTTAATCGCCTTGTGCCTCAGTTCTTTAACGGGATAACAGCTTGTTATTCTGTTATAGACCCTGTGGTCTCGTTTCATCATTGGCATCTGTTTAATACGACTTTCTGAGCTGTTCACACCGGTGATGAGACAGTGCCCAGAGCGGAACCCACTCAGCCAAGGCTGATAAAGCGAAAAAAAAAAAAAAAAAACAGAAAAAAAAAAATCGCCGGAATACCTCAGTTCTTTGAGGGGATAACAGCTTGCTATCCTTTTATAAACCCGTGTGATCTCGATTCATCACCTGCATCTGTTTGCTGAAGAAAGCTGACACCTTCTGAGCTGTTTAGAGCAGTGATGATACGCGTGCTATCCCTCCGAGGTCAACCTCGGCAGCCTGGAATGAAGCAGGTGGTGGCACCAGCGATGGTTTATATACTCGGGCCTTGTAGGATGGATTTTGGCGCCAACTCTGCAAGGTTCGGCTAGCAGACGTAGTAAATGCTACTGCAAAGCTTGACAGGTCTGGCTACACTAGCGATTTCGAATTGCGCAATGGCGCATGTTGGCCAAGATGAGCGAAATGAGTCAAGATTGGTATCAGGACGGACCGCGTCAGGCACCAAAAGTTCCCGGCTTCACTCTGCCAGACGCCGTGACGTCTTACTCTCACTCCCCTGTCGCTGACAGCAAGGACAATGCAGGAAACCATCAGCAGCCTGCCGTTCCGAGGTTCGACAGAGTTGGGCAAGGAGTCGGCAAGCCTGTCTTGTCCACTACCTATACGTGGACTGTTACAAATCTGTCGATTGTTCGTCTGTCAGCTTGGCCAGGTATCCGGCTGTTGCGCTATGTGGTATACCGCAGTATATGCGTGTATACTTGGTGGCAAGATGACTTTTGCCTCTGACTGTAAGTAGAGCCAGGCGTGACACCAACACGTCACGGCGACTGCTGCGCCAGATTTCCACCCAAGTCCGTGAGATGGCGCGCTCCATGATGCGCTTCTAGAGATGATGTAGACTATTTGTAATTTTTTGCCCACTTATTTAGTTGCCAACGGGTTATGCTTCACGCATCAGCGTCATGTACAGGCGGGCAATAGACAATACAGCTTCCCTCCGACTATTGATGCTTTCCCCAGAGCGGGCGGCCTCTCTCAAGTTACGTGCATATCCACGGGGACAATGACTACATATACTTGCCCTGGATGGGCCTTAGCTTGGTAGAACAAGATCAATTTGCACTTGAAAGGACCTCACACTCTCACACAAACCTGGCCCTCGTGGCAACTTCACACCATACGCTATAGCTCACTTGTACTAGCCGAACATGACGACGAGACACGGCACAGGCAACATGCATCATCATGATATCAATCTATTCCAAAACCCATCAAAAAAGCCAGCTGACAATCCAACACTGTCGGGAATCTCAAGCCACAATCATAGAGTATCGTAGAGTATCGCAACGCCATAAAAGTAAAATAAAAAAACTCCATATCCCAATCCCATGCGTGAAATACATCAAAAAAGGGCCACCGCCATGAATCAGGCACTCAGGCCCACCAATCGCCCTGGTCCTGCATAGCCTGCGCAACCTTGACAAAGCCAGCAATGTTGCTGCCGGCCACGAGAGAAGGCAGCTCGCCCTCCTTGGTCTCGACGTACTTTTTCGCCGTCTCGAGGCCGTTGGCGAAGGCGTTCTTCATGATGGCCTTGAGCTTGTCGTCGACCTCGTCGGCGGTCCAGGTGAGTCGCTATCAAGACAAGTTAGCACCGTCTTGCCCATCCAACACACAGAGAGAGAGAGATTTTCAGCAAAATCGGCACGACATACCTGGCAGTTCTGGGCCATCTCCAGCCCAGAGACGGCAACGCCGCCGCAGTTGGCCGCCTTGCCGGGCGCGTACCAAATAGCCTCGCCGCCCTTCTTGCGCCGCTCCGCCTCAAACAAGTCGATCGCCTCCTGCGTGCAGCCCATGTTGGAGCCCTCAGCAACAGCGACGACGCCACTGGCCACCAGAGACTCGGCCTCGTCCCTGCTGACCTCGTTCTGCGTCGCGCAGGGCAGCGCAACGTCCACGGCGCCCACGTGCGTCCACGGACGAGCGCCCTCGACGTACTTGTACCGCCCGGCGTGGTCAAGCTCCGACAGCGCGCGCCGCTGCACCTTGAGCTCGGCAATCTGATCGACGTGTTCCGCGGTGAAGGGCTTGTCGGCGGTCGCCACCAGCGAGCCCTTGGAGTCGGAGAGCGAGACGACCGTGGCGCCGAGCTCGATGCATTTGAGGGCCGCGTACTGCGCGACGTTGCCAGAGCCAGAGATGGCCACCTTCTTGCCGGCAAATGTACCGCGGCCGGCGTACTCGAGCATGTGTTCCACATAGTAGATGAGGCCGTAGCCAGTGGCCTCTGTTCAGATTCATCAGCAATCTCATTCAACCACCGAGCCGGTCGATGAGGGACAACTTACCAGGTCGGATGAGAGAGCCGCCCCAGCTCAACCCCTTTCCGGTCAACACGCCCTCCCAGCGGTTTCTCGCCTGTCGGTACGCGCCGTACATGTAGCCAATCTCCCGGCCGGACACGCCAATATCGCCCGCGGGCACGTCGGTATCCGCGCCAATGTGCTTGGACAGCTCGCGCATAAAGGCCTGGCAGAAGCGGCGGATCTCGCCGTCAGACTTGCCCTTGGGGTCGAAGTCTGCGCCGCCCTTGCCGCCGCCCATGTTCACTGCACAAACAACCCGTTAGCAAAGGCCTCAAGCCCGGGGTATCTGCCGGCCGTCACATACATCCAGTAAGGGCATTCTTGAAAATCTGCTCAAAACCAAGAAACTTGAGGCTGTAGAGTGGTCAGTGTGTGTCCCACGCAAAGCTCGCTCCACAGGGGCATTGACATACATGGACAGGTTGACGGTAGGGTGAAGCCGCAAACCACCCTTGTACGGGCCCAGGGCCGAGTTGAACTGCACCCTGAAGCCACGGTTCACTTGCAACTGGCCATTGTCGTCCTCCCACACGACGCGGAACTGAATCACGCGCTCAGGGATGGCGGCAACGGCCAAGGCGGTGCGGTACTCGGGGTGCTCGCGGAAGAGGGTGCTGTCCTCGAGGGTGCTGGCGAGCTCTACGCAGACGTTAGCCACTGATTCCCTCATGTTCACAGCCGTCTCACATCAAGTCGGTGGATGGGTGAATACCTTTGTAGGCTTGCTCAAACTCAGGCTCGGACGGCAAGTGGCTCGTGGCGGCAGCGGCAACGTGAGTGCCATTGCCATTGCCGTTGCCGTTGCCGTTGAGATGGGGCATCGTGTCTACTTGTTCTCAAAGAGGATATTGTATGAAGATTGATAAAGACGGGGATGAGATACGCGGTGACGGATGATGCAAAGGTGGTCGGGGGAGGGAGAGGGAAGAAGAGGGTAGGGCAGTTGGACCTTCCAACGGGACACAGCAGAACCTTATATGTTCATGTCCAACCCCAAACTCTTGATAGCTCCGAGTAAGAACACGCCGGTATGGCTTTACACACCCTCCCCCCCGCCCTCTCTCTCGGTGAATCGGAGCAAACAGCCACACACTTCTTGTTTGTGTCCCTTGGTGTCTTGAGCGTATCGGGCCGCACGCTCAGGGCATTGTCCAGGGTCCGCCAAGCTTTCCTGGACGAATATCCTGACTGGTGACCGACAGCGGTGGGCGCATCTCGAGCAGTGAGCACCCATCTTGTCCATCAAAACCTGTATGAGACGTTACCTCCTTCTCCTCCTCCTTCTCCCAACCGCAGCACCCTCCGAAAGTCGCTCGTCCCAAGTCGCCACGCCCGAAAGCCCACGCTGGCGGGCGACGCGAAATTCGGCAGCGAAAGGAGGAGGGGACGGGGGGCGTCTCCCGGAAGCAATAAGCTTCTCGCGCTGGATGCGTGGCGCACGACTCCATAGATAGATAGCCGTCGCCGTGGATCCGCACCAGAACGTCTTATCAGTGACGTCTCCATTCTCCCCATTTCCATGGCCGTCGGGTGCTCGGTATGGGAGGCCGGGTGATACCAGTAGTAGCACCACATAGTACTCCGTAGCACATGCATAATTTCATAAACGAGACAAGACGTGTGTGTGTGTGCGCGCGGCCGAGAAAAGGCGCGCAAATCACCGCAAGCCAAATGGCCTGGTGCCCGGTTCTCCATGGCGATCAAGGGCCTCATCTCGCATGCAGGCAGCCTGTCCCCGGGCGAACCAGGCAGCCACTGTCGACATTTCAGCCGCCATTGCTGGACAATGTAGCGAAACGTTGACTTGGCCCGACATTCGTGGTCGCACCGCGCCGTGTCACGCACTCGGACGCGGCCGCTGCTCGCAACCACTTCATCAGCTCACCATCCGTCTGTCCATGGCGCGTCCAGCCGTCGAGCTCGCCAATGCGCATTTCATTGTAAAACCACCCGACGAGTCACGGCCATCTGAAATCGAAAAACTTGGCAGGACCTTTATCTTCGCGCCCCATGCCCCTGCGTCGGTTGATTGGGCCTCTCCTGCACACCGGATTGGCCGCCTTACCTATTCCTGTTGACAGATTCGATTGCGTCTCCAGATTGGCGTCCCTGGGCTGCGGCCAATCAGCGCCCGCCCGACAAACAGATTAGTCTACCCAGGCAAAAAGAGCTTCAATCGTGTCTCTGGCTCCTTTTAGCGTCGGCCAGCTGCGCTCGCGTCGGGAATGCTCCGTCTCCAGACGCCATGAGGCATCCCTGACGAAACATCCGGATCCAGACGACTTTCATTCTGGTCGGTGCCCCCCCCACCTCGAGAGTTATTATTTCCTGAGGCAGCCTTCGCCGGTAACGGCCTCGGCCTTCCTGACACAGATCATGCCATCCCGACTCGACTCGACTCGTCCACGGGACAGCACACAACATGCCACAGGCGGTTCCAGATGGCAATAGCGCTGCACCGTCCTCTCGATACTGACAGCAGTGCACATGGCCATGCATCAATTCTTCACGAGGTGCGGCCTGGTCGTTTGCGTGCTTCATCTCCAGATCTGACCACATGCATGCACGTCGCCAAATGCGCCCCCACCACCCATGGAGGGTTCAAGCCAAGCCCAGGCCGAGGCACGCCATCCCATCATCATACACTTCCCTCAAAAAAAAAAAAAAAAACACCATGGTGCCATGAATCTGACGGTGCCCCTCTTTCACGAGTGATTTTCTTCATCCCACCACACAAAAAAAAAAAAAACCACTACGTCACTCCCTTCTTCTTCCGACTTGTTCCCCCTACCCATCGGCTGAAACGGCCGAGTCTGCCGGACCATGCCTCGTATGCCCGAGACAAGCGACATCGGCCTAGAAGACATGAGTTATCGCTTGCTTGTACTCGATTGAATTGAATAAATTTATTGCTCCTCGTAGCCGCACCCGCCATACCCATGCTACTTGGTCGCATGGCTGTCGCCAATGACCCTGAGGTCCTGCTCGCACTTGCGTCACCAACACCATCAGCACATTATGCACGCCACATCTGCCTGTCATTACTCGTCTCTTACAAAACTACTACTACAACAAGTTGCCGACGCAGCACAGCTTTCAATAATGTATGCAACACCAGTTGACATGTTTCGACATCCCGAGTGCCCTATCCCGGGCAGTGTTCCCTACTCCTCAACGCCGAACTGGTACAACCAACCAACCGAATAAAACACCCCACACGCTCTCACCACATGGCGGCCGGGTCCATGTCGAACCGCGACAGGTCCTTGCCTGCATCTTCCAGATCCTTCTTTGCCTTCATCCTCATGTAGAAGATTGGACAATCCTTACTGCTACAGATAACCTCGCAATGCATGCTGCCCTGGCATCGCTGACACTGCGTCCATAATCGGCCGAATCGAACCTCGAGATCCGAAACCTTGTCCAGAGTCCTCTTGTACAGTTCGCCCACCCTGGGAGCGCAGTCTGAGCAAACAGCCCCATTGCTCTCGTGCTTGCCTGTAAGCGGCTTCTTGCAGCCCATGCATGTCTGTGTCTTTTTCGCAAATTTCATCAGCCCACCCACCGTCGGTGCCGCCACAGATATTGTTCTCGTGTGATCTCCCGTCAGCAGCGTCCTCGCCTTGGTTTCGCCCAGGATAGGCTCGAATATACGTCCCAACGGTTTAGCTAGCTGGTTATCCAGGTAGTATTTGGTATCAATAGGCACGTTATTCTCGAGGACATAGAGGGGATCCTCCGACTTCTCAAAGTTTTTGGCACCAGCAGCTCCACGAACCATGACATAAGCAACGCGGTCTCCAAGCGCAGGAGCCGAACCAGCGTCACGCTTCTTCATTCGGTGAGCTAGTTCCACATGTGCTTGTTTGGCAGCGTAGTCGTCTTTTGTCAGAGCCTTGGTGATGACAAGCTTTGACATGTCCACTTTATTTTGTAACAAGTTGGCAATTGTGTCTTTGACGTATCTGGTGAATTGTTAGCTGGTTCCAGTAATACTGGCTTGGGGAGTACTAACTCTTGCGCACCACCAACATCCCGGTCAATCAGAATCATTCGGAGGACCTTTTCGATAACGGTCTGCACCAACAGACAGTTATCTCGCCGAACCGTCTCGATGCCCTTCGTGTCCATCTTGTCGTACTTCTCCGGCCTGGTCCAGTACAATCCGGCGTACCGCTTCTTGTTGATCAGCAGGTACGGAAAGTACACCTTCTCGAATTCAAGCTTGATTGGCTTAACAAACTTGGAAGACACATAGTGCGACGCTTCCTCGCCTAGCTTCATTGCCTCAGCCAAGTCCTTCGTGCCAAACTTGACCATGACGGAATCAGTATCACCGTAAATGACCTGAGCGTCGTGCGAGTATCCGTTGGCAATATTATACTTCTTCTCCACTTCATCTTTTGTCCTTTCAATCATTTGCCTGCCGAAACTAGTCGTACTGCTGGCAATCTCAAGGCAGGGAAGTTTTCCCGTCGTAGCGCCTGTCAATCCATAGACGGAGTTGGCACTGATCTTTAACGCGAGCTGGCGACCGTTCAATACAGCTTTCTTGAACGGGTCTGTTTCCTGAGCCAACTCGCGCTTGGCCTGTTTACGAGCGGTTAACAGTTCTTCAAGAATCTGCGCTAGAAGCCCCTTGCGTTGTTTGGTTGTCACGAAGGTGTCTCCGTTGGGTGTGACGATGTAATCTTCGTCTTTAACCAAGCCAAATTTTTCAATCAGCTTCTTGTCTTTTACCAGTGTGGTATAGCATAGATTGTGTGCCTGAATAATACTCGGGTATAGGGACGCGAAATCCAGGGTGGCAATAGGCACATCGTAATAACCTCGGACAGGTTCGATAACGGTGGCACCTTCATACTGCTCGTCCGAGGCATCAGCTCGGATATTAGGTATCACCAGTTTCTGTTCTAAAGCTTTGCGGAATAGCTGGCTCACAAACTTGATTTGTTGGCCGCGGGACAGTAAAAAGTTAAAGGGCACACCAGTAACTCTTGCCATTTCGGTATAGTTTTCCAGACATGAAAGCTTA
This sequence comes from Metarhizium brunneum, assembly GCF_013426205.1. NCBI lineage: Eukaryota > Fungi > Ascomycota > Sordariomycetes > Hypocreales > Clavicipitaceae > Metarhizium > Metarhizium brunneum. The sequence continues at coordinate 752,556 of NC_089428.1, forward strand.
TCCATTAGTCGTTGTGGAAGATATGCGTCCTTTAAACAGTAGAGGGCTAAACGTCGTCTTGATTCTGGAGTACCGTTAAAAAGTTCAGTGATCATGGTGTGGTGCACATCTTCCTTTTGTTCGCCCAAAAAATGTGCGCACACAGAGTTGAGAGTATAACTTCGAAGATGATGATCTCGTTGAATCAATTGAAGTAAATCGAGCTGCAGTCGCCCGTTGGTGTTGGTGGCCTTGGTGTCTCGATTACCAATTTGCTTACTCGAGAAATTTGTCTCCTTGACCCTAGACGGAACGCTGGGAAGACGAGACCAGTATTCAAAGCCACTGACTTTGAGATGCTTTGCTCTCTCCAATAAATAAGGAAAATCGAAGTTGGCAATATTGTACCCAATAATAATATCTGGATCGGCTCGAATTAGGAACTGCTGCCATTCGCTCAACATCCTGTCTTCCTTCTGATACTCTAGAATCTGCGTAGCTACAATGGAGCTTGTTGTATCCAGGCAAAAGACATTACGAATAAATGGCTTCTTCTCTCCATACTTTGTGACGACATTGGCGATTTGAATGACCGGGTCCTGGTTGGCTTCTGGGAAGATGCCTTTTCTGCCAGCACACTCGATGTCGAAAGATAAGATACGAAGTGGAGCCATCTTGGCCCATTTGCCTTCGGGTTTATGAGCAATCAAGTCGAGATATGGGACTTCCGCTTCGATCTGGCAGTTGGATTGTCTGAGGTTTTCGGGGACTATCTTGTATCGGGCCGCTGGCGCTTCGACCCATGCCATGCCTTGGACCTAATGGCACTTGGTTAGTTTTGCGCAAGTATTGCCAATATTCGCTTCAAATCTCACCTTGCAGTCCACCATGAATCGAAGGACATATTGGATATTGTCATATGTCCTGATGCCTTCTGTGACTCCCCACATGCCTTTCCAGTTCGCATTTCCACTTTCTATAGTAGAGCGCACTCTATTTATAAATTTGGGGTCCGTGACCGTAACTTTGAGATAGGCGTGCTGCTCGTTGCCCGAGAAGCCATAAATGTCTTCTCTGAAAAGTAGGGCGACCGAATGAATAGCGGGCTGATGCTGAGCGACCTGTCCCTCAAGGAAAGTCTTGAAATTACCGACATCGTGCGGTTGAAATAGAACCGGAGCACGGACATAGAGGTAATGTTTAAAGTCGGTGACGTGCAGCATCACTGAATAGCCTTGTTCCGAGACGCCGAATAACTTGACAGTCGCTTTGCCACCATGCAAGGTTCCTTCTTCAGCTTCAATAGACTGGAAACACAGGCTATCGCGCTGGGGCTCAAAGTCGACAACTGGTGGGCGGTCCCATGCCTGATCCTTCTCGGCATTGCTGCGCTTCAGGTCTGAGATGTCTTGGCTCAGCTTCTCCAAGACCTCGGTCTCAAAGGCACTTTTTGGCTGGCTCGATCCAGGCTTTGCCTTGGGATCTCTTTGGAAGCCTGTGAATCTGGCCGCCGGTGATGATGAAAAGATATCGGTCCTACGCTTTTTGGCTGAGCCTGGCGTTGATGGCGGAATGTTCTGGCGGGTGCCTGCCTCGCCTAGCACCCGCTTCTGGGGCAGGACTGAGGTCATGATGGATGCGACGTATGCTGTGAATGAGATGTAGCCAGGTTGCTTGGACCTTCAGATCAATGCCCTGGTGAGGTCTTTGGCTGCACAGTCAGTCAATGGCAAGGTCGCATGTGGTGGGATTGCTGGCGAAGTACTCGTAGTATGGGGGCATTTTGAGTGTCCACGAAAACGCGTCTCGAGACCGTGACGTGACGGACCCACGTTAAGTTTAATGGTTTGGCACGTGACTTGGTGCGACGTGAAAGTGCCGCCGTGTCAGGGAGGCGCCAAAGAGGTAGTACTAGTACGGAGTACGTACTCCGTACTGGCCCCGCTGTTTCCCTGCTAGCTCCTCTATGTACCGAGTACGGATTAGCGTGGTCAAGCTGACAGACAACACCAGGTACCGTGCACATGGCCTGGTCCTTCCCTGTCTGCCGTGGCAGCTCCTGCTCATCCCGCCTGTCACCTGTCCACAATCAGCCAACACGGAAAGGCCAAACATCCAAGACCTTGCTCACAACCCATGTCACGGATGCACAGGCTCGACAAGAGACAACAACGTTGGACGGCTGTGTGCCAATCATGTCGGCCGGAGTCCCTTCGGAGTTTTTGAAGCGTTGTCGAATTCCTCATTCCCGATAATTGTCGCTCTCCCAAGCCTCGCCAACTTACTCACAAAGCCAGCTCCGTCCGCATTCATGCCACCCGCGCCCATGATCAGCTTTCACCCCCATTTGCTGCTCCTGGCCAACGACGAGTCACAAGCTCAGCCCGACGCCCCATGCTCTCATGCCAATAAATTGACTCGGGTCCGATAAAACGCGCCCCAGACTGCGGACCTCTGTGCTCCTGGGAGTGCGAAGCTCCTCTTTGTAAACGTATAACCATGTTGTGTCCCCCGTCCGATGCTGCCGGACCTCACCATGTAATGTGATTCTGATCTCGCCGAGACATGTCCTCTGAGGAAACTGTCAACAAGGAGATGGATCCTCAGACACAAAGCCGCCTTTTCCTGTTGCCCGTCGAGATACGTCGGCACACGTATTCTTTCGTCGTCGAGGAGGGTGTTCACGTCTACCTCCGTAATGGCCGCATTTGCATGTCGACATGCATCACTCCGCAGCCCAGCAACGACTACTTCTGCTTCGACCGTCAGTCATCGGGAGACCCTCCTCGTGATGTTTGGGCTCGTCGACTGGGTTCATCTTGGGCCTCGCACTGGAGATGCGAGGAAGTTGCGCTTGGCTTGGACGTGGACCGCATTAATCTTATTGCTGACCGCGATCCGACAAGGGCATTGATGCAGTCTTGCAAGAGAATGTAAATGATGCTATAGGAGGACGGTCGTGCTGTTGGTCATCCACTGATCCATTTATAGATATGGCGAGGTTGCAGGCTTGATAGCTGAAAAGTCCGTTTTACACATCACCGAACTCGCGACCCTTGACCAGCTTTTGAAAGGAGATGACGACAAATCACGTTTGTTTACCGACAGTATACTGTTTAGCTCATTTACTGGCGTGAGAAGACTTCGTCTCGCCTTCCGCCTTCCGCTGCAAGTCTACAAGATGATTGAGCTGCAATGCAAGCAGCGAAAATTCCCGCCTTGCCCACACAACAAGCTGCCTTCCACCATGTGGAAGGGCATATGGCCAGCAATCGCTCAACTCCAGCACCTCCGTTCGCTCGATGTCTATATCGACCATGACTCTGAAGCATCCTGGACATTGGTCGATGAAGCCACCATACTCTCGCCTTTGCTGCCGCTCTGCCAGCATTCCCACTTCAGCACCACCGTTCACGTCCCGGTACTACCGCCGCCACAGGACACGGAGGAGGACTCCGGTTCCTCGACAGAGGACTCACTATCCTTGTTGGACATACGAAGGTTCATCAGACAAAGATTCTTCCCCGAGCAAAGACAAGATGGTACCCATGGCATAGTCTACGAAGACGACGCCAACAACATGTTTCGCGACCCAGGCCCATCTGCCGACGAGCTGACTCGGACTGCTGAATTGACGATGCACCTCTGGCTGCATGGTGTTGAGCTTGACTATCTTGCCATGAGTAGGGGGCTTGGGTGGTAAGTGCTGACTGCCTTGGTAATTATTCACACTACGATGCTATGAGACAAGACCGCATTACTGGAGTTTTCTTAGTTCTGGAAATCATGGATACCTGATGGGAGGAAATTTACTAGGAGTAGAATGCAGAAAATATACTACACTCAACTCACGTGAGGTATTCCACTTACGTCCACTGCTCCTATCCTAAACCTCCTGTCAAGCCTCCTCCTCCTCGCTATTCTCGCCCTGCGCTCTCGGTGCAGACACGTCACGCAGCCTCTTAACCCCCAGCTCCTCTTCAACAGCCTCTTGGGCTCATTATACTCTACAAGCGTTCCCGTACCCAACACGGCAACCCTTGCGAAGGCCATCACCCACTGCAACTTCTGCGCTATGACGATAATGGTCCATCCGTCGAACCACATCCGCAGAACATCATACATAATCTCACTCGTTGCATTGTCCTTGCAACCAACAGTCATACCAAGTAGCAAGAAGGATGGCAACAGCACTCCCAAGCCCAACATGTCCGCCCAGACATTTGCCCAATTTTCTCATTCGGGGCCACGACACCCTCATTCGCCCACTACTTGAGCCAGACATTTACCATTAAAATCAGCACCAATTGTACCAAACTCGGCACAGATCAACATACCAAAGAACGAGCTGCAAAACGCAAAAAGCGCACCTCAGCCGGCCGCGTTGCCAGAAAACCCATACAAGGCCCCGTTGCCCAGTCTCCGGGCTGTGTCAACTTTCGTCTCCATTGTATTGACGGCGGCGTCTGCCTGTCTGGCAGCTAACTTCGTTGCTTCACTAGTCCCTTGACAAGTTGTTCCCAGTCCAGTCGGCGTTTGTACTAGCAAGACCGACACCCTCTCCAATCTCCTCCGGGCAACCGGATTGTTTGAAGGTGCCCGTCTTGCAGTCCCCACGGCGAACTACGAGGTTAGAATAGAATTGAAACATTGCGCCAAGATCTATTAAAAGGGCGGCGGCTTACTTCCAGAGAAAGCAACGACGACAAATGTGCTGCTTGTTCGGAAAAAGTCCCTGTTTCTCACGGAGACTGGAACACGGCATCTTGTGTAGCCGCATCGACGTCGTCTAGGACGGCAAGCTCTCGACGCGTATAGACCGCAGGCGCTTACCAAACCACCAGGCGCGTGCTTTTGACCACCAGCCATTGGAATTCCCTTTGTTCCGACGGGGATTTCATCTCCAGACGGCACCCGTATACCCTCCAGGGCCCTTGGGGACTATGCATTCCCTTCGTTCAAGGTATTATATTAATAGAGACAAGGGTAAACTATTTGTATTATTTTGTACTTGAATTGTTCTCATGTTTAAACATCAAGATAAACATAAAGTCAAGGCTGTGATAGGAATCCCAACCTCGGTACATTTGCGAATCGAGGCCAGACAGACTGGTGGACGACAATCGCTGAACTTCTAAACATACATGCCCATGTTACAAGCGCATGGCCTAAGTTTACATGTACCTACGAGGCGCGCAGCACGAAGCAGCAAGACAACCAATCATTTTCACCAGATGAACCGCCTACACGTCCCAATTTAGTCGTTAATACATATCATTAGATAAGTATACAAAAACTAATGCTACACCAACCTCTCCTTCCTCGCATAACTGCATCCACATTCATTAATCGGACCAAAACAACCGCAAACGCCGTCGCTGTGAGAGAGCTCGTGTCCAAAGAAGAAAAAAGAAAAGAAAACTCAGTCTACCCTAATCCAAACCAGATACCAGACGATGAGAAAAGTGACGGTTGGCACATGCACAGCGTATAGCCCATGTTCGTTGCAGACATAAAAAGGGGTGGTTTAGGCGGGTTGCTTTTGAATCGTTCCAATATCGCACCAGTTGCTAACAGGCTACAAAAAAAAAAGTCAGCATGACATCATTTGGACAGGGACAGGGCGGTACAAAACTTACAAGACAACTGAGGTACTTGCACCAACCACAGGTATGGGTACCCTTGTAAAAGTTGCTGAGCAAAACAATAAACACAATGATGACGGCAATGAGGAAGCCCGCCCGGACAAGCCACCAAGCCCACCACAGGGGTTTTCGGCCCTTGAAGAAACCAATTGGGCTCTTGAGGAAGCCCGGCGCGGTGTCGTCGCTGACGCTGTTGACGGCCGAGTACGACGTGTTGTCGCTGCCGTCAATCCTTCTTCGGAGCGCGTTGGGCGAGTGCAAAAGACAGATGCCGAGCCCAAGGCCCATCAGGAACCCGCCAATGTGCGAAAAGTTATCCAATCCGGGCAGCAGTCCCAACACAAAGGAAATCACAATGTCCAGAATTATGAACATCAAATCCTTGACAGGGTTTCTTCGCTCCGTCCAAGAATAGAACAGGTCCAGCAGGGTCAGAGCAATAACTCCAAACAACGAGCCAGAAGCTCCGGTGGAGGCAACGCCAGGCGCGGCAAAATTACCGCCCATGACAAATCCAAATATACCAGCACTGAGGTAGACGAGGAAGAATCGCACCGACCCAATCGCCATTTCCATCTCCTTGGCCAACGTCATCTGCAGCAGCATGTTGAAGCCAATGTGGATAAGACCAGCATGCAGAAAGATGGGCAAAATGAAGCGGAACCACTGGTTCGGTTGAGGGCTCTGGTTGGCATTGTTGAAAGTCGGGTCGGGCACGCCGCCGAATCCACATACTTCGGAAAGAGGGCAGAACTGATCATTTCGGGTTGCGTTGGGGCACAAGAACAAGACGGGGATGCTGGAACCCTGGATTTCCTTGACGTTGTGCATGCAGGGGACATATCGTGCGCCCATGTTGATGAGGACTTGGGTCGACGGGCCGATCATGGGATTGAACTGTGGCTTGATCATGATGGGAGAGCCAGTCAGGATGCCTAAAAAACGTCAGCACTCATTCAGCAAGACACCGGGGGGGCGGGAGGAAGCGGTCAACGCTTCCGGCATCAGCATCCTACCATTCTTCACGATCTCGCCGATAAACACTGCCACCTGCACAACCGTAAAAACATAGCACACCCAGGGAATCCTCTTTTTGTCCGATCCCAACATGCCCAATTCGCCAACACGAACATGTTTTCTCCTCTTTCGCCCTTCTCCCGCCATTCCCGCGTCTGGAGCATCGTAAATATGATCGTTCATGTCATCATTCTTGCCGGATCGGTCCTGCAATGGGATATCACCCTGGGCATGGGGTCCTACAGCCGCGCCCGCCTGGCCGTAGTAGGCCGTGTCGGGATACTGGCCTTGATGGCCATGTGGTAGAGTGCTGGTGCTGCCGGCCGCGTAGTTGTCGTCAAAAACAGAAGCAAACGGAGACTGTCCAGTTTGCTGACCATGTACGTGACTACTACTGCCATCAGCACCGTATATGGTTGGAGCTGCAGAGAGAGAATTATCGCTCTGGTAGGGCATATGTGCCTGTTGCAAGTAGGGGTCAGGCGTCGAGTGGTAGCTCGGGGGTGGACGCTGGCTGTTGTCGTAGTAGTAGGTGTTGGACGCCATCGTGGGCGACGCAGAAGGATTGCTCTAATCTGTACTCTGGAGATTCGGCGTCGATGGCGTATCGGAGAATGCTAGGAATAGTTGAACAGTTGAAAAATCAAAGGGGCGGCGGCAGTAGCAACAGCAGAAGATGATGAATGCCCAAGCCGAGGTGGTTCAGAGACGGGCGATCAGGCAAGACGGAAAGATGAAATAAAACAAATAAAGCGATAGGGCGCTCCTGGGCCTTGGTAATAGTAGCAGTCGTGATTATTCGTGCCGTGGGAGCGATGGGGGTGGCAGATGCAAAACGACGTGTCAACGTGCTATGGTGACGGACGGTGGAAAACAAGCACTGATGTATTAAGATGGCGTTTGGGAGTGGGCTCTCAGGTCGACGACGACGCCCATGGAGTGGCTGTGTCTTACAATGTGCGGGCAGAGTACGATGTACGGAGTACTGAGTGCCTCGGTGATGGCACTGATGGGGCCCTGAATGCCCAAGTACCCCGGTTCGCAGGTACTTGCGCCTCGCACCAGTATCACTGCCCTGTGACATAATAAGGGCGGCTACGGCCAATTAAAAGGAATTATTAGTAGGAGGGCTAATATCTAATAAGCTAATAAACATCTCTAATTAATATAAGTCACGGTTCCCCCTTTATAAGTTATAATTAGTAGCTACTAATATAAATTAAAAATGCTCTTGTTGGTAGAGAGGCCCCTGTATATTAACCCCTATACACTTCCCTGTCAGGTCACTAATGGCTAAACTTACAGGGGTTAGATTGTAGTTCATTGTGTCACCAGCGGGCCGCTCCAAGAATAAGTTGCGCAGCCCCAGACAACAGCAACTGAACTGGACAGGCTCGAAAAAATATTAGGAGCAGGGAGCAGCCAAAATTAAGTCTACTCAGGGCGCGAAAAAAAAGGAGAAAAAAATTACGGCTGCTATAATCAAGACTCAATCTTCGAAAAATGCCGTGGTTGGTCCACTCCGCAGCGGCAACGCCAAACGAAGCACCAGAGCGTCAAGCCGTCGTGAACAGACTTCGCAAACCGACCTGATTCGCCGACGCAAATTGCGGCGGTTCTTCAAGGCCGCGCGCGTTGTCTCAGGGTCTGCTAGCTACGGCCATTCGAAATCCGTGCCGTTGTCCAAGCAGAGATGCCGGCAACTGGGTCCAACGGCATGGAATGATGAACAGAGTCAAAAATATACCATGCCCAAGTGTGTCGGCGGGCGAAAATGCCAGCAGACCAAACGACCCAGCCTCGCCCCTCTGGCGCACCGTGGCATTGATCCCATCTTCGCATTCCTTCTTGGCGCAGATCCCGTGTTTTGTCATGGCCAGGGGCAAAGCTGCTCGCTGATCAAACGAGTACACGGCCAAAGCTGACAAGGATCGACCGTCAGTCTTTGTAACGAGGCTTTCCATTCCGTCATTGTACTCCGTACGGTGGCGTTGAGCAAAAAAAAGGCCCTTTTAGCCTCTGGTGTTGTATGTCTTATGCCGTGTGCAAGAGCAGCAACCTCTTGAACCCCCTTTGCAGTCATCAAGCACTGTCTGCTCCAAATTGGCATTTGTTTCAATTCGTCCACGGGCTGTCGCTCTCGATACCTGGGCCCTCACACATCTGGCCATGCCCGCAGGCAACTCACGCCTACAAAACTTGGCATTTTCCCCTCTTGCCATCGTCATCCGTCGTCGAGGATAGCAAAACAGCTCAGCCAGCTCCAGCTCGTAAGCAACGTGGACGCCACGCAGTGTTACTAACTTTGGAAACAGGATTCATGGCTGTGCACTTCGCCCAAGCCCCCGCGGCCGAACCACTCCACCACACACAACATGCCGAGTACCAAGCCAACCAAGCCTTGAAGCCATCTTCACTGTGGGTATGCGTTGTCCATCATCCCGATGAAGCGCCAGCCCGAGATACCATATCCATAACCTGCGCGCCTGGTGGCCAGCAACAGAGCTGGAAAACCATAAAGGCACATGCACGGCACCTAATCTTAGAACCTCCCAGCCTTCGTCCCATGTCGTCATTGACACCATCCAAGCCTCGTCCCAGCCATGCAACAACAAAACCCCGTTATTTCCATTGTCCATATGGCTCATTAGAGTTCAATCTATCTGTACAAGGTGATGATACAAGGGCACAGCAATCTTCCTCGTCCGACCCCGTACTGGTGCCCAATTTCCATATTCGCACACAATCTCGAGGGGGTCACATGTTTTCGTCTACAAACCCGCCCATCACTTCTTTTCCGACTTGTTGCTTGCTGTGGCGTCCTCTTCTTTCTTGGCCGCCTTCTTCCCATAGTTCCCATTCCATACATCCGCAATCTGTTCAAAGATAATCCCGCTCAGCCCCTTGCCCTCTTCCATGCTCTGCCGATGCTCCTCCGCACGCTTCTCCTGCCAGTCCTCCGACTCGCCTCCCATCCAGATATCCTTCACCATGCCAGCAGTCTTGTTCTTCTCTTGCATTTGTCGTTGTTTCTCTGCGGCCTCCTTCTCTTTCTGCTCCCTCAGGAGGAGCTGTGTTTTCCTCGCGCCCTCTGGCAGGCTGTTGTCAAAGACGTTGCCGACTCGGTTGCCGAATCGTCCATATATCGACTGGCCGGTGTATTCGTATGCGAGCTGGTTGGTGGCGAGGGAAAACGTTCCTGCCAGCACGAAGAACCGTATGTCCATCTTCCTTGGCGGTAAGAGCATGACCAGCGGTGTGATGATGGCTCCCGCAAGAGCGATATTGTGGATGATGGGGCTTCGGGGTGGCAGAGCCGGCTCCGTTGGCCGCTCTTGCGACATGACGGCGGTGTTGTGACCGTGCCGATCGGAATCAGTATCGTAGTGTTTGGTGCCGCAGATATCCGCTGCCACTTCAAACGCTGACTTCAATCACTGCGTTGGAGGGATGTCATCACGTCGTCAGGTGCGGACGCTCAAGGTTGTTGTGAAGCAACCAAGCCCTCATTGATCGAAACAGATTTTTTATGGGCCTCAAGGCCTTGATATTTGTAGTGGCACCTGGCTCCACGGTTTTTTTTTTTTTTTTTTTTTTCTCTTTTCGCTAACAGCCTTCGCCAACTTGCAGATGACATGTCAGGACTTTTAAAGAATACGGAGAGAATAATAGGGGACGTGATTGGTGCTTGTTCAACGTCTGCCACATGGCGGTGACAAACCGACAGTGGTTCACGGAGAAATACTGCACCCCAATCTGAGATAGGATGCATAAAGTAGCTGCTGTGTAGGAAGTGCCTTGGCACGGAGTGACTACTACAACGCAATGGGTTGTATATCGTACTTAGCTACATATATCGCATAGCACACAGCGCAGCAATCGCCCGCATCACTAGGCCTCTGGATTTCTGTATGTCATCCTTCCTGCCAGCTCGCTTCCAAGGCTGCCGAGGAGCTGCAGGTCCGACCGCAAACTTAAAGGTAAATTGGTGGGCGCCAAGGACGACCGATGGATCCAACTTGTCGCTCAAAATGCTCTCTCTTGGACCATCCGCTGTTGGTCCCGTTGAATGACACCCACGGGTACATCAAGATCAAGCTCCAGATGCTACCGCTCTCCACAAAAATCGGCGACAGCACGATTACGGCCGCCGATGTCAGGCTTGTCCACATGAGCGTTGTTCTCGATGCGAATCAAGCCAAGCCTCGAAGCTTCGCTTCCATGGAAGAGCCACCCGAGCTTTATTGGACCACTAGACCCTCAAACCCACGGTTCGGCTGGTACTAGTATCCAACGACTTACATACGCATGATGGTCTCGGTAGTTTGATGATAGTAGTATCTGGCAATCCGCTTGGCCTTTCGGGGTAAAGTCTAGCGGTCCGACGCCGATGAGCAGTTGATCCGATCAGCCGTACCAGACTGTTGCAAGACGTTATACTACATTGTATGTCTCTCCATAGCCAAGTAGCATGCTCCGTACGCTAGTGAAAACGTCTATCCCACCGACCAGTTGATGCAACAAGAGACACAGGCGTGTCATGGCAGCGCAAGGAGAATCGGGCCAGCTCTGAAAGAAGACCAGGCTGGCCGCAAGACACCTCAAGTCCATAGCCAGTGGTTGAGAAGCGGTTTGATGTCCGGAAGTACGGGGTAGTGGCCAACTATCTGACACGACCTGCAGCATCGCCTTGTTCCACTCATGAGGCTGCAGTTGATATGTACGATGGGAGTGCAATATGCGAGGCCCAGTAATTCGGGCGCATTGGGTGCCTGCATATGGCTCCCTCTCCCGACGGAATCCTAGTCTTCTCTCTATCCTCTCTCTCCATGTGTGTGAGTGGTGGACTGGCAAACTGGGTCCAACAGTCCGGAATCTATGCCTGCAGCGTTGGACACAAACTTTACAGTCCCTGTCTGAAGGCCCCTGTCACACAGAAATGGGTCATTCCGCTCGGTCTCAGGGACGATTACATCGGGACAAGCCTATAACCTGACTCGAGTACATAATACTACTCCGTATTGTGCACTTAGTTCCTCCATCATCTTGTTGAGTAATGATGAGGGACCACTAGTGTTGAGCAGGCTTGTCGGCATTTGCCAGGTCGGGCTTTGGCCTTGTTGGCTCCAGGACTGAGCCGAATGGCTAAAAGATGCATACTCTCCCTGTGCTGCATCTGGTTGAGACACTCGCAGGCATCAACATTGGTGGTGCACAAGATGCACCGGGCTCCTGTGATGCGCGTCTTCTGTCACATTTCTCCTTCGTTTGCTCGGTGGCCAGGGCGGGAAGGACCTCGTCTAGCCGCACAAGAAAACTGGACGGAGTACCCCGTAGAAAGGGAGCATGCCCCAATGTATGCCGTGAGGGTGATCGAGTATTCGTCGAGATCCGATGACCCAGGACGGGGAAATCTCCTTGCACACATGTATGGAGTATTCTGCCGATTCCTCAGGCCAGGGTTGACTTATCCGCAAACTTATTGTGGTGTGGCCAAGACCGTCTTGGTTCGACGGGTGCAGATCAAACCCTCGCAGCTTTGGCAGGGTGGCCGGATAGAGTGACGTTGACAAGGTTCTAAAGTTGGGTGTTGAGTGGCAGACAATAGTGTCGTCCAGGTCCAAGCCTGTAGACGAGGGCGTGAATGCCGAGGATCCCGCCTGGCTCCAAGTACTTAAGTCTAAGTACTTTAGCCTCGCAAATCCCCAGTGCTGGCTCCTAGTGGGGTCAGGCCATTCAAGCTCTACAACCCTGAGCCAAGTTTTGGTACTTGGCCTGTATGTACGCACATGAGGGCACATTGATGCACCATCAGATGCAGAGTCGCACTCCGTAATTCGGAGCATCCTGTCGCAAATTGATTGAATGTGGCAAAGTCAGTGGTATTGCGGAGTACATTGCCAGGCAGCCAAGACTTGAACATTGTGAGTGAGCGAGTGATGAATTCGTAGTCCCTCCAGTGCCAGCTGCCCCCAGCTCCTTGCACGCGCTTGCACGCTCAACGGCAGCCTGAGGTTCCCTGGCTCCGTGGCTCCTGCTGCATTGACCCGACGTCCATCGTCCGATCTGTGGTCGTACCTTCCGCTAATGCTGCTCCATTGACGACTTGCAGTGCCCAAAACGAGCCCCAGTTCAAATGGCGCCTTCCTCGTCCAACTGGCTCGAGCGCCCCACCTCAGCTTCTCTTGGCCCAAGTGTCAGTCTTCGGTCTTTTACGCTCAGGATGGAGTGCCGAGCACCATACAGGCAATCCATATTATTGCTCGTTTACTAAATACTCCATGTCTGCAGACATTTGGATCTTCGCATCTCCAATCCCCAAATCCCCCAGTTCCCCCTTATGCACGCCGCCGATGCACGTCGACCTTTGCCTCCTTCGCCATCAATCTCGCTACTCCACCGCTGCCGTAGCATTCCGCTGTTGCATCTTCTGTACCGAGTGCTATCGCTTGAGCTAACAGGGCCTCCTACCGACATATGTACTCCGTACAATTCGGCAGTTCTCAAGCTTGGACATCCATCCCCACAGATACTCGAAGCAGGCCGAGATTCTTGCAACGCTGACGATTCTTCCTGCTTTTGGCATCTACTAGCTGTTTTGTTTTTTTAAACTTTTTTTTTTCTTTTTCTTTGGCAGTTTTTCTTTTGAGGCTTTCGCTCGGGGTCTGTGGCCTATGATATCGTCCATCTCCGTCATAAACCGACCAGACGTATGACACCACCGCGTCCTTGTCGTCGAACAAGGCGGTGCTCGAGCTGAGGCCTGCTCCTCTCTTGTGCTGGCACCATGGTACATTGCCTCGCCTTGTTCTAGTACTTATTTCTCTTGCGTTTTCCCACTGCCGCCATATAACCAGTCTGGCGTTCTTGCGGTCTAGCTCTGGCGACATCATTGGCCTTTGTCCCAGTTTCCTGGTCTACAGCTTGCCGTCGGCAGATTAATCTGCTAAGCCAAAGCCATTGGCCATACTCAACGCTTGCCTCTTCGTGTTGTCAGAGGCGGCCGCTCGGTCTCTGTGGCTGACGGTATAATACATGGGCGCTGCTCCTCGTGAATCGTCATATATATTTGCTTGGCCCGCCCCAGTATACTTCGCGTCATTTATCAACTCCATTGCTTCTCCTCAACCCGACGTTGAGCAGGACCTCGGCCGGTCAGGGGCTCAAGTCTCAAGAAACGCAATCCGCAACACGCTGACGCATCATGTCGTCTTCGCCAGAGTCACAACTAATAAGGCCTATCAGTTCGCCGTCGATACCATGCACTTCCTCCACCGTCTTTCCCAGCAGCTCCACGTCCAAGGATGGGGCTCACGTTGGCCCTGATGGCCAGCCTGTGAAGCGTGGACGGCGAAGTAATCCGAAGGTCAAGACGGGCTGCTCAAACTGCAAGTGAGTGACCACCCTCCTCGCTGAGACTGCCTCACGCAAGCCCTGCTCAATCACGCTAACCGTTGCCCACAGACAAAGACGCATCAAGTGCGATGAGCTACGGCCAGCCTGCACTCAATGCGTGAGAAGCAATAAGGTCTGCACGGGCTATCCCCCACCACCACGGAGCGCCAGGCCACTTGCGGATATCAGGATTGCACCCAAACCTATGTTGGCGATTCGGTCACAGGTGGCATCTGGAATTGCCTCTTCCAGCATTGTCAAACCAACAGTCCTACCACCGCGCCGAGCTAATCGGCGCAAACGCCAATCAGTCGTCACACAGCATACCCTTTTGGCTGCCGCAGCTCCGCTTACGTTGCACCAGCCTTCCAATACCTTGGGATTTCAGCAAGTTGAAGGCTTGTATTTCGAACTCTTCCGCGTCCAAACCTCGTCCGAGCTATCGGGATACTTCAATTCCAACTTCTGGGCTCAGCGGGTTCTGCAGGAGTGCCATGCCGAGTCAGCCATCCGCCACTCAGTCGTTGCTCTCGGTGCTCTGTATAAAACTTTGGAGCAATCCCACTACATTCCGATAATCAGTCCAGACAAAAAGGAGATGCTTCAAGGGACCCTGGAGTCACATTGGCAAGTTGCCGTTAATCAGTACTCTGATGCAATGAATTCAATGATGCTTCTCCATGGACAGAGCTTACGGTCTTTTAGAACCCGACTCATGGCTAGTATTCTCTTGGCATGCTTCGATTCTTTCATTGGGGACCACAAGCAGGCCATTATTCAAATTCAGACAGGTCTTAGCCTTCTCGAACAACTCAAAACCCTTTATCCCAACCACCGTACACCTGGTCCGGAAGGGTACATCGAAGATGATTTGCTCAATATTTTCACCCGGTTAGCGATACAAGCCAAATCATACGACATGGCATTCCACTTTCCTCAACCATATGTCATACGTCTAACTCCACAACAACAATCCCGTGGGTCATCTCCCGTTTCTTCAGATATTGGGTCGCCCGGATCGCCGCCTAGTATAATTGTTCCACCCCGGTTCGAGTCGTTGCTGGACGCCCGCCTAGCTTCGGATAAGCTGTGCGAGAGGTTGCTCAAATTTATCGAACGACTTCAAATCGCCAAAAACAACAAGAGTAACGTGCTACCAGAATCATGGAGGCAATATGGCATAGACCTGAAGAGTGAGCTGGACTCTTGGGCGGTCGCGTTCGAGCACATATTTCAGTCTCGCTTCGATCCACGCGTCAGCCTCATTGAGAAAGCAGGAATATCCGCCCTGAAAATGTTTCAGATCAACAGCAATGTTCTATTCTTGATGATGTTTTGCGATACGGAAGTGAAATTCGATGCTTTTTTGCCACATTTCAAGGCCATTGTCGATCTTGGCTGGGAGGTGGTCAGCGCAGAAGAGTGCAGGGCTGCCGTGGAGGGAAAAGTGAAAACCGAAGACGACCAGAACCAGTACGCAAACACCAAGGGCGCATTCAGAGCCGGCAAGCTGAATACGCCTCACATCAAGCCCAGCTTTTCCGCAGATCTCGGTATCGTACCGCCCCTCTTTGTCGTGGCAACCAAGTGCCGCGAACCCAGGCTCCGACGTCAAGCTATTCAGTTGTTGCGCAGCAGTGCGAGGAGAGAGGGCATGTGGGACAGTGAGTTGGCAGCTAATATTGGCCTTTGGGTCATGCAAATCGAAGAATCCTACGGCGATCTCTCAATGGGGTGGGATGAATCGGTGCTGCCGTTGGAGCCGATTCCGGAAGAAAAGAGAGTCATGGTGAAGTCTGCTGACTTTGATCTTCGAGCTCGATTCGCCGAGCTTAGGGTGGGCACGCGAGCAGTGCATGAGGGATCCCATGACGACAGGGTACGAACTACCAGAATTATGTGGTAGCCTTTCCACCTCGGTTTGGTGGCTTTTGGGGGGGAATAGTGCGTTGGACTCGAGGCGTTGTTTGGATGGAAAAAGTGTACGTTGAGAATTCAAGATATCCCAGGATTTTAACGGGTGGTTATTTCAAAAGTCAAGTAGACCATTTTTCTACTGGCGCTGTACGTGGAGTAGACAGTGCTCCGGCCCAGTCGTAGTGTTACAATTGAAATTTGATGTTATATATTGCCAATGATACATTCTCCTTGCCAGCAGAAGCAGATTCCAGTATCTATCCGTTTTTGTGCACCGGATTCAAACTTGTCCGGAATCAATGAACATGAATCAGCATTTTCCGCAATATCAGTGCGGTCCCAAACAATTCCAGCAAACCCCATGTCGTAAATAGCCCCAACACCAAGGATCAAAAAAACTAAATATAAAAAATAAAAAATAATTCATCAAATGGGCGGCAACTCGTCCCTGCAAATAGGACACTGCAGCCTAAACCGCAGCCAGCTCTCCAAACACGCCGTATGAAAGATGTGTCTGCACGGAGTCACCATGTACATTCTCCGCGCGAAGACGCCCGACACGCTGGACTCCTCCTCGCCGGCTTTGACGACAGGCACCTCCAGCACCTCCCTGCAGATGGCGCAATCTATATGCCTGACACCGGTCTTTTCAGCCCCTGCCAGGGCTCTATCCAGGCTGTTTCGTTCCTCGGGGACCACCAGGCCGATGGGCAGGCCACCTCCCTCGAGATTGTCCTCTCGCAGAACAGGGTGATAGTCCCACGCGTCGGGGGTCCAGGACAGCGGCACGCCGAATCGAGGACCGACGATTTGTTGCGCGGCTAGGACAACGACTTGGATCCAGACCCAGCCTGCGAGGAACACAAACGCAGGTACATCGGTGGTTGCGTAGAGGAAATTGTCTTCCTTGACCCAGAAGTAGGCAATAGGGAGGAGGCGCAGGACAGACTGGCCGAGGACAAAGGGCCATGCGAGCGCGCGGCGGCAGTTGCGCAGAGTGTTGCGGTAGATTTGGGGCGTCCACATGGACAGGTAGATGAATGCGCAGGTGTTGAGGAATACGGACCGCGGGCGGGGGTACCATGTTGACGAGGAGATGGCGAGGAAGGAGACGCAGAGAGAGAATAAGATGAATCTGCCGATGATGGCTTGGAAGGTTGGTGTTTCTGGGGTGGAAGGGCTGCTGCGGTTGGCAGTGGGAATGGCAGAGGCAGCCGCGGCAATTTCAGCGGATATATCTTGGTCCGAGGGGATGATGATGGGTGTTTCAACGCGCTGAGAGGCCGTCACTGGGCCTGGGAGTAGACCTGGTGTAGGAGTTGCAGCGATGGAGTTGGCGGAACTATCTTGTGCGGTTGTGGTGGATGAGGAGGACTGATCGCGACGGCCTCTGCTCTCGGGGAGTTGGACTTCGTATATCTTTGCCAGGAAACTTCCTCCAATGGTCATGCTCAGAAACGAGGCAAACATTAGTGCCAGCGTGGGCAAGAAGGTGGCCGCTGCAGAGGACACCCATGTTGCTGCGGCGGTGAAAGTCATTCCATCGACAATCAACATGGCGCTGATGGTGCCGAAGCTAATTCTGCCCATGGTGGACGGCGTGAAGGATTCCTTCATTTGGTCTCGGAGAAGACGGACTTGGCCGAACACCACCAGTGCGTAGAGCAACAGCCATGTCTTAATTTGATGCGTCTGTACTTCCTTCTTCATGCCGACGAGATGATCGGCTTCACTGAGCGGGTAATCCGGCGGTCCTTTGGTCTCGAGAAAGAACGAACAGTCCGGGGAGTATACGACGGCGGACATTTTGAGCTTGGGTATCCGTGGGATGGGTGCGCCGACGGGATACTGGAGCTCCGACTCTATGGCGTTGATGGTGTCTCCCACGGCTCCTGGAGCCGCGTCTTGGCCTTCGGTCGGCTTGGGAGGAATGGGCGGATGAACCTGGGCGTACATGATATATTCGCAGTGCGGTGAGGGATACGCTGTGTACATGGGGTTTTCAATGTCCGAGTTCCACGGCATCCGTTGATCGACGTAGACGTGCTTCTCTTTGCGGCGGATGACGCGGGCCAGCGTCTGGTTCAGCAACATCTGGCTCGACTGGAAGAAATCCGGGCCAGGTGACAAGTGCGGCAAAGCAAAGATGCCTTCAAACTTCTCGCTCGTCGTCGTCATGAGGATGACGCCCTGCCGCGGCCAATGGACGCCCCAGAGCTTCATCTCCCAGTTCAAACCCGAGCCAATGGTGTCCTCGATGGTAGCTGTGCCTCTCAAACTGCGGATGATGCCGCCCGACAACGGCGCCATGTCCATGGACAGCTGTTCGTAATGAGTGAGCGTCTTATTCCCACTCAGTCGGAGCATCATCCTGCCAGCATTGCCCGTCACGTTGCGCGCCCACTCGACCTTGTGCGCCATCCATTCCACCTCGGGCACGCTCCTGGACAAGTTGTAGCTGTCGTAGCCGCGGAAAGCAGAGCCCGGCTTGCGAACCCAGTCCCCATGGACGGTTCCCGAGGCATTTGTCCACATTGCCTCTCCCTGCGCCACATCCCAAAGCTGATGGCCGTCCACGGGCGGAACAGCATGTCGGCTCAGCTTCAGACCCTTTTGTCTGAATGTTTCTAAATCGTCCCATGCGAAACCGTCTGTTTCCCTGAAACCCGTAAGGTTCAAATGCTTTGCTTCACGTCCATCGTCGGTGGTTTTGTTCTGGGGCGCAAAGTCCCCCCACCTCGTCGTGTTCAGCACGTGGAGGGCATCTCGGTATCGCGCGAGTCGATCAACAGCCAAGTCGGACAGGGCAAGAGATTGGCTTCGGTAGTCGCCTTCTGGGAATAGCATCCACACGAGAAAGAGGATGAAGAGGACGGCACCTGCTGGACTCTGCGCTGGAGAAGGCATGTTGGTGGCCGATGTGGTCTCGGACGCAGCGCGGGAAGAAGGGTTTGTGCTACGTCGCCACCATGATATGCTGCGCGGCGGGAGGCACTCCAAGCAGGATTGCGGTTATGTCTGCAATGGCGGGTTCAAGAGGGGATGAGAGAAAAAAAACTGAAACGTTCAAGGACAGAAAGGGTAGAGGATGTGCAGCAGGCCGGACTGGTTAAAGTTTATGAGGAGTGTTGGTGCTCAAGCCTCCTAGTCCAGGGACGTTGTCGCTTACTCAAGTCGGCAAGTGCCGTAGCATGCGGACCCCGTCAACTGGCGAAAGTAACAGCCGACAACCAACGTCGGCGGTGGATGGTCCAAGTGCCCAAAATTGCTGGGAAACCTGCGGGAGCGGATTCAGTCATGGACGCTCTCGCGTTCGGTGATTGTCCGTGGACCGTGGCAGAAGTGGCCCAGAATGCACTTGGGCACGCACGCCCTCGTGCCCTCGTATATGTGGAAAGAGACATGGACTCCGTTCTTTCCATAACTGTTTGGGGTACGGAGCACGTACCTAGGTACCTAGGTATGTACGGGGTGCCGATGGATGGATTGATTGACTGGTCGCATCTGCCAAACCACTTCGAGCCCACCCACGCTCAACCACCATCAACGGCTCTCCAGACGCTGCCTACCGCCCGTCGTCAAACGCTCAATGACGCACGCAAAGTCGTCTTCACCATAATCACCAAACCCCGCCATGTCCTCAGCAGACCCCGGGTCCAGCGCCGACAAAGCCTCCGTACGCGACGCCCTGCTCCCCCTCATCCCCCTCAAACAATACCCTCCTTGCCTCCCTCCCCTTCAGCCACCTCCAAAATCTCCCCCTTATCAGCTCTGACAAATCTCGACCAGACGCCCGATAACTCCAACGCCGATGTCTCAGCCGCCGTAGAGGACTTGTTGAACACGCTGTCCAACAAATTCGCTAGCGTGTCGTCCGAGATATTTGCCAAAAGTGAGTTTCACACCAAAATCATCCCTTTTGTACTCCCTACACACAATCACTTTTTTTCCCCGACCCGAAAATCTCCGCAAGACAAGACCAGTTGCTGATATGAGACATTGATGGTCAAAATGAATAGTGGACGAAATGTCGCGCAGACTAGATAATTTAGAGGCGGCCCTACAAGAGACCAAGGCAAATGAGAGCTCAGGCTCGACAAAGTCTTGAGTGTGTTTACTTTATGAAATGGCTGATGAGTAACATTGTACATTTTGCAAGTTTTCTTTTTAATTCGTTCGATAACCTTTTAATGATTCCATCTCTATGTACCAGTCAAGCCTACTGGCGTGTATTGCTTTACTTTCGTTGCACATGTGACGTAAAATGTCCTCGGGCCTATGCTCCCAACACGTTTCCTAATTTGACCACAATTCATAGTCCAGTCGGCATATCCATCATTTACAGCTCGTCCTTGAGCTCCTCGGCCTTCTCAGCAGCCTTCTCAGCGAAGCGGCGCAGAACATTGGTCTTGCTCTGAATCTCGTCACGTTTAGACGGGGCCAGGCCACCCTTCTCCAAGATGCCCTCGAGTCTTGAGAGCTCCTTGGAGACATAATTATCGCTCTTGCTCAGCTTGTCAAAGACACGGACATAGTACTTGGCGTAGGCATACTTGGCATCGTCGTTGAACTTCTCCACGGCACTCTTAACCTCGCCGACAATATCCTCCAACTTGGCGCCGCCGGTGAACTTGGCAACCAGCGCGTCAAGGACGGCAATGGTTCCAGCAACACGGTCAACACCACCGCCGACAACGCGGTGCGTTCCAGCCTTCTCGTTGATGAACTTGATGAAGTCGTCCTCAGAGCGGGCACCATCGTAGCTCTCGCCCGTCTTGCTTCCAGCTTGGAACCACTTGATGGTCGGGTAAGAAGTGACACCCTGTTCGGTGGCCACGGCTTTGCTGTTGGGAGCTTCGGCATCAACCTTGCCAATGACAACATTGGCCTCACCGACGAAATCGGCAGCAAGGCTCTCCCACGTGGGTGCCAGGTTCTTGCAGTCTAAGCACACATTGTTAGCAACTCCCAAATCGAGCCGCATCACCCGCTCGAGATATGCACGCAGAGACAATCACTTACGCCCGCACCAAGGAGCGGTAAACGCAACCAGCACATTCTTTTCACTTCCGACAGTCTCCGCAAAGCTCTTATCAGTAAGCATCACAACCTCGCTAGGCATCTCCAGCTTCTTCTTAGCCTTGACCCCAGCCTTCTCCGTCAGGAACTCGGTCAGGCTCTCCAGGTCTCGGCCAGACTTGTACTCCTCGGGCTTATCTGACTTTCCGTCAAAGTACTTGAGCGTAGGGAATCCCTGGATTCCAAAACGCTTGCCCAACTCCCGCTCGGCATCGGCATCGACCTTGGCAATCTGTACCTTGTCCTTGGCGTGTTCAAAGGCGACGGCGAGCTCCTCGTACACGGGAGCCAGGCTTTTGCAGTGGCCGCACCAGGGGGCAAAGAATTCAACAAGTGTAGGCTTTCCCGACTTGAGGACTACCTTGTCGAAGTTTGCAGGAGTAAGATCCATGACGGCGGATCTGGCGGTCGCAACGGCGGCCACGGCGGCGAGCACGAGGCTCTTGATGAGGACCATGCTGGGCGAACTTTTAACTTAATTGGAAGAATAAAAAATTAGCTTTCGGCCGGGATTTTGAGCAATAAAGAATCGAATAACTGTACTTTACAGCAATAGGTGATGGAACAAAGGTCTGCGTGGTTGAATGGCTGACAATGGCTGTTGCTTAGAAATGAAATGTGTCGAGATGGCCAGCTTGCAGTAAGCTTCCTTAGCGGCGTTGAAACCATGTCCAAACCATATCTACCCCACGCAAGCTCTCTTGGCTGGCGCCAACGTCGGGGTATGCAATCACGTGGAGATAAGACGCCAGTAGTTTGCCACGCAGATAAGCTCCTGGCTCATTCTGGGACAGAACACTTATGAAAAATACGGGTGGTTAATTAGGTTGACGCCCGTTTGTAAAGCACGTTAAGAATTGCAGTCTTGTCAAATTCTCAGTTCGTACAAGAGATTGAAGAGCTTTGCCTAAGGCTGACCTAAGCTCCTGCATCCGCCCTAACTCCATAAACTAGTAACAATTCACCTCACCTGCTTTCTCCGATGATTCCTAGTTCACGTCATCACCAATTCCAACACAACATACTCATGAAACAAATATTGTGTGTTGTTGTTGAATTTCTTGCATTACTGATTCCACCCTATATGCCTGTCTAAAGTACAAGTATCAAGACAATGGGAAGAAGCAGAGTGGAGAGATCTCCAGGGCCATCCTGGGAATATACAAAGAGCTCTTTTCGCTCAGAAACATGGGAATTCGTACATCTTACACTCAACTCGACCTCCTATTGTGTCGCTTTTAGAATTGTCAAAGGAACCTCCTCCTTTTAATTTTGGTGCCAATAGATCCACGGTCGCTTGTGGTATTTCTACTCCTCTCCGATCCTTCTTCTAGTCCAAGATGATGGTGATGCCGCCTTTACTTCATGATACGGGTGCACAGACCAGTAGCAACAGTCTTACCACCCTCACGAATGTTGAATCGCTGACCAACCTCAATGGCATTAGGGTTGGTCAGTGTCACAACCATCTCGACGTTGTCACCTGGCATGACCATCTTACCCTGAGCATCTTCCGTACCTTCAGGGAAGGTCAGGTCGACAGACTCGTCAGATGTTCGGAGGTAGAGCTGGGGGCGGTAGTGCTCGTGGAAACCGGTGTGGCGGCCACCCTCTTCCTTGGTAAGAACATAGAGAGAGGAGAGGAACTGAGTGTGAGACTTGACCGTGCCAGGCTTGCAGACAACCATGCCGCGGCGGACATCCTCCCGGCGGACACCACGGATGAGGAGCCCGGAGTTGTCACCAGCTTGCGACTGGTCGCAAGACTTCTTGAAAGTTTCAATATCCGTAACCTTGGTCTTGATAATCTCCTTGCCCTTGCCAACGAGCTCGATTTCCTCATCACGCTTCAGGACACCACGCTCAACACGTCCAGAGACAACAGTACCACGGCCAGAAATAGAGAAGACGTCCTCAACAGACATGAGGAAAGGCTTGTCCAGGCTACGCTCAGGGGTAGGGATCCACTCGTCAACGGCGGCCATGAGCTCGTCAATCT
Source organism: Metarhizium brunneum (assembly GCF_013426205.1). NCBI lineage: Eukaryota > Fungi > Ascomycota > Sordariomycetes > Hypocreales > Clavicipitaceae > Metarhizium > Metarhizium brunneum. The sequence continues at coordinate 775,587 of NC_089428.1, forward strand.
TGTTGTTGCCAATCTCAGGTTTCTGGTTGTTCAAAGCGCAAAGAGCAGAGCCCATGATGACAGGGGTCTCATCACCCTCGAAGCCATAGGTGCTGAGAAGCTCGCGCATTTCCATCTCAACGAGTTCCAACATCTCGGGGTCATCAATGGTATCGACCTTGTTGACAAACACTACAATCTTCTGGACGCCAACCTGTCGGGCAAGGAGCAAGTGTTCACGGGTCTGGGGCATCTGTCCGTCGGAGGCGGCGACAACAATAATAGCACCATCCATGTTGGCAGCGCCAGTAATCATGTTCTTGATATAATCGGCGTGGCCAGGGCAGTCGACGTGGGAATAGTGACGGTTCTCGGTAGCGTACTCGATGTGCGCGGTCGAAATGGTAATACCACGCTTGCGCTCCTCAGGAGCCTTGTCAATGGCGCCATACTCGAGAAAGTTGGCAAGGCCCTTCTCGGCCTGTCGCTTGGTGATGGCAGCAGAAAGGGTGGTCTAAAATAGCCATTGGTTAGCTGTCCGGTATTTCGCATGGCTGTGTCGTTCTCCTCCTACCTTGCCGTGATCGACGTGACCAATGGTACCTGGGAATCAACATTAGAGTTGGTTTATTTCAAGAGAACATTTCACAGGCATACCAATGTTGACATGGGGTTTGCTTCGCTCAAAAACGGCGTATGATCGGTAGATGTTGAGAATGCCAGAGGCGGTTTGGGGTTTGATGACCGTCTGAAGGGGGTTAACACGGCCACTGCGCAAGCCGTGCCGCGCAGTCCGTAGGAACGGCGCAACAGATCTAAAAGCAACAGACATTGTGAAATAAACGGACAATTGAAACCAGAATACGCCGATTGAAGAAGAGAATGAATGGAGGATTGGTGCAAAAGGAGGTGATTATGCTGGAGGGTACAATTGTATTGGATCTTTATGGAGACGCCGCTTCGAAATTTTTATGAGCTCCAATGGACTGCAGCTTGGGAAAGGCCCATGACAGGGGCCAGTCGTGCCTGCCGCTACGGCGAGTGGCAGCCAGCGCATCACGTGAGGTCCCGTCAACGGTGAGAGGCAGATCAGGTATCTGGCTATCGCGCTGTCTACTATAATATACGAAAGTGTGCTAGCATATACTTCTAGGTGGGCAGATATTCTACCGTTGACCATAGCTGTACAAGAGGAGCATCACTCTCAGTCGTCCGATTTCAAATCAGTTTAAGACAAGGTTTGACGACACTCAAGACGTGCGCCTACGTATTATAACACACCTTGAAGTCCTGATCACATTTCTATCAATTAAGAAGGCCTCGAAAAGTTCTCAGCATCTACCTGCTCTCAATTTAAATACATGACCGCTCGCTCGATTATTACTCTAAATTCTGAATGCTTTTTTGTCGCACTACCATCTGCTCGCTGGTAACCTTGAGCCACCGAGCAGTAGATGAATGAATACTTTTCATGGTTCAAAACCTAACCCACAGTTTGAAGCCTGTTTGAGATATTCGTGCTGCAACAATGCCAGTTGTTCCAACAATCATGAACGCTCCAGCAAACGCTTTCAGTCCAATCTCGCCGCCAGGCCCCTGAAGAATGGCACCAGCAATTGGAGCTGTGACCAAGCCACCAACAGCACCAAATAATTGGCCAATGCCGTTCCGATAACCGACTTCTTCAATTGGCGAAATTCTTGCCACCAAAGCCCCCAATAGCGCGATGTAGGCGCCGGAGAAGAGGCCAAACAACAGAGAGAAAGCAACCGTTGCAGCGTCATTCCCTCCACCTGGGATCCACAGAACCATGATGAAGATTCCAGCGCCATAGCAGGCTAGCGAGAAGATGTTGAAGAGTCCAAATCTATCGGCAAGGAGACCTGAGCCCGCACGGCCAATCAAGCTGGTCAAGCAAGTTAGAAACAAATCAGAGTCTCGGGCAGATGTAGGCAGATTCATCACGAGCTCACCTTGCAGCGTTGTAAAACGCAATCAGATTTTGAGCGAGGGAGTCTCGCATTCCTTCCGCTTTGGCTACAGTAGGGATAAAGTTGATTGGTGTATACAGACCAAACGGCACCAAGGAAAGACCAATAAGCAACAGCAAAAACGTCTTTTCATGAAATGGCCGTGCCAGAAGTTCTTTCGAAAGCGCCTGGCGTCCATTCACGTGTCGAGCCTTGATGGTCAAGTTGGCCACAATGAGAAGAGCCAAGATGATAAAGGCAGCGCTGCGCATGGCCCACCCATATCCAACAGTCTTGATGAGGTTGCTGAGCATGATTGGGAACACGACGCCTCCAAGACTGGACCCGGTGGCGAATATTCCAAACGCCGTGCCACGACGCTTCTTGAACCAGCCGCTTACAGAGCCAATAGCCGCCAAAAAGCTGGCAGAAACACCAATGGCGCTGCAGAGTCCCTGGGAAAGCATGAACTGATAGTACTCGGACGATAACGACGCCATCATAAGACCGAAGACGTGCAAAAAAGATCCAACGAGGAGCAAGGATCTTGGACCATGGTTGTCAAAGATTCTTCCTGTGAATGGCGACAAGAACGACATGAGAAAGATTTGCATTGACGGGATCCAAGCAATCTGACTTGCAGTATACTCCTTGAGAGGTCCAGTTTGGTAATACTCTTGGAAGGTCCCAACACCTAACAAAGGGGGTTAGCAATCTACGGCTTGCAGTTTTGAGAATCATACATGGTTTGGACATGGCAAAGCGTCCAAGGGCATATTGTCACTCACTATTAATCCAACCATAGCTGCAAAACGAAACACACCAGGCGCCTAGCACCACCAGCCAAGCCTCTAGGCCGCCATCAGGAAAGTCGTCGTCATCGTCGGTGGAATCGCTGAGCTCTTGGCTCGCGGTTTCAACATCACGACGAGAAGCTTGACGAGAGACTTGACGCGAGACCTGTTCACCCGTTTCAGCAATCCATTCACCTTGTACCATGGCCGCATCTGACTCAGCCAGTTTTTGCGTACAGTGACTTGGCGTCGGCGCAAGGGCGTCTAGACCGGAATCTGAACCATTCAAAGTCTTGTTGACTTGAGCGGTTTGGTCCAACTTTTCCGTCATCTTGTTTCCAAGACGGCCTGCTCCCTGACGTCCGTTACAGTGCTAACTGGGACAGAAAAGATGGGGAGAAGGGCAGTTTCCGTAGGAAAGCGTGGAGAGGGGACCGGTAACGACTTTTAACCAAGCCTTTAGCAGCGGCAACTTTGCCGGGCCGGCGGCCAGCATACCCAGGTTGTAATGGAAGATCCTGTACAATACATATGTACGTTAGTGGCTGCAGCACCTCGGCCCAATGGTTCAACTACAGTACATGTATTATAAACCAAGGTACGGCTGTGTGGGGGGCCATCCCGCGCGTCGAGATTCTGGTTCGTTGGGAAATCAAGGTCCGTCCGCCGCTAAACCTTGGCCGTTGAGTCACTGAAGAATTTGATGTGCCTGAATCGCGCCATAGCGACCAATATCGAAGCCCCCACCTGTGGAGAATGGGGACAGAAGAAGAAAGGAAGAGTCCTTAATACCGTCGCATTGCGCTGGCTCGGACGGGCAGCAGAGGCTTTCTTTTTTTCAGCATTGTGACACTGATTTTGTACGGGGGAGAATGATTCGTGATGCCCGGCACCTTCTCGAATTCTCAGGACGGCACCGCTGGCAGGCATGCATTGATGGCGCCTTGTCACTCCGGCGCACAAAGGTGCATTGCTGACGGAAACCCAAGCACGAGAAGCCGAGCTCGGGACCACGCACGCACAAGAAGACAAAGGCGCGTTGCGCTGCCGAAGCACTTGACGTTTGAGGGTCGATGACCACATTGAGAGGTTGCCTTTGAACGTCCCCCGAAGAGACTGATATTTCTGTTCTCCATCGGCCGGGAACTCGGCCGCCCATGTGTGGTGTTCCACCGGTGTCATCGGAGGAACCCACCAATAGGCTTGCTGCATCAGCAAGACCTGGGCACTCCGGACAAGGAGTCCCCATGGGAAAAGAAAAAGTTCTTTTGCAAGAAAACATTGCCAATCTCACGTTTCCATGTTTCATTTCCGTCTTTTTCCCACTCCCGATCGTGTTTGAGCCGGGCCAAACTCTGCATCGCCGGAGCATCCATGGTCTTCAACCACCCCGGAAGTCACAAGTACTTACTCCGTACTCCGTACATACCAAGGATCCACCTGCCACAAACAATTTTCTGTCGACTACATCTCACCTCCAGTCACAGGCCGTCCCAAGACGCATCACTACTCTTGGCGCAGCGAACAACTCACCTCGCGGCAAACTCAGCCATCATATTCCCACCCGGAAGCGAATCGACTCGGGCGCAACGCCATCATGGACCAGCAAGCAAAGCCCGTCGACGCCGAGCAGCCGCCGGCGCTCAACCTCCTCGGCCAGATCGTTGCGCGTCTCTCCGAGTATGGGCAGAACGCCACCAGCAACATCTCGCAAGGCTTCAACAGCATGACCCTGCAGTCTTGGATCCGCATCGTCGTCATCGCAGGCGGATACATGCTCCTCCGGCCATACTTCCTCAAGGCCGTCACCAAGGGCGCAGTAGAGAAGATGGAGAGGGACGACAGGGCAGCGCGCGGCGAGGACGACAAGCTGCCTCACCCGGAACTCACGCCCAACGAATACCGCGGCATCAAGGAGAAGCTGTACGCGGATGACGACAATGCGGGGGCCGACGGTACCAGCTCAGATTGGGGTCAGAAGGCGCGCGTGCGGCAACGAAAGATGCTGAGGGAGCTGTTGGAGGACGACGAGAGGCGAAGGGCTGCGCTGGACGAGGATGCTGATATTCAGGAGTTCCTGGAGGATTGAGAGGGCGGCGTGGACTTGGCGTCTGGGCGAATAAAGGGCTGCTCACGTGTAATGTTATCAATGAGTCTGTGAAAATGAATTCGTGGCCTTTACATGAGATGAGGAAGGTGTGAGGTGTGCGCATCTTGACTACTTGTTTTCTGGGCGCAGTTCGTCTTGGCCGGGATTTTATGTCTGGTCAGTGTGCGGCTGTAGTGGTGGGTTTACGGAGGCTGGTTTTGCTCGCATGAAGATCGGTTCTTGTCGTGCAGATGAAGCTGGGGCATGAGCTGATGGGAGCATTAGCCAACTTGGCGGTTTAACCCAGCCACTTTTCCCTTGAGCCATGGACTCTGCCGGAAGTACTTGAGCGGTAAATACCGCTCAATAATGGTAGACCATAGCCATCATGCCCGCGTGAAATGAACATTGCACCAACTACGCACTGCACCGATCAGCGCAGCGTGAAACGCATTTGTTGCCTCTACTCTAGGGTAGTGAGATGTGGCGTTGAGTGGTTTGACATGACATGTTTGGGATGGGTCCTTGACTGCCCGCGTGTCAAGCGACAACCAGGGCAAGGGGTAGGAATGCAGCCCAGAGTTTGAAGTGGGGCCACGGGCGGGCCGCCCGCTGAGGGGTCACTGGTGCTTGTGCCAGTGCCAATGCTGACTTTTCATCTTCACTGTTGAGGTGTGCCACGGACCAGGCGCAGGCTTGCCAGGGGCTGCTCGGAGCACTGGGTAATACAGACTTCAACGCTTGATCCCGTCGGCTCCGTATCGTGTTCGGTGTCCCGGACGCCCGTGTGTCCAGGTGGCCTGGCGCAACCCGACTCCTTGGTCAAGTGCTCGTTCTGCAGCGAGTGGCCTGTTGTGTGCCCCCGATGCCCCCTGGCGCTTCAATGGTCCGCCTTGGAATCTTCTTTGTCCAGCCCTTCCACGCCCGGCCCCACCAACTATGTCATCGCTGCTCCTCCGTACATGGGGTTGGCTGCGCCTCTAACCACCTGTTCTGCACTGTGGTCTTGGACCTGTCCCCAACCCTGAGCCAGTCTCACCAGTCATAAATCAGTTCTGGTTCCCATTTGGCACTCCCGCGACGACCTTGGTAGAGCACCTTCTTTGTCTTCACCGCTGGCTCCTGCCTTCGTGCGAGTGCCTTGCCCCATTTTGCATTGCTTCACTTGCTCCTTCCGTCTGCTGGTCGCTCGCCCGCTCCTGCCTTCCTTACTGGTCAACCGGTGCGGCCTTCTTCACCGTCGCTCACTGGCCAGTCACTGGTCACTGGTCACTGGGCATCTGGAGCTTCGAATACCCAACTGGCCCAACCTCCAAGTTCGTCGATTGGTCGCGTCTTTGGCTCTCCAACCGCGTTTGGCGACAATACTGCAGGCATTGCTCCCCGTCGGCAAAGAACTAGCTACACCAGACCCCCGTCCTTGAATACCATTGACTAAAAGATAGCTGCAATGCCTAGTGTGTGGTGGAACCCGTGAGCAGAAATTCAGCATGGGAGACTCGCTCAATATCCAAAACATGCTCGAGACGGGCTACTTTACCACGTCCAGAACTCGCAGCACTGACCCGTCAGTGTAGTCCTTCATGGTGCAGTTATGGCCACGTTTCGCAGGATTTACCTGCTAACTGATCAATATAGCCCGGACGATTCCTCTCGATCCCCCGGACCCTCGCGTTATGCTCCCCCAGAACCCGTCCCTCCACCAGTGCCTGTACACGGTCAAGTCCCTAGAACGGTATACCTTGCACCCGCGCCGGAGCCGAAAAGATGGCGTCCGCCGCCGCCTACTGTTGAAGAAGAGACCGAGTCTCTTGCCAGGGAGTATGGCTCGCCTGCAGCATCTGTGGTTGCCGAGGAAGAGCCACAGTGCAGAGGCGATGTTGACCAGAAGTATGTCATGGAGGATGTTCATGAACATAACCCCGAGAGACGTTTCGTAGTCGTTCCGGAATCTGCAAAGAGACCAACTCCCTCTGCAAACGACAGGCCCAAGAAGGAAACTCGGGACGATACACAGGATCGAAGAGAACGCACGTCCTCTCAGCGATCGCCAAGACCAGAAGACATCTACGGCAAACGAAAAGATGCTGGCAACGGATCACGATATGGACCGGACCGTCGGAGAAGCCAGCAAGATCTGCCGGCTATTGATACCGAACTGGATGACCGCCACGAACCCGAACATCATCGAACCCGATCAGCGGCTACCGGCCACAAACCAGATTACTTCGATCCTCGCCAGTCCCGTCCCTACGGCGATTACTTACTGTCTCCAGATGTCATTCAAAGTGGAACCAAAGGACGCGAGAAGAGGTATCATGGCATGAGTCAACCCTCTGGGTACCATGGACGGTCGCCATCCAGTTCGAGTCACAAGTTTGAGACAAGCCGCGGTTCAGACCGCGATTACTATGGCAAAGATCGCGCATCGTCATCGTCCGCAAGGCGATCCAATACGGATCTGGATGGCAGCCGGTCGAGGAGAATGACGAGTGATGTTGACCCCCGATACCGTGACGAGTATTCATACTCCAAAAGTGACAGACGAGATGCTTCTTCCTATGGAAGCTCTGACAACTCCGGCCTCAAGCGTTCTCCTCGCTCCTCTAGAGAAGCGAGTCGTTCTGGAGATGAATATTCTCAAAGTCCTCGCAGCTCCGGTTATCTGCCATCGAAACCAGTGGTACTGCAGGAAGAAAAGCCACTTCTCCAACAGGATCGGAGGGATGATGACCCAGGACATGTGCGGTCCTCCTCTCGAACACCTACTTTTCCGCTCATGGCTCAAGCCGCAACCGCAGCCACTGCCGCAGCTGGACAGATGATGAATGATGCCTCAAAAAATGCGCCAAGAGAGCCCACCATAATGACACCTCGAACCAACACTGGCACAACAAGAGCCTCCAACACTCTGCTCCCATATCCCGAGGACGATCTTCCACCCGATGTTGGCCTTGGCATACAAGACAGTAATTTGGACGCAAGACACCCAAAGTTTGCTGACACGGGATCTGTGTCTATGCCTGAGCCACCGCCAATAGTTGCAACTACCACAGGACGCTCCTTTGACTCAAATTATGATACTCCAACAACGCCGTCGACAGCTGCAGCAATGCCGCCGGCTTGGCAGCCGCCGGTTTTTAATCCTGAGAAGGAGGGAGTTCAAGCTGAAAGACCAGTCGGCGCCTACAGACGGTATTCTGAAAGCCATGGGAACGACACAAGCGATAGCCTGCCCGAATGCCCACGCCAGAAACCTGTTGCAGGCATGGTAGATTGGCTCACTCTTCCCCATACCAACTTCAACATATGTCCTACATGCTACGGCTCGGTGTTTTCTACAACGGAATATCGAACATTTTTCAAGCCAATACTTCGACCATCCGATGAACCAATTGCGTGCGATTTTGGGGTCTCACCTTGGTATAGAATAGCATGGTTGTTGACTGTGAAGGACGATATTCCCGATATGCGGCTATTGCAGCAACTTGCTACCATTAATTCCGCTCCCAACCGAGAGCCATGTCCTGGTACCAAAAAAGCGACCCGGACTTGGCTTACTGTTAAGGATCCTCATACACGACAACCAGTTACTGACTTCTCTGTCTGTTATCAATGTGCGCGATCAGTTGAGTTGTTACTGCCAAATCTGACTGGCGTCTTTGTACCAATTGACGCCAGACCAAAGCAGGATGTGTGCTCTCTACACTTTACGCCGCAACGGAAACAATTTGTTTTGTTTTTTGATGCCTTGGAAACCACTTCTGATAAGGCCCTTGAGGCTAAACAACCACCGAATGTGGATGATTTGGCGCGAGATCTGTGGCACTTGACTGTGGGTTCCAAGTGCCGTGAGGACAGTCCTGTGATGGATGGATATTGGCATACGATGCAGTTTCTGCCCCAGTTTACCGTGTGCGGCAACTGCTTCTATGACGTTGTGAAACCGAAACTGGGAGACGGAAACGTCGTTGCACGAAACTTTTATATGAAGGCACAAAGGTTGCCTTCGGCTACATGCCAACTCTACTCGACTCGAATGAGGGACATTTTTAGACGATCTTGCCGCAGGAATGATCCCAATTACTTGGAGGAAAAGGTGGTTCAACGACGACGTATAGAAAAGGATATTTACGAGAGGTTAGTTAAACTAGACCGAGCTAATGTGAAGGCTTCGTGGAAGGAAGAACAAGTAGAGAAGCTTGTTGAGGAATGGAAGCGATGGGAGTAGAAGCAGAATAAGGAATAAGGAACATGTTGTTGGGTTTACATATATGCGAATTATCTGATAAACCTGATGATGATATAGCATACATTACGATATTATGATGATATGATGGCATAATAATGGCAGCTAGTTTTCGGGATATACGAACATCTTGACCAACGAAGTTGCACCCTGCTCTCAGTCGATGTGATCAGATGGGCATGCACCCGAGTGGGGTTGAGCAAGGGAAGAACTGTGGAAGTTGCACAGTGACTTGACATAAATATACTGTATACGGAGTGGATTGTCTTGGGTGTGATTGGGAGGCGGGATGTGGCCAATGAGAAGCAAGAACTCGTCCCTCGCTTAAGAAGTTGATTTTTAGGGCCCGCCCACCAAAATTTACCTAGGGCAAAAATTCGCTCTGGTGAAATTATCGTGAGCCCACTCCAGTTGCACCCTCCTCCATCCACCAAATTTCACGCCGCCCGACGACCAAGGTAAGACTGACTTGACTGTCTTTCCGACTGCGACCGCAAGCCGATATTTGGTGTCCTAACTCTGTTTTACTATTCACAGGTCCAAGTCCCCCCCAAACCGTCACAATGGCTTCGCGACCTACCGTCTCTATCATCGGCAAAGATGGTGCTCCCACGGGAGCCACCCACCCCGTCCCTGCCGTCTTCACCAGCCCTATCCGACCGGATATCGTGCAGCGAGTTCACACCGGCATGGCCAAGAACAAGCGCCAGCCGTATGCTGTGAGCGAGAAGGCTGGTCACCAGACTTCTGCTGAGTCCTGGGGAACTGGTATGTGCTTCATGGAAATTTTTGAAATTGCAGCGAGGTGGGCATTTTTCCTGTCTGGATGTCGATGGCCTTTTACTCGGAAGTGAGAAAAAAAATCTGGTTTCCGGGTTGGTCTGAAACAGACAGATGGGATTGAGCCTGCTCCTTTGAAGACGTGGATTTCCCCGTGATTGTCGTTTTCGCCGGAAACAAGGATTACTAACTTGTCATAGGACGTGCTGTTGCTCGTATCCCCCGTGTCTCTGGTGGTGGTACTCACCGTGCCGGTCAGGCTGCCTTTGGTAACATGTGCCGATCCGGCCGCATGTTTGCCCCTACCAAGATCTGGCGCAAGTGGCATGTCAAGATCAACCAGGGCCAGAAGTACGTTTTCCTGCCACCGCACACGCAATGATTGTTTCCGCGACTAACCAAACATCTCTCATTCCAGGCGCTACGCTACCTGCTCGGCCCTGGCCGCCTCGGCCGCCGCCCCTCTCCTGATGGCCCGTGGTCACGAAATCATGACTGTCGCCGAGGTGCCCCTCGTCATCGACAGCGCCGTCTTCGACTCCGCGGCCGTCTCCCGCACCGCCCCTGCCCTGGCCCTCCTCAAGGCCGTCGGCGCCGGCCCTGACCTCGAAAAGGCCAAGAACTCCAAGAAGCTGCGCGCCGGCAAGGGCAAGCTCCGTGGCCGCCGCCACCGCCAGCGCCGCGGGCCCCTCGTCGTCTACAACCCCGAGGTGGACGGCAAGGAGCTCGTCAAGGCCTTCCGCAACATCCCCGGCGTCGAGACCTCGCCCGTCTCGGCCCTCAACCTCCTCCAGCTCGCCCCCGGCGGCCACCTGGGCCGCTTCATTGTCTGGACCTCGTCCGCCTTCAAGGCCCTCGACGACATCTACGGCTCCACCACCGAGGCCTCCGCCCACAAGCGCGACTTCTTCCTGCCCTCCAACGTCGTCTCCCAGGCCGACCTCACCCGTCTCATCAACTCTTCTGAGATCCAGAGCTCCCTCAACGCCCCCAAGGGCGAGGCCGTCACCCGCCGCTCCGCCGTGCAGAAGAAGAACCCGCTGCGCAACAAGCAGGTTATGCTGCGTCTGAACCCGTACGCCTCCGTGTTTGCAAAGGAGTCTCAGAAGAAGCAGTAACTGGCTGCTTCTGAGTGCGGGGTGAAGAAGAAATGAAGAGCTGTCCTTACTGGGTGTGCAGCGGGACAGAAGGGAATGAAACGGGGGGTTGGTCTTTTTAATGGCTTTTGGTACTTATGTCGAGGCGTAATGGCTTCCGGAACGTCGGCTCTTGAATGAAATGAGATGATTGACTTTATATGCGTTCCTGCCAATGAAGTGAATGTCTTTGAGTAGTCACGGGCGACTTGCCTGCCATGGCTGTCGATATGTAGTCATAAGAGACACCTGTTTCGTTATCCGTCCGTGTCCCAAGTTGAGTGATGCATGTTCCTCTCGATGGGTACAGATTTGTACGTGCCACGATTGTTGCCGTGATGAGATGTAGTTTTCAACAGAACGTTTTAAGCCCATCTCCGACCTGGACCTTCACTGCCGCCGTAGCATCCCCGATGACACCCCTGATGATATGGATGCCCTCATCTGTGGCACATCGCCAACGTCGGCCGTGTCGCCCACGCCAAGCCGTAAACACAGCCGCGTTCCTGAGCACGCAACACCCGGCCATTGTCTTGAAAAGCCATCTTTTCCTTACTCCAATCCCCTCTTCGGGATCCGTAGTAAAATCAAACCTCACACATCCCCGTGCCATCTTACTCACGATCTTTGCAGCTCCAAATACACAACTATCAGACGGCTCCTGGGAAAAGTCCAAGACTCCAAGTATTGCTCCGTCTGCGAGGGCGTGGCTCGAACTCGGGTCTCGCTTAATGCGATAGGACTTGAAGAATATGCCACGCAAGTTATCTAGCCATGTGGCTCAGCCTGGTGTCTGACAGCCGGCGAAGCTCTTCCTTCCACTCGCCCTGAGGATGCGAATGTTCTTAGAGACTAGGACCTGACGTGCCAGCTTGGTTCTGCGGCCTTGACACAAATTTTTAGCAAACCTACCCTAGAAGATATTGGGATTTCTATCCGGATGCCAGATACCAATGGCTAGCTTAATCGCCTGGAGAAACCATTCGTGGAGGCATAGCTGAGAATGGCCATTCTTACAGTGAAAGGGACGTACGGCGTACTCGTATACCGCGCTGTGCCGACAACCAGTAGGCGAGATGGTTGGAGTCGTGCCGAAAGTATATCCGGCGGCGATATCTTCTCCGTTAGGCGGTCTGTTTAAGATTTCAGCATGGGCAGTCGTCATCTGTGCCGAGGTACCGCCAAGGAAGCGCTAGGTTTCGAAGAATTGTAGGTGCTCGTTGTTATGAAGAAGTCGGTTGATACTTTTGGGAACATGTGACAACTCTCCTGCTGAGTTCCTCCAATTTTCTTCTGAACCAAGATGTAGAATGATAGAACGGAAGAAGGACACTTGTCTCGGTAATGGTAGCTTATATCCAGTGGCGGAGCTGCATTTGACGCATCTTGAAAAACAGACAACGGATATAGTGGAATTTGTGCCTTGGCACATAAACTGATATCAATATCTCTAGAGAAAAGAAATTTGTTAACTGGCAGATGAATATTTCACGTCAAGTTAGACATTGCGGAGGCGTTTACGGCATCACACCATGCACCAGGCAGCAAAATAACTAGAAGGACATTTCGTATCGTACTATATAAGCTGTAAAGGCTATCTGCTATCTGTCCAGGCGTAGGTATGATGCCTCCCATGAGCGGAGGAACCGACGAGTGATGCAGTAGTATTATTGGGTGATTGCCCAATAGCGCCGCTTTTCAATACTGCGCACCACGACAACGTGTATAGAGACTGGTCCTGTTTTACTACGCTTGACTAGGAGGTATGAATCCGGCGATTTGATATGGCATGGGACATCGGCCCGGACACAGACGAGCACCGTGCCTGCTGCGTTGCCGACGACAATAAATGCGACTTACTGCCATGAGTCTGAGCTTGACACAAAGAGTCCTGTCGTGCAGGAGAAGCACAACGCCATAGCTTGTGTAATTTGACGCATTCAGAGAGACACGTGTCGGATATACGTAGATGACGTCTGCGCAACTGATTCAAGAGTACGCGGGGTCCGTTTTACTCGACGAAACAAGACAAGACGAAATGCGTTGGCGGATTTGAGGAATAGAGCGATTAAGCAAGGACTTCAATACTATGACATGATTGTGTCTGATTGTTGCTATTGTTCTATTGAGCGACCATCCCGATAGTGTTGGTGGCGTACGAGGTGGATCGACTCGCGTTGCTAACATGATGCGTCCTGCTTCGAGGACCCTCGACCCTCGCATTCATGCAAATAAACAAGTCTAGCTGAAGGAGCGTTCTGGTGAAATCAACGGCTTTCAAATGACCTTCTAGTTCGCAAAGAAAAGTTTCTAATAGTGCAAAACCCCAAGCTTAGGCTCTATGGCCTTCATCGGATGGCGAACCCGCCTCCGTGCCTCAACAAAGCGACCTGGAAGGCCAATTCGAAGGAACCCCACGGATCGACGGTTCGGCTACGTTTCCAATGCCGTCTGGAACGCATGATGGAAGCCTGCGGGATCAATAGCCGTTTGGTGCCCCCAGATAGCCCGGCCAACATGCATCCTCTTCACAGTCCCCAAACGCGGCCACAACGAGAACGGGAGGCAGGGCATATAATATAAGACTTTTCGGCGGCTTGAGGGCTGGCTCGCCGGATAGGGTTTCTTGCAGATAGACCACTGGCCATGTGGCAATTGACGAGTAGACCAAGTTGGGAAGCATACCGGTTCCTAGCCATCGTCTTGGAATAAGTGCGTTTCGAATTACCATCTGGAGGAATAGTCGGAGAGTAAAGCAGAGCCACCATATCAACTTTCGTTCCAAGTCTGTGATCCCCGAGACCTGTGGCTGATGTGTGGTTGGTGACTCCATTAGGTAGGATGAGTCTGGCGAAAACGGCTGTGTAGAGAGCGTGGGAGCTTGACAAGTGGTTGGACCAAGGAATGTTTGACGAGTGACGATTTTTCAAGGTTTTAAGAATCAACGGGTCATACCCCCTGGTACAATCGACATGGATCGCCTTTGGGATGCCTAATGCATTGTCCATCGGCGTGTTGGTTGGGTTGGCTGACGGGATCAACGCACGGGGTGAAACTGACCAGCCACAGCCACGAGAATTGCTGATGCTGCCTGCCGGTCTTGTCCAGCAATTACTCTGGTGGGACAGAAAGCAAGCTGTGTCCGCCAAGCCAACACATCTTGCATCTCACTCATAACGTGGAAAAAAGGACCAGCCGCTGAATGGTGTACGTGATTACGCCTCCAATTATGTCGTCTTCGTCCCTCATGGCTTGGCACCCGTCTCGTCCCTCTCTGGGGTGAATTTGAACCCCAGCTCTTCCAAAGTCGTGGCCCTGCAGCCCTGGTCCTCGAATGCCCTTTTTGCTTCCAAGAAAATACTTCGAATCCAAAATTGCTCACGCCCCCACCGCGGCGGCTCCTTGCCCAGTTTTGAGGCAGTCATAGCGTAGTCATGCAGCTCGTTCAAGTAGACGCCATCTTGGCCATCGGGCATGATATGCAGCCTGTCGCCAGCCTTCTCTGCCTCTTTGTTCCACCTCAGCATTTCGGGCTTGGGCGGCAGCGGCAGGTGGTTGGACCATATGGCTGAAAATACCGCCGCCTGGGCTTCCGAGACCGGAAATGGGACGATGCGCATATTCAGCGCGGAAAAAACAATGGTAGGGTGTTGAATGCAGAATATGTGTTTGTATAAGCCATGTATGCTTGAGCCATTTGTGATGAGATCCTTTTCAAGGTTGTTGAGGAACGGGAGACTGTATCGGAATCCCGTGCAGAAGATGATGGCGTCAATATCCGTCTCCACGCGCCCGTCCTTGAGTCTCACGCCCTTCTCGTCAACCAGAAACTCGTCGATCTCGGCAATCTCCCGACAGCCAGTGTGCTGCAGCTTTCCCGGCGGTGTCTCGTGTCTAACTGACAGAATGGTTTGCCCCTTGGACACGCTGTTGATTTGGTAGGCAATGTCTAACCCCGACGGCCCGTTGCCAACAATGACCGTCTTTTTATCTCTAAATGTATCCACAGAATGATAGTTCTTGGAGTGAATGATGATTGAGGGATGCGCCCGATGAAAGTCCCTTATATTCTTGATATCCGGGACGAAGGGAGTAGAGTAGTGTCCATTGGCCACGACGACAGCGTCAAACACCTCTTGGACAACTTGCCCATCGACGGTTGACTGAGCCGTCACCTGCCATTTATCTTGGCCATTCTCAGGCTGCAGAAGGACGCGTTCTACCTGAAAGCAAAACTTGATCAGGTCTCGCACATCCTGAGCGTATCTCACCAGGTAGTGCTGTATATCGTGACGGCTGGGATATATCCAAGACTCTTGTGGAAACTCCAAATCCGAGAACATCATGAGGGATTTGGGGATATTGGCATGCAGCTTGCTGTACATGGGCGATGGAAATATTGGGAACTTTTCATGCGGCACACGGGCTGGTTCATCTGGAGGGAAGAATGGGCTTGTCTGGGGAATAGGATTCGGAGCTGGCACAACGGTGTCGTAGTTCCAGACACCACCGACCTCTGCCTGTTGCTCAAAGACCACTATTCGGTCGTATGTGCCTTGAGCTCGGAGGTATTTTGCTGCGGCCAGTCCACAGGGACCAGCGCCGATGATCGCGATGCGCTTGACATTGAATGTGCTCGGGTATATCGAGCCCATGGTGTCGAGATGCGGGAGCGGGACAGGGAAAGGGTGCTGATAAAAGCTCAAGGAACAACAACCAGAGGAAAAACAGGAGAAGGGGATGGTTTATTCCGAAACTATCATGATCTGTTGAAGACAGGTAGGCTTCAGCTGAGGACTGAGGTAAGTTGCACCGAGTACTAAGTAGTGAGTGTTGTGATGCCATCATTGGATGACGGCGCCGACGCACATATTTGTACATACACGCACGAGGCCCGAGGGTACGAGGGTGCCCGACGCCGGCTGCTTGAATTAGTTCGAAAGGCGTGCTTCGCTCTTGCCGCCGCCTGGGCCCACCCAGACTCAGACTGCCTGCCGGCTTGCCAGTTTACCAGTTCCCGGTCAGCTGTTGGCAGTTGACGGCTAATAACTAATAACTAATAACTGACTTGCGCCCCACCAGCAATTCACTCCCTCCTTCCTGGCTGGAATGCCTGGACCCTCTGCTCACCGCCTGCCCTTTAAAGCTCAAGTTTGTTCTCACAAGCTTCTCAGCAGCCATTCGAGCTCCGGGTTGAAGCTCCAATTCCGCTAAACATCACAATCACATCCACGCGACAAAGACTCCCGCTCCCCTTCATTTGCATCACACAGCCTAAATGATGCAGTTGCTGACCCGAGCGATTGGCTCTGCAACACGTTTTGCATGCTGATAACACCCACATGACAGTCGTAGGTGCCTCAGCTTCTGACCATCGATCGACATGGCAGATCGAACGCCGTTGGACGCTCTTCGAGAATCCCTGGCTACACCAATAGCCCAATTAAATCCTGAAATCGCCGATGCAAAGTCTCGGGTTGTCGATGGTGTTGTTACCATCACTTGGCCATACAGTACCGTGACAAAATCCATCGCATTCATCCTCGCCGAGCATGATATCCTCATACGCCGTAACCGTGGACAAATTCGAGTCGAGCTGCGCGGTGCTTCTGGCCAAGCCTTTGCAGATGCGAATATTGGCGGTGGAGACCAACTTCGCATAAGCTTAGATGGTGCTCAATGGACCAAAAACGATGCGAAGACCGGTTTGCCAGGCGGATCGCTCGAATGGCAACTGAACTTCACCAGCCGCCTATTGCTTTCTATTCGAAGGGTCGAATCAGAAGGCCCAGATGCCATTGATGTTAGTGCCTCAGAAGACCTTGTCGATGGTGTGCTGGAGTCTCGCCCGGATTCGCGTATCACTCCGCCACCGGCGTCTGTCGGTGTGGAAGACCGAGAGGAGATTTCAACTCCTTTCCCGCAATCATCTCACTCCACCGTCCTATTGAAACGGCTTGCCTCCAATACCTTCGAACCGGAAGAGTATGCATCGCCAGCATTCATAAAACGGGCCAGAGTTTCGTACGGATCTTTATTCGAAGGTGAATTAGACTTATTCGGAGATGACAAGGGGAAGAATAAGAAGAGCAGACAAAAGTCCTGTTTTAGTATGGGCAATGCTGTCTGGAGATATAGCAGTCGGTCGCCGAGTCCCGAAACAAAAGAATTATCAGAACCGGAAAGTCTAGAAAACGAATCCACAGAAGAGATACGCGCGACAGCAGATTCTAGGCAAATTATCCCGACACCGCAGCGGTCTGCAATGGTTGATGAAGGGTGCCAGACTCAAGAACATGACTTCACTTCTTCCATGCACGTTCAGGTTTCGGCTGAAGCGCATTTTCCTGAGCTAGAGTTGACGGCATCACCAACGCCGGGGTTATTTCCCGAAAGGGGTCCAAGTTTGCATACTCCGTCAAGAAACTTATTCAGTCGCTCGCAACTGCATGATGAAGTGTCTGATGTTGCCACGGAACCCCTTGACCCTCATGTCGCTACTAGTCAACACAATCACAGTTTCGGCCTTGGGCTGTCGACGACTCATGCAGACATTGTGCCCAATGCCTTCGGGACCGTGTCTGCACCGCCAGAACTGATGGGAAGTCATGAGCGCCTTCTTGAGGCCACCGTTGGACCTAGCTACCCCGACTTTGCCACAACAGACCAAGTTTATGCCGAGCCTATGATGCGTCATGACCCAAACTTGCACTTTCAAGAACATGATGTCCATTCAACAAACCATGGATACCAACATGTTTCTCAACGAGAGAGTCCGACTTGGCATTCCGAAGTTGTGTCTTCATATCCACCACTCCCAAGCGAGCGCCGAGATTCGCAAGCTGCAGTAACAATAGTTAGTTCTCCTCCACTAGAGGCTGAGGCCAGCCGTGGCACTGGTTTTCGTACATCACAATCACCCGCAGAAGATTATGAAGCACCCCAAGATCAGGAGGCATCCCCAATAGCAGGACAAGCTTCAACACTAGGACAAGAACAATCAGACTCTGAAGATGATGGAGGGGACATAGAGGGTGAAGACTACGACTTACGGAACTATGCACACACCCGGGATGATGATGAATCCGTATCAGAAGAAGGTTCAGATGCTCCAGGTAGCGATGTGGACGAGCAGGCCATAGATTCGGAAGAGGATGGCGATACAAGCGAGGACGAGGGGGATGAGAGAGAAGAAGGCGTGCGCATAACGCAGCATAGAGGCTTTCCAGCCAGGGAACAGGAAGAATTCGCTGGATCAGAAGATGACGAATTAGCAGAAGTGGAAGAGGAAGAAGAGCAATTCTATGATGAGGAAGGCATGGATGAAGAGAACGGATACGACGAAGACGAAGAGTTAGAAGAAGAATACGACGAGGAAGATTACGATGAAATGGAAGAGGATGCAGTTGACGACCTATCGGCTCCTGACAACCCAAGAGAACCGGTTTGTATTGATCTGATATCCGATTCGGAAGATGAGGAAAGAGATGATGAACCCCCGAATGAAGAACCCCCGAATGAAGAACCCCGAGACATGATGCGAGGAGAACAGGACCAGCGTGAGGATGAGACATCACCATATGAAGAAGAAAAAAAAAATGAACAGGTCATCAAGGAGCCCACGACTACGAGACATCCTGATGACAGCGAGGTAGAGGAGGAGGGTGGAGAATCCGAACCCGTAGCAGAGGAGGTCACCGAAGGCGAGCCGATTCAACCAAGCACGGCATCTCACGATGCTGAGGTAGCGGGTGTTACAGGGAAGCAGGAAGAACATGATGAGATGGACGTTGACGAGGTGTCAGAGCCTGCCAATCAGAATGTCGTTGAAGAGACTGAAATGTCCGGTATTGCGGTTCAGCAAACCACCAAGGATGATACCCGAGAGAAAGCGTGGCATGAGGAGGACGCCGCCGAAGCCCCACCTGTTGAAGATGTTGGAAACACACCCCATGAGGCGGATGTCTCTGAGGAGCAAACGGTAGTCCAAGAGCCCTCCACGGACATGGCCGATGTTAAGACGATGGAGCCCCTGCCACCTGTTGATATTCAGGGACCAGCTGCTAAGCTAGGTGAGCCAGCTGTCAAACAAGAACCTGAACAACAAACGGACAAAACCGAAGCTGCAAAGAATATACAACTTTCCACACCCCCGGAAACTCAGGCTTTAGAGAAAACTACGGAACCCTCACCTGCACAAGAGATGGAGGAAGGAAAAGAATACGACGATTCCGCTGCCGCTGAGGACCAAATCATGAAGGAATATCGGGAGTATCAATCCCCCACCTACAAAGGCTCTACAGCACACGTCAAGCCCGGCGCAGAAGCAGCAACTGAAGCACCTGAACAAGGACAATCACAGGAATTCGAAGTCCTAATCACAGCTGCGTCGCTGCGCAACCGCCGCCAGTCTCACTACAAAACCCAGTCTGCTGATTCTACAAGTTCAGCGCCTAGGGATCCCAGTGTGCTCTTAGCTCAAGCCAGCAGCCAAAACCGCTCGGATGAAGTCGAGCCAGAGCCAGAGCCTGGCAATGAACCCAGTTCGCCACACATGCTGCGCATCATTCGAAGCACCAAGCCCGACCATCAGGATCCAAGCATCCTCCTTGCCAAATGGTCGGCGGAGCCATCCAAAAGAGACGAAACACCCGGTCCAACAGTCCGGGTGACACGCAGCATGACGGGGCACTCTGAAGAACCGTCCTCCCCGATAGGAACAAGAATGTCTAGGCGCGCCGCCACGCCCGAAACCCAAACCACCCATCGTGACGACCAAGTGCTCGTATCCCCCTCTATATCGGGCTCCTTCGTCGAGGACGAGTCACTCTCAGCCCTGAAGCGCCAACTGCAGAAGGACCTGCGCACAAAGCTCCCCGACCACGTCCCCCTTCGCTCCCTCCGCACATTCCTCAATAAGACAGTCGATGTGCTCGCCGTAGCGACATCCACGCCTCCGCAACCGCACCGTCCTAAACACGGTCCGAGGGACTACATGCTCGAACTGACACTTGCCGACCCGTCTTCTGCGCCGTCTGGAGTCTGTGCAGCGCACATTTTCCGTCCGCACCAGGCCTCCCTGCCCGTTGTTCACATAGGGGATGTCGTACTGCTACGCCGTGTCACGGTGGTGTCGATGAAGGGTCGTGGTTTTGGGTTCAGGGTCAGTGATGCCTCTGCGTGGGCCGTGTTTGAGATGGGCGACGATGAGATGCTGCCGCAGATTAAGGGCCCGCCAGTGGAAGTGGCCGATGAGGAGGTTGAGTATGCAAGCGGGCTGAGGAAGTGGTGGCGAGTGTTGGACGAGGCGGCCAGAGGCAAGATTGATAAGGCTACACAGAAGGTGGTGGGTTAGTCCTGTGAATAATATCCCTGTGCCGGAGGAAAGGCCGGAGGAAAGGAGTTTGTGGTGTCTATGTTTTACGAAGTTATGATTCGGCCTAATGGAGGTAGGACGCTGTTGCATGTGAAGCCCGCACATGTGGAATCTACAATTCAAGGAGATGATGTCTTGACGGAAAATATTGGTCACTCGTGCATACAGCAGACTGGACCGTGCTACGTGTAATAATGAAGACAGAGTCGTCCCGTTGTCTGGTCTATACTATTGAGTTCATTCATGTGACAGGGTGGATGGATACGGGGCAAGCCATGCGCGGCAACAGTGATCCCGCCACGAATAACAATGGACAAGAGTAACACATGCGGTTGCCCATCTCACATGCTTCTTCACAAGGGGAGGCATGTATGTACACTGGGCCCTGAGCACACAAGTACCTTCTACCTTGCTCGCCAGGCCGGGATCTAGATGCAGTAGTAGTTGGAGATGCGAGCGGGCCGTGAGTCACTAACACGTGTAGAAAGGCACCGGACCGTTTCGGTTTGGAGGCTGGAGAATGCGGGGGCCCGTCTCCGACATGACTTCGTCTGTCGACTAGTCGCTTAAGCTTGTCCACTGCCCTCCGATGTGCGGAGGAGAAGGGACGACGTATGCATGTGTGAGTGAACCTTGCTGAAATGCTGGGCAGTGCCGCTTTTACCCGGGGGAACTTCTGGCGTCGCTATTCCCGTCTTGGTGCGTTGGGGCGACGTGGTTGTCGTGCTCGTGGCCAAAAGTCCTATTCCATGTTGCCGACTGTAAACGACGGGCGTTGCATCTTCCACCTTGCCGTCGAGTGTGCTTGAATGATGGAAGGAAGGAAGGGAATTTGCTTATCATGGGGTCATCGTGCTGCGGCCGGCGTCGCGTGTCGTCACGAGGGACCTGCACAGGCTTCTTGGCCTCGTCGCCATTCACACCTGGCTAGCTGGCCAGCTCTTTTGTGAGCATATCTGATGTGCAGGAACTCTGAGAATCAGTGTATTCCACACATGGATCCGGGGTCGAGATAGGCGCATATGTCAAGGTCAAGGTCCAGCTATACCTACGAGAGTGCTTTGATGGCCAAACCAGTCAGAAATACGCCACTTGTCTATCCCGCCGGGCTCACAGTCGAGCACGATGATGGAGTGTACCCTTGAAATAGCTTGCTTGGCCCATGAGCCTGCATACTACCGCTCCGATATACCTGGCCTGCTCGACCAATTCCGAACATATGAGGCATCAGACCCGCGGGATAAAATCTTTGCATTTGCAGCATTGACCATGGGGACCGAAAGGGCAACTATAAGTCCGGACTATTCGGTCCCTGTCGACGTGGCATATAGGGGTTTCGTGTACGCCTTGATCAGCTCGCAAAGGAATTTGCAGATCCTAGCACTGTCGGGACTATGTGCAAACACTCGCGTCCCGATTCTATTTTAGACCTCCCATCTGCCGGGATCTAATCCCTAGCTCACCTTTGCCTTGCTGGACCCCTGATTGGACGGTAATGCTAGAAACATACCTCGTTTGCCAAACACGAGGTCCCGGATGATGGCCAGTCCAAACGGCTATATAAAGCAGCAGGTTCCTTTATGCCTGCGGTCTGATTATCCGAGAATGTGAATATAATGAATGTTCGTGGCTGCACACTTGACAGGGTCTTGCACCTTTGTCCGGAGTTTACTGGTCCGCTAATACCGGCAACGATTCGGTCCTGGCATGACTGGGCCATGGCTCATTGTGGAGACGCGAATATTCCACTGCCTCGTTGCATGATGCCTTTCTTCGTACGATTGTAGCGGATGTAGCACACTTGGAGGTACGATGCGTCCGGGGGTTTTCGGCCGAGTGGCCCGTTCCGAATGGGCCGGATAATACTGGGAAGACTTTTGGTTTGCCTTCGGCCATTTATATGGCGGTCCATAGCCGACAACTGTGTATCCCCTGAGAGGGGATTCTTAGGTTTAGTTTGATTTGATACGCGTAGGGGTGATGAAGTTTGTCTCCTTCACGGCGGACATGTGCTGTTCATCTTGGCGCAGGTTGGGGATACGTACCGATTCAATGGTGAGTGTTTTGTACCCAGCTTGATGGACGGGGATGGCATGAGCTATCCGCGTATCTGGAGGGATTTCGCTCTTGGATAGTGTGGTCATCTCGATAGTTTGTACTAGTAGACCTCTATCGGTAACTAGTATTTGAATGTGTATAAGGGCATAAGAGGCACAGGCACAGTAGATCTTTGTCTAACTGGGGCCCTCTTCTTTTAGCGCAAGATGTGACTTCTTACATTGCTCCTGGAGGTGAGTTCCTTGGCTGCCAACTGGTTGGTTATCGAGTCTATATGCCGTCGTGGTGGAACCTGAAGCTTGTGGGAAATAGAACCTGGGCAAGGGCGGCCACAGCACTAAGCCTGATGCGCTGTCAGCCGCAGGCATTTCGCAAACGTACATACTAGAACCTGACAGTAGCTAGGGAGATGTCGGAACTATAAGGTAGCAAGTGCCGTGGCTATACAAGGTGCTAAGATAGTTGCGAGTAGCCCGGCTGATGTGCTTGTGTGGGGCCGAGGTTAGTTGCCGTTTTGCCGTGATAAATGGAATAGACTGCTCAGGGACTCCGTAAAATATGGTCGCCGTTTTTGTTGATGGGGCCAAAGAGATTTCTCCTTAATCAGGTGCTTCTTGGACAATATCAACAGGGGAAGAGCTGGGAGAGGAGGGGTTACAAGGAGTAATAGAACAAGTTGCGGTGCCCTGGCACTTGCCGCTCGACGCCCTCAGCGTCTTGCCTGCACGAGACCCAAGTTACTGCACGAATGAGAGGCATGAGCGTGTTCAGGCTATTCGCTTTATCCGCTGCAGTTTGAGCATCATAACCCCGAGTTTTCTGTTGGATAACTGGAAGGGGGTTTGCTGCGACGCTTTGTCCAAGCCTGCGTTAAGAAGAACCGCCACAACGTCGTCTTCGATGTTGTACGGATGGTGATGATGCCTGGTCTAATTCGAAAGGCGAGAAATGCTGTGCAAAATTGAGGAGGGCCTCACAACCCAGATTCAGAGGCGTTGTTTGGCCGGGGCCTGCCCTGATAGCGGGAGTTGTTGTGATGAAGAATGTTGCAAGTCAACGGGACATGTGGACTGGATAGATATTGTACGACAACACCAACTTCAACAACTACTACGGCCATCTTTCAACAGCCACGGTAATAGGTGCTGGTTCATCTACTATCTGTGGAGCTTCGGACCACGCCAATACCAATCAAGTCTTCCTAACAGGATATTGGTGGTGGCGGCGGCAGCGGCATTCTTGTAATGTTTGACGGATGGCCATGGCAAGAACTTGCGATTTGGGCTATTGGTCTAGAGACACACTAGTCATTGGAATACAAAGCCGGGGGCTTCTATCCGCATGCAAAGCCGCTCTTGACGCAAATAATGATTTTGCCGTGTTACGAGAAGGGGTCAAGTGCCTAGATCGCCTTTTGCTGTAGACGACAATAGTCTCAACAGCCGCCATAGAAGAGCCGAACGAACGCCTCCTCAGCACAGGGACAAATTCGGTGGGCTAATCAACACGTGCAATCAAGATCGTCCCGGATGCTTTTTTCGTAGATATCGAACGCGACAATCAATCTGCCCCATTCTCAACCAACGGATCAGCGTCATGCCAATGTCGAACGACAATCACATGGCGCAGAGGAAGCCGATTCGGTGCTAGACTCGGTTATAGCCTCTACTCCAAAGTTCAAAGACGACGGACTATGCTTGCCGGATGCCAGCCATGGCATGCATGTGAGCAGGCCAAAGTCGCTGGCGCGCATCTTAAACGGTGAATAATGTCGTGGGTGGGACAAGCATGTGAAGAGGTTGCCCAGTTGTATGTCCCAAAATGTCATTCAGTGTAACTGTAATTGGACCAGTCCTCAGCCGACAGCTCACGTTGCGAGTGCCGAGCTCCCCAAGCTTCCAACATCCATGCGAGCAAAAGAGAGCTATCTTGTTGATACACGTGGTTGTGGTAAGTCAAGGCTCTCCTTCAAAGGCTGGGCTTTGGTTCTTAAGGTGCAACAAGTTCTCTTGCTGCTAGATTCTCCGCTCGAAACCGAGAATTGTGACCATCAAACCGAACCTATAAGGATCGTGCGCAAAGGGAACCATGTAGAAACTCTAGTGATGACTGCGATGTTGTTCTTTGGGATGAGACGCGGTTGAAACGTATCAACGGCATCAGGCGAGATGGCTTTGGGGTTTGCCAACGCCTTTCTCGGTGGCTGATGCGGGCCATGGCAAGCCATCATCATCCTTCAGACGATTCACGTTTATGCACTTCTTCGCCCCAAACTCAACCATCAATCAAACACATCAGAGACAATGCTACGCGGCCGATTTGCCAGGCTCAATCCGTAAGGACGAAAGCAGAGTGAGACATATCTCGGAGGCCGGCACACTGCGACAGAACCTGCAACACAGACAGAGACAGACACTTGGGTACTGGGCGGATGGCGGCGGTGACCTCTGCGAAAAAGACTAACTGGCTGGGGTTGAGACCCTATGGTGGCAGATGCAGAGATGGGATGTACACAGAGACCCTTGTCAAGCCGTCGGGGGAAATCGGAAGATGAGCAACGAATCGTTCAGGAGAAAGACATCTCCACAGCATGGTAAAGTTCAAGGAAGCTCGATCAGCTCCGGTCGAAGCCGAAGCCATTTGCGCAGCAGTAATTCGGCCACGAACACACATAGAATGCGAGTTTTGTCCACCGGATACCCAAGATTTTGTGAACGGGACCCCACGCGACAGTGAGACTGTCCAAAGCGCCGATGAATCCAACAGTTGGCGTCAAGAGCGCGCCACTAGAGAGGCAGGCGAGGTTGGCTGGCAGGTCTTGGCTGTGGCACCCGATCCCGTAGTGTCCCGGTAATGTCTTGGGTTGCAGTGGAGCTTCGAGCACGACAGGGGTTCCATTTTGGAGATTTCGAGACGTTGGAGTTGAGCCAAAGTGCCGTGGATTTTAGGCTTTTGGGTTGCAAGTGATATGGCCAGCGGGCAGACTTTTTGCCTAGGAGTTTGTGGGACGTCTACGCGCCGGGCCTCGACGAAATTGGCGCCCTGTTGTTGAACGCCAATACATCAGATACCTGTTTGCGGGTGTTTACCGAGTGGCGGTCATGGTTAGCTTGTGAGTCAACAACTGCCGGGCATCGAGTCTCACCTCGAATGTGATGTGCATTTCATTGCCCGGCCACTCTCGTACGCAAGCAATGAGACACGATGGGGCGTTTGTACGGACCAAGAAATACCCCACTAAAGAAATCATTTCCAGCTTGGGTTCCATCAGCAAAAAGAGCATGGACAAGGACATGAGGACGGAAATGATGGGATGAGCTCCGAACGGCCCAAGGTGGCTGCATGCAAAATGTTTGGACATGATTGCGTGCGCCTCCACCCCAACGGACGAGCACAGAGTACACGGAACATGTACATGTACAGCAAGTACAATGGATTGTGTAGGGCAGGAGCACAACCCGCAGCTTCCTTCTGTTCAAGTATTGCAATACACACAGTACAATACGTATGTACATACTTGTCCGTATTAACCCCAGTCTCATTTAAAGATGGAATGAAGTTGCCTGAACGCTCCTTCCTCGTTGCTGCTCCACTTGCACCACGTTTCCACAGCCCAATGAATCGTATGAGCTTGAGAAACTGGTGGAAAAATTTTCGGAGCTCCGAATGAAGCTGGAAGAGATCCATCTTCTCCCACATTGCACGCTCATCAGGACCTCCATGCCAGACCCATGCTGCGAGCTGGCGAGCGAGCCCGGCGCCCGACGGACCCTGGAGGGTCTGGGGGAGGCTTCGGCGGTGGAGCCTGGCACGCAAGCCTTGTCGTGAGTCGAGACCTGAAGCTAGTGGAAGCATCCCGCTGAAATCCAACCAGGACAGATCCTACCAAGCGGCGACGGGGGACGGCACAGTCACTGTTGTTGAACCAACACGTTTGGAACAGCTCAGCGCCGGTGAAGGGGACGAGATCGGACATGGCGAGGCATCACGCGACGACAAATCCTGGAGAGCCATGCAAACAAGCGGAAACAGTTGTCCGGCTCTTGTCCGGGCGCTGTCCGTATGACAGGGCGGGCCACGCGAGAGACTCGGCAAACATGGAACCAAGCTGGCAGCTCGAATAACTGCAGGTTCCAACTTGCAGGGACGATTCCCAGTGGGGGCGGGCGGGAGCAGCACCCCAGGTCAGGGTGCAGTAGCGGCCATTGCCAGGGGCAGTGAGCCAATGTGTTTGGAACAGGAGGATACGTTTAAGTACTCTGCAGTACAGAAACTGGACAAGGAAGCAACGCGCTGGGAGAGGTTCCGGCGAGGCTGACGACGCAAGGCCCCAAAGTACCTAACATGGTAGTGGGCAGGTCGACTTTCGTCGCATCGGGGTGCCATCCTCCGGCAACGGCCTCCGAATCAGCCTGCCATTCTTCCAATAAACGGTCAAGTCCAGCAAATCATCATCAACCTGACTATAGCCCGCGCCCAGGCTTGCTTCGAGACGTCTCGCAGTCAAAGCCTGACGCTCGGAAGAGTAATAGCAACAGGCCATTTGTCCGGTCCAGAGTACTTCTGTTGTCATTCATGGCTTATATCACAGGCGAAAAGACACAAGGCAGTTACAAAAGGCCAAAGTCATCGTGGGAGGGCCCCAACAATTTCTGTTGGCAGCGACAACGGCACCAAGACTAGCTCAAGTCAGTCACCTATTCATGAACAGCCTGTGCTTCCTTTGCCAGGCACAAGACCCAAATTAATCCCGCCGTGCCGTGGGTTGGGGCAATTTGAGGGCATCGTATCGACTAATAATTCAACTAAAAAAAAATTGGGATTCAGATTGGCGCCGACGTGGCGCCGTCTGGTTGTCCTTTGGGGCCGTCGCCAAACCTCATTCTTGACTATTTCCAATACTATTCTCCGTACACGTGAAGAAGCAGCAGCAGGCAGTACAAGTATTTGGCAGGCTCTGGACGCAGCACAAACAAAGCAGCAGCATACTTTCGATTTATGCTTTTCGTGGGGTTCTTTTTGTCCTTGCGCGCCGCCACTAGGGAGAAACCGCTTCCGAGGAGCCAACGACCTCGGAACCCTCGCGACTAGTCATCATTAGACCTCGGATTCCCAGGCCGGCCGACCAGTCTGTCAAACTGCTCCGATTGCTCCTCCGGCTGCTTCTACGTGAGGACGAGCGTGCTGCTGACTGTCTTGACAACTCGAGCTGTCATTCCTCTGCCTTCTCGGGCGCGCTTTAATTATCTGGAGCCCCCAACTCTCGCCCATCAGTCATCCTTCCCGCTCATTACCCTTCCCCGTCGCCGTGGCTCGTCGTTCTCCGGCGCAACACGCCGCCGCCCTCCGTGGTCCAATTATCTACTTGCATCTCTGCCTCCCCCATCACAATTGTCAATGCCGCGGCTTTAACGCTAGGCTGGGCACATTCCATTTTTATTTTTACCTATTTCAATACCTATTATTACTCGTCTCCCTGCCTCCCGCCATTTCTTCTCTCTGCCCGCTTACACCTACCTCACTTTGTTGGCCGGCTCCACACCAGCAACGCACCACTTGGTCAACAAGTCCCAAACTCCAAGGTACAAAGCATCAGGTACCTGGTACTTCGTACCCGAGAGTTTCGTGGACTCCAATCCACCTCGAGCCCACCCGTCCGCAAAACACGTCCTCGAGACCGTTTTTTACTCTTGCACTCTGTCAAGCGTCTTTGGTTTGGATTTTCGAGCCTCTCTTCGAGTCTTGAAACCCGCCCCCTAGGCGCACTCATACTTGTCAGTCTAGTCCTCCGACAAGCCCCGGTCGATCCCGCTCCCGTCCCTTCCCAGTCTGCACTTGCAACTCTTCTGCCCTTGTCACTCCTGGCCGCTCCCATCGTCCCCTAGTTGCCTCACATGCATCGGCACCGTCTCTCGACCTTGGTCGCATCCCCTTGGCCTCCTGTCGGCGGCGGACTGTCATCCCCCAGGCTTTTATTAAATCGCCCGTCCCTCGCTGCTGCAGGAGTGCAGGACCCATCCATTTTGACGGCAAGATCCTCAGCTGCTTCCGCCGCCCTCCGCCAGCGTTGCCCTGCTTCTTCCGTATATTTTTCTTCATCAGCTCCCGCTGCTGCATTATTGTCTTCTGCTCCCTCGACACCCTCTCCCACACCTGCGATTTCTTCTCCTCTCACAGCCATGCCAGTGCCGTCGCCTCAAGGCTCTGAAAGCTCAGACGTCTCTACGCCTCGCTCCTCCTCTCCCTCATCGTCGATTGGCTCTGGCCGCTCTTCTCGTACATCTGTATCTAATAAGCGAATGTCCATTTCTGGTCGCAGACTCACCCTCTTCAATCCCATGTCAACTGTCGACGTCTCTGCTATTGAAGAAGCAATGAAGATGGCAACTCTTGACCAGCACCGTGGCTATGTCAAGGACACATATGGCGAAGTCCAGCAAGAACGGAACACGGAATACTTGGCCAAGTCGCAGGCTGCCGGATATCAAATCATCCGTGAGCCTCTCTGGAATAAGGGTATGTTGTATCTCTCGCGTTCCTTCATCACCCACCCTAGCCCGGGCGGTAAATCCAGTAGATACTCGGTTTTCAATATATGCGCGCAATTCGGATGGTCGCTCTTCGCATCGTGAAATAGTCGGTGGACAATTCCTCCAATGTCATCATACTAACAATGCCGCCCGTTCGCCTTGCAGGTCTTTCATTTACCCCCGAGGAGCGTGCTACCCAAAACCTCACCGGTCTCCTGCCACATGCCATGGAGTCCCTGCAGACTCAGTGCGCCAGAGCGATGAAGATGATCCAGACTCGCCAGACAAGCATCGACAAGTATCTGTACCTTTCAAATCTGAAGGACCAGAACATTGACTTGTTCTACCGCCTTTTGATGGACAATGTCCGCGAACTCATGCCGTTGGTCTACACACCTACCATAGGCGACGTCTGCCTGCAGTACTCGAGCATCTACACTCGCCCCGAGGCCCTGTATATTTCAATCAAGCAGCGCAAATCTATTCGAACCATGCTGAGGAATTGGCCCTGCACTGATCCTGAGATTTGCGTCGTCACTGATGGGTCTCGTATCTTGGGCCTTGGAGACCTGGGTATGAATGGTGTGGGGATTTCCGTAAGCAGAAAAAGAATAGCATTTCACACGTACATAATGGCCCGAGTATACTGACCAAAACTCTCGAAAGATTGGCAAGCTAGCCTTGTACACGGCTGCCGCAGGCATTCACCCTGCCAAGACTTTGCCCATTGTCTTGGACTGCGGTACCAACAACGAAACCAACTTGAAGGACCCCCTGTACCTGGGTCTCAGACAGAAGCGCCCCTCGTTCGAGGTCCAGCAACAATTCATGGATGAGTTCATGGAAGCTGTGAAGGAAGTGTACCCCAACATGGTAGTCCAGTTTGAAGACTTTGAGAGTGAAAAGGCATTCAACTACCTGGACCGTTACAGAAACACACACCGAGCTTTCAATGACGATATCCAGGGGACCGGTGCCGTGGTTCTCGGCGGGTACGTTCACTCGAACATGATGTCTTTCCTCACAGCTCCCGGAAGCACCTAGACTGACATATCACTAGATACATCGGTGCTTGCAACTTGTCTGGCGTCCCCATTGAGGAGCAGCGTCTAGTCTTCATGGGCGCTGGCTCTGCTGGCGTGGGTGTGGCCAAGCAGCTTGTTGAGTACTACACTCGTAGAGGATTCTCAGAGGCCGAAGCCCGCGACAAGTTTTTCCTTGTCGATACCAAGGGCCTAGTCACCAAGGACCGAGGTGATAACCTAGCAGAGCACAAGAAATACTTTGCTCGCATTGACAACAATGGCCACCAATTCCGTACTCTGGAAGAGGTCATTGAATATGTCAAGCCCAGTGCCTTGATTGGTCTCGCTGCTACCTTTGGCATTTTCACCGAGTCCGTGGTCCGAGCCTTGAAGGCGTCGGTTGACGCCGGTGGCCTTGGCCGACGTCCTATCCTGTTCCCTCTGAGCAATCCCCTCACAAAGGCAGAATGCACGTTTGAGCAAGCCGTACAGTGGACCGATGGTTCTGTCATTTTCGCCTCCGGATCCCCATTCCAGTCGTTCACCGTCAAGGTTGGCGGTGAAATTGGGGAAGTGACATACCACCCCAACCAGGGCAACAATGTCTATGTCTTTCCCGGATTGGGTCTCGGTGCCATCCTTGCCAAGGCCTCGCGCATCACGGACAACATGGTGTACACCTCGGCTGACGCCCTGGCCGGCTCACTGAACTCTGAGGAAATCCACAAGGGCTTGATTTATCCCAGGATCGAGCGTGTCCGCGAGGCCAGCGTCATTGTTGCCCGCGAGGTCATGAAGGCTGCGCGACGAGACGGTGTCTCAGAACTTCCCGAAGCCTACTGGCATGAGTGGGAGGAGTGGGGTGATGTTGCCTTGACCGCGTACATCAAGCAGCGCATCTACAACCCTTCCTGCTTCAGCGAAGCTCGAGGTCGCCTGTGAGGGAAAGGGACGGGCGTAAGAGAAGGCAAAATATGGAGCCGTGACGAGAGCCATGACATGTCGATAATATGAGTCTGGCAATGTGAGGGAAAGGGCGGAGAGCTCGGCAAATGAGTTCCAGAGCCGGGAAGCGGGTTTTCAATAATGGATATGAGTCTCCAAGGTGGCGTTTGTTTTTTCCTGTTTTGCTTTGTCTTTGGAAAACCAGCCTGAGCGAAGACAACTGGGCGACTAATATATATCTGGCAATGCATGTTTCCATGCTTGCACATACTAGACATTCGTTAGCCATAGTCTTTACATAGCGTTGTGCCTACCCTTGAGGCGACGACATGTTGAATCAACTGTCGAGAACATGTTGCATTTGCTTCTGCTGTATGTGTGTATGTGTGTGTGTTTTCAAGTTTGTTGCTGTGTCGACATGCCGCAGAGAAGTGGTATCAGGATACCCCACACTTTGATAGTAACAACATTGATAGGAAAAAGGCAAGTTGCCACAGTGGTGATGAAGTTTGTAATGCACGCCCGGCAAGTGGCCGATCTGACAAAGTTGATTCGAGTGTGGATGCCGATAACCCCGTGGCCAAACCGATGCGGGGAGGCGGGCAATCTCATCGGCCAGCCGTCGGTCAGCCGGGACGGCTCCGCTCCTCCATACTTTTCCAGGTTTTCCCAGAATCCATAGGTGAGCCCGGGGGAGGGGGGGCAGAGTGGGATACGAGTATCAGGTTTGTGGTAGGAAACGCTTGTCCTGTGGTGTTTTCTTCAAGCCTTGCGCGCCCGCATACCCGGGGGCCTGGTTCACAGCGGTACGCGACCTCGAGGCGAACACGAGCAGTTGCAGAGCAAATCACACCTTCTCTTTGGAAAAGATGTTGCCAGACGGCGCGAGGAAGGAAATGGAATGGGATAGGGGAGTTTCGTGGCAGGAACAAAGGGAATAATCATGGCTTTCCGTGTCTGGAACTCGGAGGTAGCCTCGGTGGGCGGCTATCTCCCTCGGAGGGTCGGAGGGCCGACGGGTTCGCGTCGGGGACCGAGCTGGTCTAGGGGACATGTTTACCCTGGAGCTTGGCGGGAGGCGTCTGGGGACACGGGCAGAACGGGGTCTGGGGAAAAGTCCGGAGAAGGCAGCGGTGGATTATTTTCAGAGGCTGGTTTATTGGTTGGTTTTTTACCTGAGCTTTCACAATGTTCTAGGGGCTGGTTTTTCGATTTGCTCTTTGTGTGCGGTGTTGTTTTCGCGATTTCATGGCATTCATGGACCTTTACATTCTGGCTGCCAAGGCGAGGGCTATCAACGCCTGGCTGCCGTATGGTGATGAGTACGAGCTAGAGGTTCGTCACGTTCTTCACCACTCGTGGTTGCGCATTCCGTGAGGCGCAGGATCGGATCCGGAGTGGGGAGCTGTCTGGGCGGGAGCTGCATGGCCGGCGATGAAGATCCATGGACACACTGCGAACCGGAGGTCGCAGCGCAGTCGAGGCCGGGACGACAGGGCAAGCGGCCACGCAGCGATGCTCCCAGGGCCACGGGATACGACGCTCGAGTCCGTGGGATGGACGTCTTTTCTCCAAATATCAGAGATGCCCCTCCCCCCTTTTGCGGTGACAAAATAGGGGATTAGAAAACCATCACTTCATCTACACCCAGAAAAGCCCAGAGGAGGGGTCTTGGTAACCGCATCTGGACCTTGTTTCCAATGCCTCGCGTTGCGGAATCTACAATTCTGGGAGCTGAACCCCCTTGTACGGAGTAGAGTAGCTTCATTACAGATGCTCCATTTGTACTCCGTATGTAACTACAGAAAGAGTCAATGGTGCAATAATCCATGGAGCAACTTAGTCAGCATAACAGCGGCATCGGATCCGCTCGACAGAAAAACGGCGTTGACCAAAGGGCAGGCCAGGGTGGCCGGAATCAAGAGTTCAAAAAAAACCCCGCAGGACAAATGTCTTGCGATCTGCAAATGCGGGACAGGCTGCTTTAAACAAGAAGAGACAAAAAAAAAAGGTGAGACGGGTGTCGCTCACGAGGGCAAGCCACTGGGCAACTGCTTTCAGCCCACCGCCGCGCCCGCATCTGGGAATAAAATGAGATGGCTGCTCCACTGGTCCGAAAGTTGCCGACGACAAAAGCGCATGGCATTGTTCACGACGAGACACGGCGTCTGCACTTGCGGTTTGGTGTCCATGTTTCCCGGCCTACACGTCACCGGATGGGTGGAGGTGAGGGATTGAATATCAAAGGGTGTCATTCACGGCTCTCTGCGTGCAGGAGCATGTCGATTTCCGGACGATTTCTGAGGGTGGCACGACCCGAAGCTCCGGGTGGTGCAAGACGGGGTGGGTGTATGGCGGTGATGGCTGTCGATTTGCCCCCCGCGGAACGGCATACCATCGGATCGGAAGCTGGGGGGTTTCGGTCGAGGTGGTGATGTTATTGATTTGAGGTTGAGCTGCGGGGGAAGGGGGGGAACGGCGTTTGAGACGTGATTGTCATGGAATGGACGACATGCGGACAGGGTCATTTTGCATTGTTCTCGTGCGCGGGTTAATGCAAATACGCAGGTGTAGGTGCTCCTGGTGATGAGCGACTGCAGCTTTCGTTGACTCATCTTGGGCAGTGTAGTTCAAGGGCCATTGGCAGAGCCAAGCCGACGACGCGTCAACGCCTCCCCTACCCCAGATTGATTTGAGGCGGTCCAGTTGGCCCGTCTGAGCGAAGCGTAACCATTCATTACGTTGAAACTACTAGTAGCCGCATCGATTACATTGAAACTACTACTAGCAGCAGCAGCATCGAATTGATGAGGGCATGCCAAGCATCGGGGGAGGGGGCGTGGCGCTCGCAGACAAGAGACTTGGTTCAATGACAATTTGTGTCTGGACTGGAAAGCTTTACAACTTGACATTTGACCATCAAATTGTATTTCATGTGCAGGCCGCAGAGTTGGTCCACCAATGGCGCCTGGCAACACTTGAACACACTTAATGCATGTGCATGCATGTGAGTGAGCGCAGCAGCTTGGCCCCTGCCGCCCGCCACGCCCTGTTGAAGAAAGAACCAAAAAAAGCCAAGACAGGAAAAGACGCAAAAGTCTGCAGTCTCCCGTGACAGACCACGGCAGGGGTACGAGTTGGGAAAACGGCCTGCAGCCAGGCCTTTTGGGCATGGGCATTTACGACAGCGGACGGGGCTGCAAAAGAAGGCCAACTGGTGCTTCCTGCGGGCCATGTTGCACTCAGTTTTTTTTCTAATTGATGTCAATTATTTTGCATTTTCTGCCCATGTGCCATGTATGCAAACGCACCACGTCAGTGATGGCTTGCTGGAGTCGCGACAGGCCCCTGGAAAGGGATAAAACATGGGGTACGAGAGGCGCTTGCGAGCTAAACATTGAACAGAGTTCAAGGCAAGTTCCGGACGTGGATCTGCAGCACAGCGACTGGTCCAACTGCGACTGGAGAATTTCACACCATGCGCTAGGCTAGTGTTTCGTTGGAGCTGGACGGTCAACTGGCGGGCGGGAGTTGGAGCTGGATGCATTGGCTTGCGGGCTCGGCAGGTGTCATCGATTCGATACGGTCATGGAGAATCCAGTCTCCAAACGCAGGTTGACGAGCGCACGTGTATGTAGCTACATGCTTGCACAAGACGGACAGGTCGAGGCGGCCATCACGGTCCACGGACCACGGCGACGGCGCAGTGAGCGTACACGTTCCGCCATGCCATCCATGGCCACGGTGAAGACGGGACGCGGAAACCTTGCGCCCCTTGACGAGCGCCTCTCGACTGCAGCTCACCGTGAAAAGAAGCGGCGATCCATGCACTCGGATGGGAGCGCCACTTCCACCGGATGTTGGAGGGCCTCGTCTGGTGGAGCAGCCGCCATGATGACCAATTGGTAGCCGCTAGTTTTTTGGTAGCAGCAGCACGCCTGTCAACATTGAAATACCATTGACCAGATCGACAGCATCTAGAGACGAGACGGACGAGACGAGAGGCAGCGATGACGCCCACTCTCCAGAGAGTCGTCCCGTCATCCATCGCAGCTCAACAAAGAGCACGGAGGCTTCGGGCACCAGAGGCCAGGACGAAAAATAAAATCAAGTCGCCCAGGCACTGGCAAAAAAAAAAAAAAAAAAAAGGGCAGCCAATACCGATCAAGGTGAAGGGAGCCATGTCACGGTGCCATTTCACGTCGGATCCCCACGCATCCCCACATCCCACCTTGATGCCACCTCCACTCCGGCCTCGCACCTCGTCCAGGCGTGCGGGCCTCCGGGACTGGAGAACGAGGCGCAATCCCACGTCAAGACGCAGGACTCGAGCTCGTCAGATATAATAGCATTCCACGCCCCCCGGAGTCATGAAACCCACCCCCGGATTTATTCTGCCGGCCTCGTAAGAAAGGAGACTTTTTATCCCTTTTTATTTTTATTTTTTTGTATTTCTCTTGCTCTCCTTTGGCATCATCCTTCCTTCATCTCTTGGACCATATCCGCTCTTGGAATTTTTGTCTTGTCAAATCGTGTCGACTCGAGGCCGTTTATACGGAGCACCTTTACACTTTTGCACTAGCAACCGTTCCAGCACCGAAAATTGGCCATCTGGCAATTCACCGCCACGCCCGTTTTGCCAATTCGTTTCGAGACTCGATGAGAAGCTACGGCGAGCAGCACCCCCGGAGCAGAATAGCGCCAACTGAAGGACTCATCTAGCACCTCGAGGCGTCACGGGTCTCGAATTCCAACGGCCTATCGACCTGCAAGGAATACTCCCCCCTCCCCCTTTTTTTTTGGGGACGCTACATGTATTGAATCGCGGCCGATAAATTGGCTGCATCGAATACATCTTTGGAAAATCACCATCGACAGACAGGAGGGCGCGAGCGACAACAATGGCGGAATCCGTCCACGGCGCCTCGCCGGCCTCGTCGCACTCAGACTCGGGCGACAAGAGCAACAGCAAAAAGAGAGCCTCGGCGGGCGACGAGTCCAGCGGCCCTCAAAAGGTCACCAAGCGCAGGGCCGCCCGGGCTTGCGTGTCGTGTCGAGCGCGCAAGGTGCGCTGCGACGTGGTCGAGGGAGCGCCCTGTGGCAATTGCCGCTGGGACAATGTCGAGGTGAGCGAGCCCGACTCTGACTTCTTCTTTTGGACGGCTGCACACGCTGCCGTTTTTACCTTGATTTTATTCCTAATTCTTAATTTTTTTTTCGTTTCTGGACGCTTGGCAAGCTAACCTCGTCGCAGTGCATCGTGCAGGAGAGCCGTCGGCGAAAGTAAGTCGAGATGGGAAGAGTCCCGCCCCAAGCTGCATTTTGATCCGACTGCCCGCTCCGGCGCCCCCGGAAATGCCCCGTTCGCCCGTCCTGCCTGCTTTCTTGCCAATGTGGCCACGTACCCGCCCCATCCGCTTTTACCGGGGGGGCCTCAGTGCCACTAGCCTGCGCTTCGGTGGCTGTACATGCCGCCTGGTACCAGACTTGTGTGAAGCGGTTACTACTACTCCGTACGAGCGAGTGGTCTGGCCCGCTGGCAGGCGGAATTCCTCCTCGACGTCCCAACATGCCCAATTGATTCCTTCTTTTCAAGCTGACGCGCATTTCAACTTTTGCAGAAAGAACCTCGTCACCCCCAGCGCCGTGGGACCGGGCGCAGCCGAGGCACAGCTGCGCGCCAAAGCCACCGCCGCCCCGGGCTCGACGTCCCTGGCCACGCCGCCGCTGTCCCTGAGCAACCCTGACATTTCGCACCTACACCGGACCGGCAGCGTGTCTGCCTTTTCGTCAAACAGCCCCGACGGAGCGACGCCCTTGTTGCCCAAGAACGGTGACGGCCACGTGCCGCATATGCTCTGTAAGTTTTGACGCAAAAGCCCCTCCTCCCCCCCCCTTTTTTTTGTGTGTGTGTTTGTGTGTGTTCCTCTTGGGAATGCCCTGCTGGCGCACGGGGAGAGTTCCCCTTTCATCCTTGACCACCCGTTCGGTGTGGACTGGTCTCCCTCACCTCCACTCACCTCGCTCGCGATGGTCACCACGGGCCTCGTTTGCACAAAAAAACGGGCTGCGGATGCCTCTTCCGCGCCGACTCTCCGCATTCAAACTCAATCGCCCCACATTCCCCAAATTGCCCCTCGTGCCTCTGCCCCACATGATCAACATGACGAGTTTCTTGCCCAGCGTCTGCCCTTTTCACATGTGAATTGGCTTGGACAAAATCTACTTTTCTTTTTTTGCTCGTGGCGTTGCGCAGGAAAAAAAAAAGGAGGTTGGGGGCACACTTGAAAGACGAGCCATGTGTGAAATTATGACGGCCAAACCCCCTAGGCGCATTCAGCCAAGCCATCGCCCAGTAAGCTGACCGTGCTCAACTCGACAGATCAACGATCCGGATATCGCCATGACAGCATCGTCAGCCAGGTACGGCCTTTTGTTTGGTCCACGCCCCCTCCCATGCCGTTACTGACAAACGAGTCTAGACTTCCTCCTATGGAAACGGCCGCACGGCGCAGTTCCTCAACTCGCTCGAACTCCCCGATGCCGGATCCCAGCTTCCCGCGTTTGTGAGGCCGCTGCCTGCCAAGATCGCCCCCGAGGATGTGCAGTATCTCGCACTCAAGGGCGCCCTGACGCTGCCCAACATTTCGCTGCAGAATGCGCTGCTGCAATGCTACATCGAGTACGTCTATCCGTACATGCCGCTGATCGACTTGCACCACTTCTTGAGCATTGTCGATCGCAGGGATGGCGTCAACGGCCAGACGAGCTTGTTGCTCTACCAGAGTATTATGTTTTCGGCGACGGCCTTTGTGGATATGAAGCATTTGAGGGAGGCTGGCTTTTCGTCAAGAAAGGCTGCTAGAAAGGCGTTTTTCCAGAAGACGAGGGTATGTTTTTTTTTTCCTTCGTGAATTCTCCCCCTTGAAAAACAGCGCCGTGACATGGCGGGTATTTCATGTGCTGACCGACATGGCCTAGCTCCTGTATGACTTTGACTATGAACAAGACCGCCTCGTGCTCGTCCAGTCTCTCATGCAAATGACCTACTGGTACGAGACCCCCGACGACCAAAAAGACACCTGGCACTGGATGGGCGTTGCCATTTCCCTCGCCCACACCATCGGCCTGCACCGCAACCCTGGGTCAACGTCCATGTCCACGTCCAAGCAGCGTCTGTGGAAACGCATATGGTGGTCGTGCTTCATGCGAGATCGTCTCATTGCCCTCGGCATGCGCCGTCCGACCCGCATCAAGGACGAGGACTTTGACGTCCCCATGCTCGTGGAGAGCGATTTCGATATCCAGCCCCTCGCCGAGGGCGTCAGTGTTGTCCCCCCCGAATGCACGCTCGTGCGAGACGTCAGTATGCAGCGCGAACTGGCCGCCATGTGCATCTCCAAGGCG
Organism: Metarhizium brunneum; assembly: GCF_013426205.1. Taxonomy (NCBI): domain Eukaryota; kingdom Fungi; phylum Ascomycota; class Sordariomycetes; order Hypocreales; family Clavicipitaceae; genus Metarhizium; species Metarhizium brunneum. Next base: position 813,925 of record NC_089428.1, read on the forward strand.
AAGCTGTGTCTCTGCATCAGCCACATGCTCAAGACGCAGTACTCGGTGCTCATCCGTGACAAGATGAAGCCCGAGAACACGACAAACAGCACCATGATGCTGTTCCCCAACAAGCAGATGGACAACGTGGACAGCGTCAACACCGTCGACCTCGAACTCAGCGCCTGGGCTGCTTCCCTCCCGGATGTCTGCCAGTACCGACCCCTAAACCCCCTCGACGTCAGGGACGGCAGGTCGACCATTGCCGTCCAACGAACGCTGCTTCACATGGTCTACCACACCACCATCTCGGCCCTCCACCGTCCCCAATTCCTGCCCTCGTCGCCGACCCAAGCGCCCACTACATCTCGCCAGGTCCAGGAAATGTCCCGTCTGCGCGTCCGCGACGCCGCCTCCCAAATCACCCGCATGGCCACCGAGCTGCAGCACCTCCGTCTGGAGAAGTTCCTACCCACGACGGGCGTCACCGTCATCCTCCCCGCCATGATCATCCACCTCCTCGAGATGAAATCGCCCTCCTCGCAGGCCCGGGACCGCGCCACCCGAGGCTTCCGCCAGTGCATGCGCGTCATGGAGAAGCTGCGCGAGATCTACGCCGCCGCCGACTACGCAACGGGCTTCCTCGACGCCGCCCTCCGCAAGGCCGCCATCGACATCAACACCAACGTCGGCCACCAGACCCTCTCTGCCATGAAGGCGGACCTGCCCGCCGAGTTCAACGCTCAGACCACGCCGCCCCCGGACAACCTGCCGTACATGACGGCCTCGGAGTCCCTCTTCACCGAGAAGCCCAGGCCGCCCCTCAGGACCATGCCTATGCCGCCGCCGGCCACCATCAACGTCGCGGCCCTCGAGCTCTCAACCAACTCCCCGCCCCAGACGGACTTTGACTCGGCGCAGCTCACGCCCAGCGCAAGCGGCCAGTCGGAGACGCAGCTCGTCGACCTCGACACGATGGACCTCGACTTCATGCAGGGCCACGACGAATTCGACTGGAACGCCGTCGCCGGCACCGACTTTGATGTCGACCAGTGGCTGCAGTTCCCCGACGCCGGCTCCAACCCCAATCCCAATCCCAGCGCCATCGGGGGCGACGACCTGGCCGCGGGATTGTTTGACAATGCCAACACGGCAAAGTTGATGGAGGAGACGCTAGATCTATCGGCGTTGGACAATGAAGGGGACACGAACATGGGCGTCGAGGCCGTGCAGCTGGAGGCTAGTGTTTTGTAATTTTTTCCATCATTATTTTGGGACGGTCCGCTTGTTTTGGTCATGCATGGATGCATTCACGGCGCTAAGTGTACTATCGGTCAAAAGGAATGAGAAATGACTCTTGATGCAATCACTCTCTCTTGTGTCTGCCTGTGACGTTGTGTAGCTCCATGATTTGTCACTGTCTGGAGTAGTTGCTACCATGGGTAGTCTTCCCTTGTGCAGCTGTGGCGTAAGAGCTGGTATACGGCGGCAACCTTGGCGTGCTTGATCCTGATGTGTAGATTATCGTCGTATGGGTGTGCCTTTGTCGATTCGAAAGGCAGGTGTCTTCACATGGTTGGGATAATACGTTTGTATGTATGTTTTGCTGATGTTGATCTTTTGGATTGTACGCCAGCTACCCTGTACATGCCTGGGTAGGTATCACAAATATGTCGCAGGCCTTGTGTACTACCAACAAATGACTTACTCCTTGTTTAGTAGTCGGTGTGGTCTGTTATGTTGATACTCCTTGATATCATGTCTAATCTGGTAAAAAACGTGTTTAGAACATTCGAGCACATATTTAAACCTCACAGTGCCATGTTCATTTCTCGTTTGTTATAGTAGAACTGTTGGTAGTACCCGTAATCGCTCACATTTTTGTTCTGCCACAAGTCGACTGATCATTAGTTAGCAGTCATTTAATAGCTCTATGATGATGGTGCGGTATGTGTCCCAAGCTTCTCTATCATGTCCCGAGCGTGGTTGAGTTGACCAGGTTCCCAAGACAGGTTTCCACTTCATTGCATAAAGTCTCCTTGTGACAATCTGCTCCACTGTGTTTGAGCATCTCTCCGGGTTTATGCAGGTTAACGGCTATCAACGTCGTTGCGGACTCCGTAGAGGCATCATCCATGTCGTACGTGGGTTCTCAGTGTCACACAGCTTCGTTCGCCTGCTGCTGGAGGGCTTACAGGAATGCGGCAAAGGCGGGGCGCCTCCGGAGTACGTACTTTAAAATGTGGCCCACGAAAGATGTGTTATGTCTTAAGACGATTCCACGAAGTGCTCCTTGATGTGCGGCGTGAAACAAACGGGGCTGGGAGGGGTTTGAAAACGGCAGCGACGCTTCAATCTCGTCACTGTTGATTTTGCCAAACGTCCTTCTTGGTTTTTCCCTGCATCCTGCACGTCAATCTTCCATGCATGGAGAATTGCGTATTTTGCCTGCCAAACTCACCCTAATTGTGCGTGTGCGTCTCCGCGACCCGCCTGCGAACCCCTGATAGCCGAGATGGCGTGTTGAAACCCCTGAGCCAAGTTACTCCAGATTGAAGACATCAAGCAGGCAGCACAATCAAAAAAACGACGACGCTAGGTAGCTCTTGGACGGTTGGTCGGACAGCAGGAGGACCCGGATCGATAGCGTCGAATCACTTGCATTGAAGCACGGGTGTGGTTGCGGGCGGATGAAAGAAAAGGGACAGAAGGACTGAGGCCTCATAATCGAATCGTTGACCGGTGCGTACATGTATGGCACGGCACGAGTGCAATCTACGGAGGAAAGCGCGGGTGCAGGTGGCATTTTTCATTTCCGCCAACTGGTCTCTTTCCTTCTCGTCTTCTCGTCTCCTGACGTCCTCAACCCTTCGCTCCTTCCTTTCGTCATTTGCAATTCACATTCGCTCAACGTATCTTCTCTGTTCCTGCTTCTGCTTCTCCCTTTCGACTTGTGCTTCGATATCTCCGCTTCGACTCGGCTCACATTCACTCAATTGCCAACAAAATCCGTTCCCTGGTAGCACACCACCCACCCTCTTTTTTCGCTCTCCCTTGGCCGCTTTCGTTCATTGTCCTATTCTGTCTCTTTTTCTACCAGTTTAGCCCACTGGCCTATTACCTCCTTTGTCCCATCTCCTCCAACCAGACTGGACCGAAGGAGCAAGTCGACGAGCAAATCCAAGGCACCGCCCAATCATTATCCATCCACCCCCCACAAGACGCGTCTGGCCACTTGGCGGCGCCTCATCCGAAGCCCAAAGCTAACCTCACAGCTGAATCATCAGACGACAACAAAAGACTTGAGCCTGGCAGCGCAGCGGCCCGATCGCCCTGCACGCACGCGCCTCCCGTCAACCTTCGGGGCTAAGCAGGTGGCCGTCACCTGTCGGGGTTCGACTGGCATTCCTGTTCAGCATTGCCCTTTTTTGTCTTGTATTGCCTTGCGTTGGAGCCGTTGTACGGGAGGTGTCTCACATTCTCTTCTGTGCTCCGACTGCTTGTTTCCTGCAAACGTAACGAGACCACGTCCAGGCAGACGTCCTCAAAGAGCACTCGACTATGTGCATCGATACTTCAGTTCGCATCAACATTCCCATCTCCCCAGGGTTATGAACTGATCATGCTACCATTGCCTCGATGCTGATTTGCAAAAGTCATCCAACCATCGCTGCCATCGACGACATCCTCGACAAGACACAATGACCGACCCGCCGTTCCTCCTGAAGCCTAAGAGGCTCTCCCTCGTCGCGCAGTCACCCGCCCGATCTCGCGCGGGAGATGACATCTTCTCCCATTTGAGCCCAACCACAGCCGTCGAGGCCTTGACTTCAGGCAACGGGGCCTTGCGAGGCTGCCTGGATGGCGCGTCTGCTACCGAGCGAGACTTTGCTATGCGAGCAGCGATCGCTTCACAAAGAATATGGGAGTGGATTGACGAGCTTTCCGGCTGGGCGTGGCCTCTCGAGAGCGCCTCAACTGGGTTTTTGACACCCAACAACATACTGCCAAGACTGTCATTCCAAGCCAACGTGCCAAAGATTGATGGAAGCGAGTATGTTGGCAGCCTACACGCTCGAGAGGTGGCTTTGTACGAGCGAAGAATTGAAGAGATACATCGAGATATGGATAGCTTGGCACTGGAAGAGATCAAGAGCCAAGTCCTGACGAACCACATCCTACCCCTTTCGAGACCGAATACACCACTGTCAATATCAAGCAAGGGAATACCTCTTACCTCTACTTATACCAAGATGGAGGACCTCTCTGCAGTTGTCACCACAATTGTCGTCCAGACACTACCAAAGATCTCCAGACTCAACCAATTGCTGCGAATCTGGAGCAGCCGTCTAGCTGTTCTGCAACGTGTTCCGCCCTTGCTTTACGCCCTCGAGGACGCCGAGGCTGGGGTCAAGGCTGGCTGGACTGCTATTTCTAAGCCACTTAGAAGGTCCATTCAGGTTGATGGCAGAGGGGCTGTTGTCGAGAAACCGAAACTGAATCGTAGTGACTTTGAGGTCATGAACAAAGTTCTTATCAAGAAGGTCGCAACTCCTGGCAGAGCATTGGATTACATGCTTGATACTTTGGAAGGAATGGACGACACAATTCCAGACAGCTGGTTGGATCGTATGGAAACCGTTGAGCGCAGCTACAGTGAGTGGGTGGCTGCTTGCGAGAGAAAGATCTGCGAAACAGAGTGGTCTAGGTCTGCAGAAAGACAAAAATCTCCAAAGTCGCCTTTAGCACAAGCTGCTAAGGAGATCATTGACTGCACATTATCTGAGTCTAGCGACCTGCCCACAGATGACTCTGGGGTCGCAATCATGTTACCGGTTTCTCCGAAGCATAGTAGTACATCAGTCATTCCTGTTTCATCAGGTGTCAAGGATGGTGTTGTACCCCAGACGTCGGCTAGTGGTGGCCTATCTAGCCATGATGCCAGAGAACCACAGTACATTGAAGATAACGGCCCGAGAACTCCATCTGATGAAGGATCCTTTGATTCCGAACTTACGGCAGAATCTTCCGCCGAGGCTAACCAATCAATATTTGTTGGTGACAATGACTCGCTAATAGAGCACGACATGTCACATATTACCAGGACTATGTCGCCGGTGGACGAAGAGGAGGAAGGAGGATCTGAAGCAGACCTACCGCGGCTTCACAAAAGTATTACACATCATAGCAGATCCCTCGAAAGCTTTGTGATGATGCATGGAGATGGAGACACAAGCCGATTCGATCTGACCAGTGATTTGCCTGAAGTATCAGCTTCTCCCCCAGTGCCTCGAGATCGGATCCGCGAGGCCCAATTTGTTGATGACAGCCCTCCCAGCTCGCCACCACTTCCTCTGGACGACACGAGGGACTCTTCACCCCCAAATGGATTACTCGACAGCCCTATCATTACGTCAGTGCCCGAAGATGACAGCTCTATGTATGGCAAGACGCTTGTTGAAGGCTCATTCGTCTTTGATTTCGATGATTCTATGTCAGTATCCGAAGCAGCTGGGCCCACGTATCGACGAGACAGCACTGGGGACAAGCAGCTGCGCCAACAGATTAGTGATATTATTGAGTCAATACCGGCCAAGATCAAGTTATCAGCCGAGACGCCTGCCGTCAACCTGAACCCCCCGGACTTACAGTTACCTAGGATTAAGAAGAAATCATCCAAGGAGATGTTCAAAAGGAGCACATCAGGCCTGTCGTCTCGCACTACGACACCCTCTTTCACCCTGTCGCCGGCAAGAAGCACACGACCGCGTCCCACAAGGGGCCAACAGGAAATTAAGGTCTATCATTTATCCCGGTCGAACGGCGAACCACCTATCAAGCTCTTCATTCGATGTGTTGGCGAGCATGGTGAACGTGTCATGGTCCGAGTTGGTGGCGGGTGGGCCGACTTGAGTGAGTACTTGAAGGAGTACGCGAGCCATCATGGGCGTCGCTCGGCCGGAAAAGAAAAGGCTGCCAGGATTGAAGTTCAAGATGTCCCGCGCGGTTCTACACCATCCGCGATGGGGATGGGATCGAGCACACCAGACCGCCCAGCCTCGGCTGCTGCGGTTTTATCTGAGCATTCCCCCGTTACACCGCTCAATATTCGCAAAACAAGGAGAAGCATTGGTGCCGCTAACAGCGAGCTGCCAAGATTGCTACCCAAGACACCCGCCATAGCCACCCAGCCTGCTGATACGCCGTCATCATCAGAATCAACTCGCTCCAGACCCGGGTCTCGTCTCAGCTGGCTTGAAGATGATAGCTCATTCCTTGGTCTTGCCGGGCCAACAGGCAAGAAGGTTGAAATGAGTGAAGAGAACAAAGCTTGGGTGGAGAGTGTTAAGGAGAAGGTTCGTCAAGTTAGTGTTGAGAGGAGGATTCCCCCACCCGAAGAGAGGAATAGATTTGGTGATTTGGGTAGAGTTGGCGGCACGAAGAGGTTGTTTCGAAAGGCGGCCGAGAACGGCGTGCAGGGAAAGAGGTGAAGAAGGCATGAGATGATTATACCCCTACTTGTATTGGAAACATTGAGAATATTGTTATTGGATTATGGAAGGTTATTTTGTCGGGGGCCGTACTTGAGCCAGACCAAATGGTAGCCATGGCGGCCGCAGTTTTGCTCTATTCGGGTAGACGTTATAGATATACAGGAGGGGGCGGCAGCAATGAGTTTTTCGTCATTGTGTTTTGAACCTGTGTTTGTTGTTTTGTCAAGCTTCAAGATGCGGGCACAGCATAGCTATATGGATGCATGGCATGATGTGTGTTGCCTTGTCCGTGCTTACCACGCGCTTGTAGTCAAAGACATTCATTATTTATTAGTCTCACCACAACAGGATCTAACTTTTTGTGTTTGGAGCCTTGTCAAGCAAGGATGCCTGAATGCCATTTCCAGAGAATACAATGTAAACCAGTTTGGTCAACCAACCCGACGCCCGAATACGTTGGTCTCGCACATGGTTATGAGCGGCCTCGCTCCGTGTCCGTTCCTAAAGCTCGCTCGGCGAGCCACACTGCCCGGCCTGCCACATCTTGACGGATCTCACCGTCATGCCGCGCTCGGTGCCCTCGCCCCAGGTCGGCAGCCACTTGGCGGCGGCATCCCAAAAGGTCCACTGGGCGTTTTTGGCACCGTCGATCCAGGGCTTGTCGCCAACGTGGTCCCTTGCAAAACAAAGAGTAAGTTCCATGGAGACTCTCGAGCTGGGAAATGGGGGGGGGGGGGGGGAAGGACATACAGGAACCAGCCGTTCTTGGAGCCGACGGCCACGCTGAGGATCAGATAGAAGCTCTGGTCGAAGGGGGCGTTGCCAGTGGTGGAGTTGGACATGGCTCACGGGTTCGCCAGCAGCGTCTGGTTCTCGGCCATGCTGGCGAAGCGGCCGAGGTCGTAGAGCGGGCGGGCGCGGTCGAAGCCGACAAACAGGATTTGGTGGGCGCGGCTGTCGACGTAGAAGTAGATGTAGCCGGGGGTCCACTGGACGCCGAACGTGTGGAAGCCGCGCGAGAAGTCGCCGCGGCGGAGCATCTTTGCGTTGGTGGTGCGCCAGTAGCTGTCCTTTTCGGCCGTGGGACCTTGTTGGACGGATGTTTAGCTTGTGGGATTTGGAGGAGTGGCGAGGAACCGTCGCTTACCCCAGTGGAGGGTGCCGTAGTAGTAGTTGCGGCCGCCTTCGGTGTAGGCGCGCGAGTTGCCTCTCGATTCCATGATGTCGATCTCGCCGCTGCGAGGCCATTCGCCGTAGGTGGAGGCCTCGGGCATCATCCCTTGGAGGCTTGTTAGATGGACTTTTTGGGGGGCAAGGGGAGGAGGATTTACAGATGGCGGGCCAGATCCAGTCGCCCCTGGGGAGTTTGGCGACAACTTCCACTCTGCCGTAGCGGATGCTCTTCTTGCCCTTTGTCGAGAGGCGGGCGGAGCGGATGGGGGGGATCATGGCGCCCTTTTTGGGGTCCGAGGTGGTGATGCAGGAGGTGTTGGCGGTGCTGGTGCAGCTGCCGTCCTTGGTCAGGTCCAGGGTGTAGTTGGCGAAGAGGTCGTTGTTGGTGATGGGCGTGGACTCGTTGGTGAGGGTGGGAACAATGTGCAGGCCTTCGGCGTCGACGTACGAGTTCTTTGCGTCGCTGGTGGTCCAGTCGAAGCTGCCTGTGCCGAAGCCGTCGAGCTGCACCTCGTGCGACCAGATATCCTTGTTCAGGGAGGTGAAGTGGTCTTCGTAGACGAGGCAATACTGGGAAGGAAGCCTTTTGTTACCGGGTGCTTTCGTGAGATGGACAGAGGAGACACAACTTACAGGCCCGTCTTTGTACGGCCAGACTAAGAAGACGCACGCTACGCCGGCGAGGATGAGGCCGAGGAGGATGAAGCCTCTCACGATCCAGTTGTTCCATTTTGTCTTGTTCATGGCCGGATCTGCGAGCCATGGCTTCTCGAACTCGCCGCGCAGACGGTAGCTCTTGAATCTTCGCCTGGACGCAATGTCCAGCGATGAGAAGTCGCGGGGAATCACGGAGGATGGTCTGGCTGGGACGTCGAGTGCCGACGAGGTTGCTGCGAAGTCACTGTTGATGACAACCTTGACTGCCCTGCGGGGTGCCGCGGACGGTCCCTCGTCTGGTGGCGTTTCAGACATGTTGTCCACGTTGCTCATCTTGACGATGCTCGATGTCCAGTGGTGAAAGGCCTGCTGGCGAGAAGTGCGGTAGAGCCGAGCAGCTCCAGGACAATATTTACCCTTGGGCTGAAAGACGACTTTTACCAACGACGAGGGCAGGTATTAGATGAGAGGTTCTACGTGTATCATCAGAACCAGACAGAAATGTCAAGCTGGGCCCAAGCCAAAAAAAAAAAAAGCCTCCACGGCAACTCTCAACTGTCCATCTTGACGATACTTGACAAGAAGTTTGTTGCCGGCGTCGCACAGCATGACATGGGATGAAGAGCTGCGCTTTCTCATCCAACTACATACATATGTAGTTTTCTGGCCCAAGTCCCTGCCCAGCGTTGGTTGCGCTCAGCTCTCCCATTGGCACCGACCCCCCTGCTTGGATCGATTGAAAACAGGAGTGGCGTCATCCGCATCAAGTTAACTTGGACGACGAGCGTAAGCAACTGGCGCGAGAAGGCTGGTAATTCGATGATCCGCGAACACACTTGGAGCGGGCGGGCCGCGCGATCGACTCCATTTCAACGTGCCATGTGGTGATGAGTCGAGGCGCGGTGAAGACGGATCCTCTCCGAGCGGCATTACAGACGGCAAGGCTGTCTGCGGTGGGCAGCGCGAGATGCCAGCCTGCAGGTTCGCGTATGCAGCGAGCGCAGCGTTGGGCTGACCATGCCGACTGTGCGCATGCAGTGTCCCCCGAAGCATGACCAGGCATTCATTCCGACCGTGGTCGAGAAATATCAGCAGCAACCTGTAGAGATACAACCCGGCTGGTCTATTCTTAGGAGCCCGCACGCCATTATCTGTATGCAGTAGGTGAGCGGCAGAAGGGCGTTATCAGCTGCAATCCATGCGAGGAAGCGGGACGCCCTGGTTTTGAAAAATGGAGGGCGAGAACAATGGCCCTCTGTGACTGTTTGCAATGCCAGATTCTTGAGTTTCATGAACGGCTTCGTTGAGACGGACATGCCGACGTGATGGTTCCGCAAATCCGGTTTGCTGTAGTGTCATGACAATGAGGATGCCACTCTAGATGACGGCTTAAGCCGGTTTTCCACGACGGGGTGTTGTATTGCCCGGTCCAGATAGTCGTATGGGAGGGTTTTCAAAACCTTGGGCCTAATGCTATCAGGCTGATAAGTCAAGATATACACCTTCCGAATACTGTCGGCTCTGACAGCTGGGCAGGGGTGGCGATGCCCCATGTTTCTGGTACTGGCCTGCATATCGTGGCGTCCCCCCTGGTTTAGAGACACAGGGGCGGTAGACTAGCCATGTGTAGCAATTGACAGGATGGAAGAGATGGCGTAATATATCATATCGATCTCAGCACCTGGTCTTGGCAATTTGAACCGCCCAGTCTCGATAGACTTAGACTGGCTCGCGGTGACTAGCATGGGAGATGTGATTGCAGAGAACCTTTCTGAGGCTTTATATGAGACATGTAGGAGAACATAGGAGCCACCGTCCGAAGCCAAGACAAGTACGTTTTGAAGGCTGAAATGCGCGTAAGATGTCCTAGACGGAGCTGAATAACCATGGGCCTGGCGGTACGAAAACCAGCTGCATCCAGTCTGTCAGATATCGAGATGCTTGATAACGGATGACATGGCGATTTCCAGCAGCATGCATTACTTCTTGCCGGCTCCTTGAGCCGTAGAGGCACCCTAGGCCCTCGTGCAGCGCCAATTGGTCACAGATATGTTCATCCAGAGTCTCTGCTGACTTCCTCCATCGCTATACGCAATGTCATGGCACCAAAAAGCGGAGGAGGCTCCGGTGGTAAAGGCCGTCATCTCCCTTATCATGGACACGGAACATCCGACACGTGTAGATCAGGAGTGCTCAGTATTGGCTCTAGGCTGAAAAAATTGAAACGGTCGTCAGGTTCATCCCCCAAAACGATCTTTGTCCAAACTGCGGGTCGATATGCGGCCGAACCTTAAGCCTTTTGAAAAGCCGAGCCGCTGGGTTGACTGCCGTGGTGCGGAACGAGCAACTCTGTGATGAGACGAGGCAGACATTCTGGATCGAGACAACTGATGATGGATGTGCGTTGCCAAACAAAGTCCACGGGAACGAGCTTCGGGGTGGTTGGGTTTGGATGGGAAAACATTGCCGTCGGAGATGTAACCTCGATGCGTTCCCCCTGGTCCTCGTATTGCCCTCAGCGGCAGCCAACAACAACCCTCATTATCTTACCGTCTTGTGGTGGCGGACAATTATTACAGATGGTATCCTTGCGGGCAGAGTCGCATTTTGGGGGAACAGCTCCGATGTGTTGTCAGCCGAGTTGAGCTCGCCACACAGCAAGTTGAGCGGCGGCCGAGAGTTTTGCCAAACAACAAAGGCTGACGGCCTAGACAGCTTCGGGTTGATGAACCGACCGAGGGGAGATTTGACCGCCGGTGGGAAACGGTCGAGGGGATGGAATGGAATTGCAGTCGCTAGTCAGCCGTGACCGTTTTGCCAAGGGTTTTGTGCGATGGGCTGAGTCGCAGATATTGCGTTGCCTTGGGGGCTGTTGGAAATGCCCACGCCGCGGCACCAACACCTGCCCGCGTCCCGCCCAGATTGCGCATAAAGGGCGCCGCAGCTGTGGTGTATTGGGCCTGACATGCCGGCATGTGTTATCCAGGTGTCTGGCGATTTTGTTGGTTCGTAGCAGTTGCAGAGGCTATCCAGGGACTTGGTCATGACCACGCCGCCAAGCCAAGAAGCCGCAGCTGCATCTTTGGTCCGGCCAGAGATGCCTGCTCGTCAGAGGCTAGTCGAGACCCCGTCCGCCCCGGGGTCATGGTGGCGCTGGGGCCTGTCGAGGGTGTCCACTTCAATCTTCCTAGATGAAGCTGGTTGTGATGTTTCCAAGTTGGGATGCCCGCAGCCTGACCAGGCGGCATAGGTCAGCAACGTGATATTACGACAAGATGCTGTCAGTTGTGGTTTTTTTTTAAAAAAGATTTTTTCCTTCTCTCGGTGAGCGCTGGACGGATCTACCGTTCCGTGGAGACCCTGGCAGCTTTCTTCCTGTATTTCATTGTATTAATGCCGACCGGTGGATGCCGTAGACCGTGCCATCTATCTGTTGCCAGATACGCATCCAGAAACATACAGAAGCGTCCAAGACCCAAATTACCCTCCTGGAAATGCTTGTTAATACAGATTCAGATTGAAACTTTCCAAAATATATGCTGGGCATCTCCTAGAGAGGGACACCTCTGAAGCAGGCTGAGAGTCCAGAGTCTTGCACCAATTTCGGCCATTTTGCTGTGTCATAGCTTTTCACCCTCACGAATTGCCGAAAAAAAAAACCCCCAGCTCAACGGAAAATATGGATGCTTCTCCAAGTATGTCGGCTCATGGTATCGAGCCATCAATGGCGCGAAACAGATCGTTTTGTACAATCTCTGCGAGTTCGATTGACTCTTCGCCGCAGAGATCAGGGCAAGACTCCCCTTACAACGCCAACCACCACGATGACTTTCGTTTCAGAACAGTAAGGGGAAAAACTTACGTTGACGCAAGAGAATCAACCATCTGACATTCTGACAGATGGTGACGTACCTACATAATAGAGCAGTAGCCAGTGGCTGGATCCCCCCCGAGTCCGTCAGGTCTCCAGAAGACTGCTCTGGCGTGCTCTTGCGAAGATCTCGCGGCAACTACATTGCGTCACAAACACTGAACCCCATTCTCCTCGGTGCGGCTATCCGGCTGAATCTCCATGTGGCCATTACCATGCGCCCGCAGATGTTGCAGGGCATTCTCGCCTCCTTGTTGCCTGGGCAGTCTGATTTGAAGTTCAAGGACGGGTCTCAGATTCAAGTTCTCGACTCATTGGCCCTTGCACAGCCTGCCACGGTAAAGAAGTTCCAGTACGCCTGCGTCTTTAGACAAGAGCGCCTGATTCTCGTCTGGCACGATGATCTTGTCCACATTGTTCCTCAAGCCACCCACATAGAAGAAAAGCTGCTCGCTTGGGTACGACTTGTCAAGCCGCTATAATAAAAAAGAAAACATGACATCAGAAAGGGCTAACCGTTGTTGGCAGGTTTGGGGAGAAGGGAGACTGCCCGTTAATATCCTACACATGCCGAGCCGCGCTCCGTCAACCTTGTACGACTCCGGTATATCCAGCCCGATCGGAACGGCGACCCCGGCAGCTGGCATCACCACGCCGGGTCTCCTGATGCAGTTGAGCAGCAGCGAGGACGTCTCAGAGAAGAATGCCGCCATAGAGCGGCCAGAGTCTGTCGCGAGGCCAGTCGCCCGCGCATCGGCCTTCTTCATCGGCTGCGCCATGTGTCTGTCCCTGTGCCTCCTGTGCGGTGTATACGTCGGGAAGCTGGTGACGGAGTGTATCCTCGCCAACGACTGGATCAAGATGGCGCTTATCTTCCCCGTCCCCCTGCTCATGTGCGTCTCCTTGTTCTTCTTCCAAGTCATCTTCACCAACATCTTCCAGATGATTGGGCCCATCGGAGGCATCAACACCAACTCGCGCTACTTTTCTGCACACAAGCCGTGCCTGAGGCGGGCCTACGCCGACGGCTTTGTCCCGCCCAAGGTCACCATCCAGATGCCAGTCTACAAGGAGGGCATGGACTCGGTCATTATCCCTACTGTGCGCAGTCTGCAGGCGGCCATGTCGTATTACGAATCGCACGGGGGGTCGGCCAACATCTTCATCAACGACGACGGTCTGCGGGCCGGGTTGACGGATGACGAGATTCGGTGCCGCAAGGACTTTTATGCAGACAATAGGATCGGCTGGGTTGCTCGTCCTAAGCATAATGGGGACGAGGACTTTGTGCGAAAGGGCAAGTTCAAAAAGGCGTCCAACATGAACTTTGCGCTGAATATCTCGCAAAAGGTCGAGGCGTACATGCAAGACCTTGCCGATGCTAGGTTGGCCAACAAGGAGACGGATCTCATTACGGATGCCGAGGAGGAAGAGATGTATCAGAGTGCCTTGGCGCGAGTCCTGGAAGAGAACCCGCTTGCTTGGGCGGACGGTGATATTCGTGTTGGAGAGCTGATTCTCATTGTAGACTCCGACACACGAGTGGTAGGCTGCCCTTTGCTTTCCATCCTTTTTTTTTTCTCCCATGACGTGATGAACCGTCTTCTCTAACGTTGAATAGCCTGAGGACTGTCTTTTGTATGGTGCCGCTGAGATGTTCCTCTCCCCCGAGGCGGCTATTGTGCAACATTCCACTGGCGTCATGCAGGTTACACATGATTACTTTGAGAATGGAATCACCTACTTTACCAACCTAATATACTCCTCCATCCGGTTCTCGATTGGATCCGGAGAGGTAGCCCCCTTTGTTGGCCATAATGCCTTTCTCCGGTGGCAAGGTGAGAAGAAGTCCTCAACACATGCGATGAAATCGTACTGACGACGTGGACCGCGCCCCCCTTCAGCTGTTCAAGATGTCGGCGTGCCTGAAGACGACGGCTACGTCCCATACTGGTCTGAGAGTCACGTCTCAGAAGACTTTGACATTGCGCTGCGCCTCCAGATGAAGGGCAACATCATCCGCGTGGCCGACTACCACGACAACGAATTCAAAGAAGGCGTGTCGCTGACCATCTATGACGAGATTGCCCGCTGGCAAAAATACGCCTATGGCGTCAACGAGATGATATTCCACCCCATGCACCGCTGGATCTACAAGGGCCCCTTCACGCCGCTCTTCTACACCTACATCACGTCCAACATCATGGTGTCGTCCAAAATCTCCATCCTGGCATACATGTGCTCGTACTACGCGCTCGGGTCGGCCATGTTCCTCACGGCGCTCAACTACTTCATCGTCGGCTGGTTCCGCGACGACCTGGCCTCGAGCTACCTCACGTCGTGGAACGTGCTGCTCTCCCTCGTCGTCGTCTTCAATGCGGCGGGCCCTATTGCGCTGGCCATCGTGCGCTACCGCACGGGCGAGAAGGCGCTGCTTGAGGGGCTTGTCGAGAACTTCAAGTGGATGCCCATGATGACCGTCTTCTTTGGCGGCATCTCGTTCCATATTTCCAACGCCATCCTCGCGCACCTGTTCCACGTCGACATGCAGTGGGGTGCCACGTCCAAGGAGAAGGAGGACAGCAACTTCTTCCAGGAGATGCCGCGCATCTTCAGGACCTTCAAGTACATGTACCTGATTATCGTGCTGCTCGTGGGCGCCATGGTGTACCTGGGGGCGTTTGCGCCGCCGGACTGGGCCATTACCGACTTTTCCGTGATTGTGCCGCTCGCTATCAACCTGGGGTTCCATGCGTTGGTGCCGCTGGTGTTGAATCCCAGCCTGATGATTTTCAACTACTGAGCACAACGGTTGTTGCTGGCTGCATGGCTGTATATTTTTCTCTTTGTTGTCGGTTTAGATTGGCAGTAGCTTGCTTCGAACTGTGCGATAGATGGCGTTAGGTTACATTCATTAGAGACCACGGTCATGGCATAAACGGAACATGATGGGGATATAGAGGGATTGTGCCCAGTAAGCATATAATAGAGTTTGAGCATCAGGTGTTTTGAATCCCGTCCCGCCACGTCCTCTGCGACGTGCATGTGATGGTCCCCCGTCATCGGATTTGACAAAAAGAATGTGTTGTAGCCACGTACCGTTGCCGCCATTGGGGCGAAGCAGACACCAATCAGCGTCGAGGCTGTGGTGACTGGTCATGCGGATCCGGGAATTCCAACACCTCGCAGCGCCGGATTCAAGGCGTGAGATGTGTTTGAGGAGCAGGGAAATGCGCATGTGCAACTTGATCATCATAACCTCTCACCAACAGGTGAAAATTGGTGGAGACTCTGAGAGCCCAAAGAGCGCTCCTTCCTGTGCGCGAATTGTAGCGTTAATGGATTGACGTGACGCAAATGGCTAGTGCTGCGACAGCTCCTTCCCTCTCTCCCAATTGGCGTCGCTTCCCCCCCCCGCCCCCCCGCAACATCCCCGTGGGTCCCCCTCCAATGCCGCCTCACCCTCTCTTGACCTCATCCCCATCCAATCTCCGCCCTGCCGTCCTTCCGTTTCAGCATCATTGTGTCGACTGTTATTTCGGGACCAATTGTTCACCAGCCTCTGTTTATTCTACCTTCATCTTCACACGAACCCTGACACTTGTAAACCATTGCCGCCTGCCTTGTCGGGAGCGTTCAAGGAGCCCTCGGCAGCCACGTAACCCCGACCGGAACTCCGCGCTCTCTTGTCTATTGTCCAAAAGGCTCGTCCGTTGCTACTACTGCACTGCACGTCTTGCGCTCTGAATGCCCTCCAATTAGTAAAGGACCTATTTAGACTGTGAGTGATATTGAATTGATATTCTTAAAACAGCAATAAGGCGGGGATTGTAAGAGAAGGTGAAGAAACAAGGAAGAACGCACCCCATGGCTAAGACAACGCATGGAACATGGCTGACCAGGAAAAACCCCGCGACATGTTGCGTATATATTATCTGACACGGCACATTTATAGGAGCTTGAGCTTGTGATACTTGCGGAAAGAGAAGTCCCCCGTTCTTGTCTTTATTTATAACTCTTGTGCGGGTATGTCTCTGAGATCGCTTTACTACTTGCTTTCCATCCTTTGTCGTTACATCCGTCCACCATGAGGTGTCAATTGCTCATACAACAGACATTGCCAGAAAAGCTGCCAGTATGAATGAGAAGACTGGTCTTCACGAAGAGTCCCGTCCTAAGCGGGATACATCTGGCTCACTTGACCTGGCCCCCACCCATATTACCTTTACTCAGTCGTTCAGCTATGCCACCAAATATGCCAATGAGAAGAACTGGATTGGCATCTACTCTTCTGGCAGTACTGGTCCTGACAAGGAGACTTACACAGAAGACTCCCTATCGTGGGAATATGCTCCAGGTCAAAAGGGAACGGTGCAGCTATCAACTGCCAATCTCCCCCCAGGCCAATACAAGGCCTACTTTCTTGCCAATGAGGGCTACAAGTGGCTAGCCAAGCCTGTCGTATTCAAGGTCGCGAATCCCTGGGGCTCCATTTCGATTCGTGACGATGACCCTCTCCTCACCTTCAACTATTCGACTCCGCTTCCAGATCCCCAAAACTGGATTGGCATTTACAACTCCTTTGGCGGTGGCCCAGAGTCACAAAAGTTCATCAGCGGTTCCTTGACTTGGGCTTATGCCCCTGATAAGAATGGGACTGTCAAGGTCGATGCCTCTGCTTTGCAGCCAGGTCTGGGATATCGAGCCTTCTTCCTTGCCAAAGGCGGATACAAGTGGCTTGCAAGCCCCATTGACATCGTCAAACCCGGAAAGGGTCCGTTGACCTTTATTGTTGACCAACTAACTACACACAATGCTCGGGCTGGTGAGCCTTTCCAGGCTACCCTTAGCGGAATGCTAGAAAACCCACGCGATCCAGACAGCAAGTTCGCCAAGGGCAAGTATAGTGCTACGGATACAAGCACACATGACTGGGTCAACATATCTGCCGACGGAATTATCAGTGGTACACCGCCCAAGGCAACCGGAAACACGACAACTAACTTCGTTGTCGAGGCTTTGGGATCCGATGGGTCTACTGCCGAAATTACGGTTACAATCCCAGTCGTTCCGCAGGGCGAGCCTTTGGTCAAGGAACTGACCATCTTGTCGTTCAACCTGTGGTTCGGAGGTACACCCGTGAAGGACTACCACGCCAAGCAGGTTCGCTTCATCACAAACGCCAGAGCAGACATTGTTGGACTCCAAGAGAGCACCGGAGGACATGCGATTCGCCTCGCAAAAGCCATGGGCTGGGACTATTGGCAGGGAGATGATGATGTTGGTATCATTTCTCGATACCCCATGGTCGAACAGTATGCTCCTATCGAGAGATGTGGCGCTGTACGCATAGCCTTGGACAGGGGCCAGGAAATAAACTTTTGGAATTGCCATTTGGGCTACACGCCATATGGTCCCTACGACTTTTGCTTTGACCACCTGTCCCCGGAGGAGGTTCTCAAGAACGAGATCAAGTCTCGTCGTACGCCTCAGATCATTAATATCATGAAGCACATGCAGGACCATCTCTCACAATCCAGAAAGACCCCCGTCATCTTCACCGGTGACTTCAACGCGCCGTCGCACCTTGACTGGACAAATGCAACCAAGAAGCTTCACTGTGGACAGGGATACTTCCCCTGGCCCACATCGAAGCATCCCATTGATGCAGGCCTAATTGATTCCTTCCGAGAAGTCCACAGTGACCCGTTGGCTAAACCCGGCCTCACGTGGTCGCCCATTTATCTAGACAACGGAGGGCGGACCGAACCCAAAGATCGCATCGACTTTATCTACCACAAGGGCCTCAAGACTCATTCATCGGAAGCTGTTGTGGTTGGCCAGCCCAAAGCACAGCCGGACCACGATCACAACGAATGGCCATCGGACCACGCCGCCGTTAAGACAGTCTTTAAAGTAGAGAAGAATAGCTCTGCCGGACAGGGCAACTCCCGCGTCCTCTGGGGCGTGGTAAGCGCCATAATTGCCGCGACAGCTGCGTGTGCTTCATGGATTGTATGCGCTTGTGTTGGCAAGCGCAAGTCCGATAAGAATTTAGACGAAAAGGGCAGGAGAGACAGCGGTTCGGGCGATTCATCTACATAGAAATATCGAAATGACTGGTATTCACATCGTCTTGATGGGCACCATACTGCACCCTGGGGGTGCAATGAATGTTGATCGGTGAATAGACGGATGGTGTGACCAGGCGGGCCGTGTACTGTTTTTGGTCCTGAATCCTGATAGTGAGTCATTGGAAAAGACGTATAACACAACTCTTCCGCGTTCGGCCTAGGCATCTTATCCGACTGTTTTGACTGATTTACATTATTTACCAAGATTTCTCGTGGCTGGAAGAGATATTGTCTAAAAATGCAATCATCCCCCAATACCCGATCTCAAAATCCTTCCCTCGTAGCTGCCTGACACATTGTAGGTATTAAAACTCCAACTGCGATCCGGGCCAGGTCAGCGTATTTCGGACTCTTCAATAGTGGACGACTTGGACCATGTTCCGTGCCGATCATTGGTTTATCAAGTACGCAACAGACTGGTCTGCAGAGCACCCGTTTCCGATCACGATGGCACCCTCATCATGGAAGTCAAATGGAAAAGACTGCCTTGAAATTTCTCCATGCCGTGGATGTCCTTTATACGAATTCGAATATCGTAAAAACCTATAGTCGTGACAGGAACCGTGCGTATCGGAGATGATGGCACCCGGTTGTCATATCAACAAATCTAACACGCCAGAGGCTCTTGTCATGTAATTATTCAGCCCCTGACCCTTTACACTCTTGCATCAGCTAAAGATGCAGTAAACCAGGTCTATAACGATAACCTTTATAAGGCAATTTTCATTGCTATAACCAGAGTACAGGGATTTTATACTCGACAATTACCCGTTCAAGAAGAAGCCCAACTTCTACAAAGCCTGCTACCTTTGCGTTCGGTAGCTTTCGTAGGGTGTTAATCGAGACGCATATACCTGCAACGTGTAAGCGCTTCAATCAGAGTTCATCTATTGAGAGCTGTATAGGCAACTCCGAAGGGCCTCGGTTAAATTGACGACGACTACGACCCACATCGTGATTTGCCTCAAACTCAACGATAGTCCTTATGAGGACTCGCGCCCTTGCGTCGAGTCTTGTTATTTGACGAACAGAGGAAGCCTAATTTAATACCTCGGTTATATTTGTACTAGTACTATCTAGAAACAGGGTTGAATTTTGGAGGCGATATCGGTACACAGTGTTGACGGAGTTGGTGGGCGCTGTTGCTAGGGCCCAGAAATCATCTCGCGTCAAGGCTACGATTCGCGGCCAAGGCGGTTTATTACTATCAATTGATATAACTGGATGTTAACTGGATACTCAAGTGGTCGCTAGTCTCTGATGCTCCATGTGGATAACGTACAGTTCAAGCCCTGACTATTCAGCCAGGTATAGGTCGTATAAGTCAGCCGCATAACATGATAAGAGGGGTTATAAGTTATAACTAATTATAAAAACTACTATATAACGTATTAAGTACTTAGTAAGTTAATTAAAAAAAATTATTTGTAAGTTATTATTAAAAATTATTCCTTTTTTATAAATTATAATCCATAGCTATTATTGTAAATTATAACTATACTTGTTAATAATAAGGCCCCTACAAATAGCCCCCCGTTTCAGGCCACTTATAGTTAAACTTACAGGGGTTAGATTATAAGGGAGGACCTGTCCTGCGCGAGTCAATACTTGTTGTATTAAACAATATCATACTCCCCAAATAATAATCGTACCACGCCCCTTTTTGACCCAAAAAAAGGTAGCAGTAAGAGCTTTGCTTGACTCAAAAAGGTGAGATATGGCCCTATTAGCTTATAAATTAGTTGATGCTAATTTACCTCTCCCCACAACATCGGCATACTCTGTACTGAGGGATGGCTTTGTTGGAAGACAGACTATACGCCGACAGTTATCCCTCACGCTTATCAGCCTACAGGATAGACCTTGACGTAATATATAAGCTGTCCGGTAGGCAAGCAAACAGTAATAGTCATTCGCAATAGTGTTGCAAATAGGAGTCTAATTCCATCATCGCCATTCTTCTTTTTCTTTTGCTTGGCCGTCTTTTACCGGCAACTCCTTTATAGCCAGACTGCACCCAATATATTCCTTGAGCCCCTTGGTCATGATTTGGCTGTCCGTCTCTGCTCTAGTATGGGCAGCTCTGGCGTTTGCTCCCTCCTCTGGGGCAGCAGACGGGGGAGGGCATCGCGGCAACACATATGCAGGCCCCAACAACTATATCATCGAATGCCACAACGGCCGAGACAAAGACGTCCTGATTCACCGTATCAAACATCGCGATGGCCAAGTACATCATGATTTCAATTCTGGCATCTTTTACGGCGTCTCAGCTAGTGTGCCAGGCCTAGGGGGCGACGAGATAAGAAACATGGCAGGCGTCAAGGACGTGTGGCCGGTGCAGGTATTCAGACATGAGGCCAAAGAGAATAGTTTGAAGCCTCGAGCGGCCCCAAAGAGGCAGCCGTATCGACGTGCCGTCGACACTTCGTGGAATCATGCCATGACGCAGGTGGACATGCTCCATTCCGAGGGCTTCTACGGCACAAACATTACCATTGCCATCATAGATTCTGGTGTAAGTCATCCTTTTCCATGGTCAAGGAGAGAAACTTGGGGTTTTGTATAAAATATTAACGTAGACGGGGCGGCAGGTCAACTACACACATCCGGCCTTGGGTGGCTGCTTCGGTCGTGGCTGCCGAGTCGCTCGCGGAGCCAATTTCGTCCGGAACGAGGGAAAGTATGGTGATCCCATGGATCAAAATGGTCATGGAACTGCTGTTGCTGGCGTGCTGGCCGGGAACGATCCTCGGAGAAACTTTGTGGGCGTGGCTCCCGGCGCGACACTTGCCGCATATCGAGTTGTGGATTCCAAGGGGTACGCCAGAGAAGACGATTTGATAGCAGGCTGGCTTAAAGCAGTGGAAGACGGAGCACAGATTATCGCTTCCTCGGCTGGTTTTGACGGATCCGGCTGGGCACAGTGTCCCATGGCAGCTGTTGTGGCGCGCATCGCCGCAAGTGGCATACCTTGCATCGTGGGCAATGGTAATGATTCTAAGAAGGGCCTCTTCTTTTCTCTAGATCCCTCGACTGGCCGAAATGTGCTGGCAGTCAACTCATTTGCCCACCGGATGGTGTCTTCGGCCGGTGGTAGTCGTGCCGTCACGGCGGGCATGTCGTGGCTTTCTGCCTCTGGGCCGACCTGGGAACTGGATATCAAGCCCAATGTCGGCGTACCCGGCGATGAAATACCTTGTCCGCAAATCGACGGCAGCTATGACAATTGCTCCGGCACATCCTTTGCTGGACCACAAGTTGCGGGCATGGCGGCTCTCATTGCCGAGCGCCGGGAGGATTTCGATCCGGGGCACCTGATGAGTCTTCTCATGACCACGGCCGCGGTCCAAAAAGATGGCCATTTCATTCCCGTAGTCCAGTAGGGAGGGGGTCTTGCCCAGGCCTGGGAAGCTGCACACGCGACGACGCTTATAGAACCACCGAGCCTTGCCTTTAACGATACAGACCACCGGGCTCAGTCCATCACCATTCGAGTCACTAATAAAGCTCGGTTTGAGGTTACGTATCAGCTCTCGATTCTTCCTGCGGTCACTATTTACGCTCGCAGGCTACCGAGAGACTTTAAAAATCCAGAGTATATCCAAGCTCCTGCGTCTATTGACATGAGCAAGACTTTTCTTAAGCTAGTCGCCAACCAGTCAGATACTATTACAATCTCGGCTAAAGATCCCAAGGGCCTTGAAGCCGACCGCTTGCCGGTATGGTCTGGCTGGGTCGCTATCAATAGTTCTGATGGCAAGACACTGACTGTGCCATATATGGGCCTTGCGGGCTCGTTACACAAGCAACAAGTTCTTGAGTCTGATGGGGTCAGCTTGCAAGGCTTCAACCACGATATGCATAATGCAGACAGTAATCGTGGTGCAAAATTCAGCTATACTGTCAAGAAGGGCTTCACAACACTTTCAGCCTCTATCATTATTAACCTAATTCTCGGAAGCCGTGTATATGTCGAGGCTGTTCCCCTATCGCCTCGAAAATGGATGACTGACCGCCTAGGCAAGAGCCGAGGTTTTCCGATCAAGGGTTACTCTCCAAGAGCACTCCAGAGGTATACCGGCATTGGGCTATACGACAAAGAATGGGACGGTCAAATTCAGTCCGGTGATTACCTCCCACCAGGCGACTATCAACTGGTAGTGCGCGCCCTGAGGGTTTTTGGAGATCCTACTATGGAAGCCGACTGGGATGCGGCTGAACCACTCCCATTTCAAGTTATGAGTGGCGCGGGCCAGGAAGCATGCAAGGCGTACCAGTCTGGAAAGGGGCCCAAGGACGCTCTATTTCGAAATCTACAAGAATGCCATCAGGTTCACAACAAGACGGCAGTGGACGCTCCCTGGATCCCTCGCCCTCAGGATAGTAGCAAGTGTGATGATGATAATCCAACGGAAGAGGACTGCGGCACTTACCACTACTGCAAAGCGCATCAAGAACGACTTGATGACATTATATCCCCTTTCAGGAACAAATATGAGTGCGTGCATAGCCATAAATTGCTGCCCAAAGTACCGCTTGACCCCCTCAGGTTGCCTGAGTGCCAAACGACTAGGGACCCTAATATTTGTGGCTCGCAGGTTTGGTGTATAGTCATTTTTCAAACCGGAGGGCCTGCACATGGATGGAGCAACAGTGAGGAGTGTCAATGGGCTCACGGAAGTATGTTGGCCTGAATATAGCGCTTATTATATAGTTGAAGCGCGAAATATCACGTTATACAACTAAAGAGACCTTAAGTATATTAAAGAATTTCCCTGTCCTAAATCACCACGGTTGCGCGAGACACCAACAGGATTTCCTGCGGTGAAAAGCGATTGGTGGTTTTGGTGGTAAGTAATAAGGAGTTGCGACGGTTTTGAGAAGATGATGATGATGGAAATCTGCAAAACAATTGGAGTAGAGAAATAACACATATGAGGATAATACGAGGAATATCTTCTTGCGTAGATTGCTCATTTTCATGTCAACACCTCGGTCGATGACCCTTCTAGTACGGAAGCAGGCAATTATTGCCCTGTCATTGTCGTCGATGCCAAAATGCATGGTCGTTCGCGGTCTCAAGCATGCATCTGAGCATGGTGAGATGAGAGGCGTGAGCTGCCGTTTAGTCATCTCGCCACACCCCTCCCTTACCTCTTAGCGTCGGCTGCTTCCGTGCCTGCAAGCCCGCTGGTTGGCTGTCGCGCCAGTTGCTGCGGGGTGAGCCGCCTGACAAACACTTCACGACGCAACAAACCCGAGGCTAGTCCCAAGTAGGAAAGTCAATTGGCGACTTGTCCTAGACAAAAGGACCCTTGGAACGATCTCAACGCCAGGCTAGTTTCGGCCTGCGGTCTTCCTTGTTCTTATGGCTCTAGAGAGGGATTTCTGTTCTTCCTCCTTCTTTCTCTTCCAACATTTCGCATTCCTTTTTTCCCTCTCCTGCCACTCCGACTGCCCACGGGCCACGGTATGGGATACGGGTTGCCCAGCAGCCTACTCGTGGTAAACATGGCGTGCTGAGAGGCCATTGACAATGTCTTTGGGCCATGGGCTGGACCATTCTGCCGCGGCGGCGTGGAACCGGGGAGCCGTAAGTGGTATTGACTCGAGGAATTTCTGCAGATTGTGATAGCAACCCTAGAGGCTCTCTCCGTAGCGTATTTTCCCCTTATAGCTGCCAATGGCCAACCCATCAAGTGTATGTCGTTGCTGCAGCAAGTGTCGACTATAGCTGTCCTCGCAGTCGGATCATGTATCCTCTCCCGATATTCTCACACTTGATCCCCGCGGCCCTCGCTGGCGATTGTGGTCTATCTTTGCATCACAATTCTATGAAATCTAGCCGCTGCTAGCACCCCATGGCTGATGAAGAATGGGATTGCAGTTATAATACTTTACACTGGCACCCTGGAAACTTTCGAATGCTCTATATTGGCATCTTGTCAGCAAGTTAATAATAAAAGGCTGCGGGAGCTTGAATTTTCTCCTCTACGCACAACTTTACGACTCCTCTTACCCTCACGAACGTTGACATGGACAAAGCCATGATCTATTTTAAAGATATCCATGAGCTGTGGGCATCACTGTTTATGTGCTGACGTTGCAGATGTGTGTCAGTCTAAGTGGTCCGGTGCGTGTGCATGATAAGTGGAAAATGGTGAATGGGCGTGTAGGCAAGCGCCGTATATTTATGCTGACATCAATGGCACATGGACTTGTTCTGTGCTATGCCGTCATTCTCTAGGACATTCATAGCGAAAAGAACAAGTTGACATATTTGCTTTCAAGGGCAGGTACTTCTACACTACATACATGCTTGTAGAGCAAAATGTCTCGTCCCCATTTAAATGATATTTAGCGCCGAGGCCCCGTCATTCCTACGTCAGACCCTAGAATATTATTAACAAAGGGAAGTTGGCGGGACTCGGCGCCACCTAGCTTGTTGAGCAGCACAACAAATTACCATGAGCATACTCTGTGACAAGGGCCTAGCTTGGAGCAATTACTCAATTCATCTAATAACAGTCTTTGGTATCAAAGGTCCTTGGTTTTCCTTAAGGCCTTGAGGGACCGAAGCCGTCTATTTATACAAGAAGTCGGTGAGGACCTTCTGCCCTAATCCCGTGACCGTAGCCCTTGTGTAACCAGCCATTTCCGTGTAACATACTCCGTATGCACCAGGGGACTGAGGCATTACGTTTTGCCTCCCACTGAATATCATATTTGCCAAAACAGGACGACTTTGCCTTAACTGAGTCTAAGTACTACAATAAGGCTTGCCATCTCACAGTCTTACAATACCAAGCAGATTCATGACAAAAATGGCCATGGCCCAACCGCAAAGCATGTATAAGAAGTCAAGTCCTCCAAACCAACCAAATTCCCCTTAACACACTTTCCGCCCTCTCCAAAACCTTGAATCACGAAAGATGTTGAGTCAATGCTTATAATTTTGGTCAAAAGTGACGTCTATTACTAGATATAAGTACAGCTAGGTGACGTCTAGAAGTCTTGCACTTGGCTGACACTAACACTCGTCATCTGCTTCGGCATTGGCATTCTTAGTGCAACCCCCCTCAATACGAGTGGTGCCAGCAGGGCAGACACAGCTGCCATTCAACTCAATGCCTCCATCACATCTCGGCTGGGGGGCTGCCAGATTCCCGCTTGGAGGCACAATTCCAGTGGGGATGTCTTCAGGGAGAATCGTCTTGGTGGGCGTCTTGTCGTCAAAGCAAGTGTCGGGCTTTTGGGCCGCTTGTTCTTCAACCGGCCTGCAGACTCCTAGGCCTTCGACAAGGGTCATGCCTTTGCCACAGGCCGCGAGGTTTTCCTTCTCGAGGGTCGGCGCGGGCGCGGCCACGGCGAGAGCGGCCAAAGAGGCAAGGAGAAGAATATGCTGCTTCATTGTTCTTTGGCAGCTGAAGAAGAAAATCGAGTAATGAATGAGATGTGAGGGTTGACGACAGAGGAGAATCTTGATTGGGGGCAGTATCTTGGGGTGTCTTAAAGATGAGCGGTAGCACATGATTTTATAGTCGGCGACTGCAACCTGGTATGGCAAAGCAGATGCCACTATTCATGCCAAGTTGCCATGGCCTCGCGTTCCGTTTTAGCAGCTACCATGAATGACTCTGCACGAAATCACCCATTAACTTATAAATGATAGAAGCAGCACCAGGCGGTTTCAGGACCTGTCATGAATCATGAAATTATGATCATGACCCCACTTATGAAGCCTAGAGTCGGTATAATGCCGGGCCATCTGGTTGACTCGCGGAATAGTTTAGCTCAGCGGGATATAAGAAGGGGTCAAGGATATTTATGCACGGGCTTGAAGGTGAAACCATGGGGATCGCACCACGAGTTCAATGCGAGGCACTCACAGTAATGGCTATGAGAGAAATGAGGTGTCAAAAGACTGACACTTTAGGCTGCGTCATACGTATCGTCACTTTGACCAATTAGTGGCCCTGATTCCATCATATCAACACCCACTCCTGTCACAAATATATTGCATCTTGTGAATGCTGCTGTATGCAAGCATGGAGGTAATTCTGACACAACGTCTTCACCCCAATAGGCCTGAGGCTAGTTATGCGCTTCCCGTACACCAATTCGCCGAATTGCCATGATGAAACACCTCGGCCAGCATCAAGTGTTGTTGCTCGTCCTGTGCTTTGGTGCCACGAAAATGCTGCATTGGGCCTTCGAGTCAACATGGCTTGGCTTACTTCGTCTGTCCCTTTTCACAACGGCGAGACCTCCCGAGCGTGTATTCCGTTGATGGCAAGTGAGCTGACGGCGATTCATTCTGTGGATTGTCCATTCCTCACTCACTCCAACACCGGCGGGTCACTCAGTTTCGTCAAGAGGCGGTGCATTCCCGAGTACCATGGTGGAAAAAGACGCGTATTTCCTCATTAGCTTGTCGTACACCTTCCTCGACTTCTTCCAGCGGCGGGTGTTCATCATGAATTCCAGGTTCTTACTATAAGTCCATAGTTTTGGAATCATTGCATTTCATGCGTGATACGATTCATTCCATAGTAGAGGTGATAAAGACAGAGTCAAGTCCTAGTCTTGACGGAGTATCCATCTCAAATCCAGCACCTACATCGAGATCCGAGCCTCATAGGCCGCCCAGCCCTCTTCCTGGTATTGCTTTGCAGCCTGGACACGATCCTCCGCGGAATAAATGCCTCTCCCAGCAATGATAAAATCGGAACCTCCCCCAACAGCCGCCGCGGGCGTTTGATACCGCTGGCCCAATACATTGCCCGATTTGCTGCCGTTGACGCCCGTCGTGAAGATGACGAAATCTTCGTCGGCCAAGCTAGGATCGAGTCCTGCAGGACCAAGGCTGCGCATGGCTACGAAGCCAATCACCGCGCCGCCCATGCCCGTCCTTCTCGCAACGTCAACGCAGCGCTGGGTGTACTCACCAACAGCGAGGCTGCCGGCCGTTGTCATCTCGGCCAGCAAGAGCAGACCTCTCTCGTTACGGTACGGGAATGTCTCGTCGGAAATCACTTGCTCGAGTGCATCCACGACGCCATCACCCCCGAGAAGGCTTACATTAACAATATCTGCCCATTCGGAGATGCGGAGGGCGCCGCCGTGGTATTGCTTCTGTACAGTCGTCCCTATGTCGACGAATTTACGGTCTTCAAAGATGAGGAAGTCATGTTTGGCCGCAAGTTCCTTTAACCCGGAAACAGTCTTGTCGCTGAAGTCATGGATAATATCGACATGGGTCTTGAAGACTGCGATGTAGGGTCCAAGCTCTGCTCGTAAAGGCCGGGTTAGCAAGTCAATGACGAAGCACGCGCACATGTGCTTACCATCCGCACATTTCAGAAGACTTTCCGTGTCGGTAAAGTCGGCCGATATAATTAAATTTGACCTTTTGCTGTCCGCAATTCGGAAAAGCTTCTTGGCGACAGGGTGCGGATGGGAAGCGGCTCGGCTAGAATACGGTACTGTAGATTTGGAAGCCATGGGGAAAGAAGCAGGCTTTGTTTGGTTTTATGTAGAGAAATGGTAGTGGACAAGACGTAGCAGGCCGGAGCACACCCTCTATATAAGTCCGTCTGGGTCCCTTTGTGTCACGCCGTCTTTAGTGCGTGTGTTTAAAGCCAAATTACATGGCTAACTATAAGTCGCTTGACCATGGTGCCCCATACGGATGGCTGAACAAACTTAGAGTTTAGCTAACCTTCCGACACTACATGGTAGCAAGTCACTCAAACAAGACCGGTGCCTTTCTTAGGGTGAAGGCCATTGTGTTGCGAAGGCTACAATTCTCAGCAGAGCTGTCATGGACCCTTTCAAAATCTGATAGCAGAGGGGACTAAGTGGGAAATGGTTATCTCATCGTATTTCACGGATAAAATTTTATACGGGCTGTATCTAATAATCTAGGACAGATGGCGTCATGCTAAACTGAAGACAACAGCTCATAGTGGCACCTTACTCTGCCTCTCATTTCCAGCTGTGACAAGGGATCAGTGAGGGCTTGGAGAAATAACTCAATTCATTTAATAGGAGTCTTTAGTATTCAAGATTCTTGGTTTCCCTCGAGGCCGTGTTGACCAAAGAGCTCTATAAATACAAGAAGTCGGTGAGAGACTTCTGCTCTAGGTCCCGTGATCGTCGCCCTCGTGTAAAAGTGTGAGTTCCTATCATGTTAAGTGCTATGTTCTGCTCACAAATTCAGTTCACGTTTTTCCCTTCTGGATTACCCACTCACATGGATTCATTTAGGTAGTGGAGCAAGTTTCATAGTGTTGAAACCGCCGGAGATGTAGTAATATCTGGCGAGACGCAGTCAATCAACTACGTAGTCACGTGCGCCCACAACGGAAAGCAAGTCACAATACACCCGAGGAAGCTTAGAGAACGGAGCGTGCATGTATAATACATACTGGGCTCGGTAATAAGGGCTTTTTCTTTTCAATGTAGAAGCCTCTCGTAACGATGACGACGAGTTGCATGACGTAAAAGGGGGGGAAAATATTGACATGTTCAGACCCTGAAAGTTTAGCCAGGTGTGGCATGATAAGGGGGGTTATAATTAATTAAAAGGGATTATTGTCTCATAGAATACCGAGGGGCTCGTGGAGCACCTATTCCAGGGGTTATAAGCTAATCAGATAAGAATAGACAAGTGCTACTTTTATTTACTATAAAATTAGCTAATAATAATTATACTACTAATAATCTTATCAGGTATAATAGATTATATTATACTTTTTATATCATATATTACCTGCTTAGTACTAGCTTTATTCCTTATAGTATGTGGGACAGAGGGGCCCCCACGAGCCCCTTAGTATTTTATAAGATAAGAAGTACACGAGGTAAAAAAAGTACTTAATAAGCTATTAAAAATTATTTACTCCCCTACAAATTATAGTTAATAGCTATTATTATAAATTAAAGGCCCTCTTATTAGCAGAGAGACCCCTCTATATAGTCCCCTATCAGGTTACTCATGGCCAATCTTACAGGGGTTAGATTGTATGTTCAGGGACTTATCAAGCCACGTGGAGATAATATGCCCCTTGTAGTTGTTTAAGCACCTTGGAACCAATAGGGATACTGGAAGCAGACAGCAACCCACTTCTGGTAGACGGTCAGTTCCGGTCTGTCGGACTGCGGCCTGTTCGCCACACGGGGTGCATGTGTAAGAATTATGGCTTTTAAGAAAAATAGGGAACATGCTGCATCAATGCAGCATCACGTTACGAGGGCAGCAGGTCAGCACTGTCTTTGGGGGTAGCACCTATTATTTGGAATCCGAGGATATCTGGAATTTTACCGAGTCAATCCGTAGTGCCACAAAAGTGGGCGGTGAATATTTCGTGTTGGGACTAGAATGAAAATGGATTAATATTGATATAAAAACCCCTGTGCATAGCTCTTGTCAACTTCCTCGCCAGGTCGCCTATAGCGAAACTTGCAGGGGTTGGATTGTGATTCCAAATAAACTGGTCCGCAACACGAAGAAAACCATTCAAGAAAAGGAGAGCTTCAGGGGCCCAAGAGCGCGGAGAAGGACGAATCTGGCTTGAAGGCGCCTTGACGGCATTTCCGTATACATACAACAAGACAAAATAATGGATTAAATGCCAATAATGTACGGGGAAAATGACAGGGTCAAAGTCGCCAAGCATGTCTGCTGCGGCGAGACATCAGGCGTCTTGGGAATCACGGCAAGGGCCTAGGTCTCGTAAATGATATTCTCATTCAAGTCGCACTTGATCTTGCTCCTGCCCTTGTGCCGTCGTATATATAAGTCCTGTCCGAGGCGCATGTGTTGAGAATGTTAAACAGCTCCAGCTTTACCAAGCCCTCTCTTTACAGGCAACAGCCTAGGCTATCCATATCCGTTCTTGATCGAGTATATGTTTGCAATTCCTGCCAGTGCCATCGATCATCACAATGAAAGCCTATCCTTTGGTTGGAAAGGCTCTCTGGCTAGCCTTTTCTATCAGGCCGTCACTGACACTCAAGGTGCCGTATCAGGATGCATTGACTGTGGGACAAGGGTATAGTAACCGTAACATGTTGGGCCTAAACGTGCTAACGCCAGTAGGTATAATACCTTTCTTGGTCGAGGTGTAATTCACAAAGCCGTCATGACCTCCTCTACGGATGCAGCCACAAACACGGAGAAGAGATCCGAAGGACCTGGCAACCAGAACTCAACTGGCAAGTTTAATTTTACAGAGCCAGGTCCAGTTATGCCTGGCGTGGACGTGGACGGATATTTTACGCCAACCACGCTAGAGGAGCTTGCAAAGATCATCGAGGAGGCCCAGGAAGATGAAGCTGACAAGGAAAAAAGAGACGGGGCCAAAAACATGATTTCTGACAAGAAAATGACCATGCAAGGATGCCAAGCCGAGATTCACTCGCACATTGAGTTTGTGTCCGACTACACGTCGTACTTGAAGGCTCTTGGCGTAAATGCGGCTACAAGTATTTCAGGTTACGGTCAGGAGGCTTCCGTATCAGGCAGCTATCTTGATGAGTCGGCATTCTCTTCTAATTCCTTGACCTTTATTGCGTCAATAAGCATCAACAAACAGCGTCGCGTTTCCAACGAGCAGTTTACATTCAACACTAAGCTTTATGAGGACAGCGACAGGCCATTTGCTACAAGATTTGGCAACCGCTGGATTAGAGGTAAGTTGCTTCAAATATATGAAGACTTGAAGCTAATAGCATACTAGGCTTTGAGATGGGAGGCAAATTAATGGCTCGAATAATGCTTACCTTTGACGAAGCATCTGACAAGGAAGAAATAAAAGCCGCGTACGTCTTGAGAATACAAAGGCTACAAACTTAACAGCTACTAACTCATTTTTCTAGTGCCGAGGCCTCGTTGAGTTTCTGGGGGGTTTCAGGTCAACTCAGCACCGAGGTGAAAAACAACATGGAGAAACTAAGCAAAAAGGCACAAGTAAAAGTCAAGATCTTTTATCAAGGCGACATCGGTAGACAACTACAAGGCCGGTCAGAATCCATGGACGAGAAAAACTCGGCCCAGCAAATATTTTCAACCGCCAAGACGTGGGCAGACACGTTTCTCGAAATGGCTTGTGCTCAGGACTACAGCTACCAAACCCTTCTTGATACGTATCCGAATATTGGCAACTTCCCCGAGAACCAATCGATTGCGCACTATACTACCGCGGGCGCTGTAGCCTACCATCTCCTGGGAGAGATGGTGAAGCATACGGAATTGCGGAAGACTCTCCAGCTGCGTAAGACCCCCCATCGCTTCTGTTGACGCGATGGAAATATTGACCTTTATTCTAGGCGATGCTTTGAGTCAAACAGAGGACCGTGAGATCCAGCAGCACGAGATCAAATTGATCGATGCCCAAAAGAGCTGGGTATGCCTCCAGTGAATCAACGTCCATATCAATACTAATACAAGATGCTAGATTCGGGATACTGCTTTAAGCCCAGACAATGCTTTAGAAACAGTCCAACACCTTTTCTGGCTATCCGACCAGTATTACCAAAAATGGAAGCCATACTTGGTGAGTAAATCTGTCGTCGAATTTATCATCAGCGCTAACGAATACTTAGACCAAGCAGTCTTCCCCGGTGGAGATCAAGGCGTTTAATCGCCTGGTATCGGAAAAGGACCCAGACACCAAGGACCCAACGACATATGACTGCAGCGGGTGGTATGAATGGTACGGCAAAGGCGAGTGGACATGGTCCAAGCTCCGATTTTGCCTTCCGACGCACACAGATGTCTTTAGCTTGAGCGTGTTTCGAGAAAGGTCCCAGTATTTATGGGGATCGGCCTGGTACTACGAGAAGGTTCAGTATCCTGCCGACGTGACGGCCAGAGTCACTTTGAAGAGGATCGACTCCAAGCCGCGCGTTTGGACGCTTACTTCAGGAATGACCAGGCGCTTGTCATTCAACGCGGTTTCCGAGGAGAGGCTGATGCCCGGGAGGTACAAGGTTCAAGTCAACTTTTACCAGGATGGCCCGTACTGGGATGACTCGCCTATAGGCGAAGTGGCCGAGTTCGAATTCACGGCATCCTAAGTGAGCTAGCCGGGTTTACCTAACCTCTTTGTCGACGGAAAAGGGCTCGCAGAACGCTGTATCCGAATCGCTGGCTGCTACACAAGCCGCTTCAACGGGGCCCTGAAGATACAGGTTATTCAAGGAGTAGAACCATCCCGAGGCTGAGAGTGCGTGGGTCAAGGAATAGTACAACCACTACATTAGTTAGGTATTTCATTGAGCTTTTGCGTAATTTGTAATTTTATGCAGAACTTTGGTTCGTCTCTTCCGAATTTCGTGTGAGAAGCTATTGTCGGATAAAACTGCCTCTATTAATACGACAAGCAAACTTGGTACAATTTCCATTATTTATAACTCCAAGGGAACGGCACTTCTTCAAGACTTAATAGCTCGGTTAGCTTCTGGGGGAATCTCTTACTCTCCTTGTGAAAAACTGCTTTATCCAAGTTGTACTCGACCCTGCTCGCGCCCTTGTAGCACCACACGTCTCTCTTTCGCATTATTCCAGCCCATCCCCGCTTGACATAGGGCGTGTTTTTTGTGGAATTTGCGGGCGCTTCCGGGACCCGGAGGGCGGCCAATGCAGGGGCAAAGACGGCGAGCTTATCTGGCCGCAAAAGTCGTAAAAGTCACCGTCATCTTGGACATGTTATTAGCGGGGGTAAATGTTAATTTCGCTCCTCGGAAACAACTGGACAGGCGCGTCGATGGTGACCTTGAGATTGCTTTGCCAAGTGGTCCGCAACGCGGCATGGCATTTCCGGCAACCTGTCATGGTTCCGACGTGGCTGTGCCATAAACGGAGGCGCCGAGTTGCCAGGGTTCGGTTTAAGTTGGGTAGAGCGATAATTGGATGAGTGAGAATGTAATGTGGAGTTTACGTTGCCTTATGCTATTAATGGAAAGCTATCACGCCAAGATGAAAATGGCAGCTGCGTCTTATCGTTCTGAAGCAATGCGTAATTCAACTAGTATTCATTCTGTAAGACTTCAAATGTTGGCTAGTACAGATTGAATGCCAAAGCACTGCCAATTAGGGAGTTTAGAACTTGCAGAAACAGACAGTAGGGCTCTGAAAAAGAAAAGATACTGAATGATAATAACATGCGAGTAATCACGCCGCTAAACTGGTATCGGTAGGATATAAACATGCAGGCGGTCATTATATGGCAAAGAGAGTAGGAAAGAGAACATCCATATTCCTCGCAACACATGAACAGATAAAGGTTCGCTATGAGAGAAGCTGATGATGTGGGTTTTGGCGAAAGGAGAAGATGGCTGAACCGTCGTCATCGTTTACATGTGCTAATAGAGTGCCCATTCTAGTAAATGAGAATCGCCATCTCGGATTCAGGGTAGTCCCAGATGCAGACGATCGACGCACGTGGTCAATCAGCGAGGCACGACACTGATCACGTGACCACATGCGAGGTATTGCATAATCAAGAGGCATTTCCCTCCTGCAACCGTTTTCAACAACGGCGTGGCGTTGGTTTTGAAGACGATGCAGACGACAAAACCAGGGAAAACCAATCAAGAGGAATTGAGAAAAAAGAAGCATTTTTGCTGCCGCGTAAGCTACTGGGATATTCCCTGTCCAGAAATTTTGCCAATTACTACCTCGGTATATTTTCTTTCGAGGGTGGGTTAGGTGGGTTTCGGACTGTTGGGCTGGCGATGGAAATCTGACGACTTTTTCATCCCTTCCAGAAGTCCCGACCCCGGGGACAGAGTCTCATTGGCGGAACCGCCGTTGATGAAGACTGGGGAATGACGCTTCGCTTGCGAGACGACCGAGTGCCGATGCCCTGTCGGGTGGAGACAGATGTAACCATCGAGCAAAGTTTTGAGGCTGAACTAGTCATGGCAAGCTTTTTGACACGACCGTGGTATGCACATCTGATAATCATGGTTCGTCTGTCCTCGCCGATGGCGGGAGATGGTGTGGCTGATGATGAATGTAGGAACATTGAAGTCGAGGATTCCCCATGTCCCCTCGGAACAGGTCCTACGACTGCATTGCTTCAAGCCGTCGTGATGCGAACAAACTTCCAGTCCTGTTCCTGCTCGTTGACGGCGTCTCCCGCCTCGTGACCCTGGAACCCTGTGGGTTCATACCCGTTGCATTGACAGACCGCAGTCCAAGACTTTAAACTCAACATGAACCCCCCTGGTACGACAGCATCCTTGAAGATGGAATGGGTCAAAGAGCCACTGTTACCCCATCAGCCCTACCGTCCAGCACCACAGAGTCAATGGAGGCCTGCAACTGCCGGCCGCTTGAATAATGCAGTCGGGTATCGGCGCCCCTTAACGCTTCCAAGAGACAATATTGAAAAACCTTGGGAACGGCACTTTGTCTATCGACTTGCAAATCTCATGGGGATATTGCATCTGAAGCCACCATGTTGAGCTTCCTGAGGGCCATCTCGCAAATGGCTGCCACGCACGGCCATGACGCCGCTGCTCCCCAGCAGAAGCTCAAGCTCATCAAGAGCCCGCTGGTCAAGAGCGACGACAAACTCGCCGACGAGCCAAATTTGAGCACCTTCGGTGACCGGTACAGAGACGATGCTCCAGAGTTTCAAAGGGTTCGTGCTGCGTCTTTCTCACAGCTCCCGGCATCACGGGGGCCACAAGAACAGAAACATGCTGACCTCGTCGACGGATGTAGCATGAGCAAGCAAACATGCTCGAGATCTTTTTCGACCTCTTCTTTGCCGCCAGCTACACCGTCTTTTCCAAGAACCAGTCCGTCACCAGCAGCACCAGAATTGCCGGCTACATTGGCTATTTCACGTCCGTTCCCCCAGCCAACGACGACCTCTTTTGTCTTTGCTGACCGTTTGGTAGGGTGCTGTGGTTTACTTGGCTCGCCGTGGCGCTTTACGACGTTCGCTTTGTGACGGACAGCATTTTTGGTATGCGCACGACCAGGCCAACCGGTGTCCTTGAAGAGGGATCACATACTGACTCGCTCATAGAACGAGTCGCACGAGCCGTCCATCTCGGCGTCATGGTCGGCTTCGCAGTCGTCGCGCCCAACTTTAGACCCGAGGAAAATAACCACCAGGGCACCTTGCAAGCCATGTGTATGCCTTCTTCCCGCGCCAAAGGAAAGAAAAAAAAGGACTAATCCGTCTTCCCACAGCACTCATATTGATGATCTCCCGCCTCTGCCTGGCTGCAGAGTACAGCAGCATATTGTGGCACGTCCGCAAGTTCAAAAAGGTCCGATCGGCATTCTACGCCCAAATCGCCGTGCACTTGCTCGCGGCCCTCATCTATCTCGGCATCTCGTTCCACCTCCAGCACCACCACAGCCACGTCTTCATCACATGGTACATTATCTGCGCCGCCGAGGCCCTCTTCTCCTTTGGCCTCGGGCTGTACCACGACGTCCTGAGCTTCACAAAGACCCATCTCATGGGCCGCATGAGCCTCCTGACCATCATCATCCTCGGCGACGGCATCGTAGTCTTGGCCGAAAAGGTCGTGACGATAGTCAAGTCGCCCGAGGCGTGGAGTACGGTCTTCTCCCCGCCGTGAGCTCTGCAACATGCTAACAGGCAAGTCTAGACCCCCTCATCATTGGCATCGTCACCGCCGGCGCCTCGACAACCTACTTCGTCTTCCTCGTCTACTTCGACTGGATGAAGTCGCAGCACCTCCCCGGCTGGCGGCAGCAGACCTGGGCCGTCCTCCACTTCCCCTTCCACCTGGCCATGGTCCTCTTCATGCAGGGCTTCACCCAGTTCATCCTGTGGGCCAAGATCGTCGACGTCCTCAACAACTTCCGCGCCGACTGGATCACCGCCGACGTGGACGCCCTCTCCCGCGCCACCAGCGCCGCTGTCCACGCCAACATCTCGGCCGAGGTGAGCAAGTTCTTCGCCGAGTACAACCCCAAGTGGCAGGACCTCATCGAGACCATCAACACCACCCTCGAAAACATCACCGCCATCCCGGACGACTACTGGCCCCAGCTGGCCAGGTTCTCTGCCACCAAAGCCGAGGCCGACCTGCCCCCGGCCAACACGACCGAGTTTGTCTTCAACGTCCTCACAACCCTCGCCGTCACCATGGAGAACAGCCTGTTTGCCACGTTTGACGTCGATCTCACGCAGGAGTTTATCGACCAGGACAAGAATAAGAATGTCACCGTTGACACCATGGGAGGCGGCTTCGCAACGACCATCAACAACGACACCTGGGACCGGTTTCAGCTCGTGGTAAGTGCGGCCCTGTCTTCTCTACATCCATTCGCCCACGGCCGTTGCGCGTACCGTAAAATACTAACGAGGAACAGTTTACCTACGGGTACGTCGCGTCCGGGGCGTGCCTCGCCTTCATGACCCTCCTCACGATCGTTTCGCGCCTCACCCCCTGGAAACCATGGCCCGTCGTACGCGCCATCGTCTACTTCCTGCTGGCGTTGGGCCTGGCGCTCGTCACCGCCGTCCAGGTGGACGAAGTCACGCTGGACAAGTACCTCTTTAGCCCGTGGCTGCTGCCGACGATTTGCCTCGTGTGGTTCGTGGTGCTGCTCCTGACGCATACGCATTCGGTGCCGCCGCTGTTCTTCCCGCGGAGCGCTACCTTTGCCGTGCGGCGGAAAAAAGGGATGGATGAGGAAGAGTGTTGAAAGGACAGGACCTGACCTTCATCGGTGGGGTTTGGTGTAAATATCATGCGCTGGGGGTTTGGTGCCGGAATACCATCAGGCTAGGAATATATGGGACAAGTAAAATACTTTGTGTGGGAGACATCATTTATATAGCGTCGGAGTTGAAAAGGCCGATTGGGCAGCCACAATACCTTTACTTTTTTTTTGTCGATACTTTTGCTTAATTTAAATACTCAAGTTGCTATTTAGTCATCCGTGTTCATGTATCTGTGCTTCTTGCTTTTGCCATTCTTAGCCCCGCCCTTGAAGTGCTTCTTGCTGCTCAATAGTTGCACGTCCTTCGGGTCTATCCCGTTCTCCAACGCAACGACGGTGCGGGCCTTTCTTCCAGTAAGCATTCTGCCAGCAGCCTGGCCCTGCTCGGTGTATTTGTGGTTGAAAGGCATGGCGATGTGGCCCTGGGACTTGTCAGGACCGAAGAAGCGGGCGTCGAGCTTCTCCGTCTTTGGGCCCGCGGGGATGGATATCATGTCAGAGTCAACTGTGACGCTGTCGTCGTCCTTCAGCGACATGGCCTCGGTCGCAGCAGCGAGCGCGGCGCGCCGCTTCTCAGGGAGGTTGAATTCGCTGTACAGCTCTCGATTGAAGGCCTTGGCGTCCTCGATTCCTGGCGGTGGGTGCACAAAGAGCAGCTTGCCGTTGACGTAGTCCTTCAGGACGTAGCGAGATGCTCTGGCCTCGTCGGGCTGACCTAGGCCTTGAGTTTGGAAGCCTCTGGCCCTTGCATACGCGCGCAGCAGTTCTTCTCCAGTCGGGATACCACTGCCACCCTCCTCGAGGGGGCGTGTCTTGATCTGAATGCCATAGATGGCCTCGAGGAATCTCTGTGGGATTCGCTGAGTGACCAACCCTACGGGGCCGGTGTACTCTCTCATTTGATCGATGGGCAACACGCCATTGCAGACAAGATCAGCTTTGGTAAAGGCAAAGTTGGGAAACACGAGACCGGGGCAATCGCAGAGAATGACATTCTCGCTCAAGTGGATCGTCTGGAAGTGCTTGGTCTTTCCGGGTGTTGATGAGACTGAAACCTTCTTGGCGCCTATTAAAGCGTTGATGGTGGATGATTTTCCGACGTTGGGGTATCCAACCAATCCTACTTGTAATTTGTGATCCGATGCTAGTCATGATTAGTTTGTTTCTTCAATGGCCATGAAGCACTTGGCAACCCACCTGCATCTTTGGGAGAATGTTGGAGAAATATGTCCTCTAACTCTTCAACGGTGAGAATCTGGGTGTCCTCATCTTCATCAACTGCAGTTGGAGCACCGCCATCATCCTCGCTTTCCTCTTCCGACGAGTCCTCGCCCGTTGCGGGCTGTTTGCCGGCACTGTGGGAGGATGGCTTTTCCACCTCGTCCTCTGATCCACCATCTTCGTCCCTTGCTTCATTCAGCTCCTTCGCCAACTGAGCTGAAAAGAACTTGTAGGCGATGCCAGCTTTCTTCAGGTGTTTAGCCCACGCTCTTCTTTGAGCCAGAGTCATCATATCTGCCTTGTTGATTAAAAGCAGATTCTCCTTCTTCGGATCAACATCCTTGACATAGATCTCGAGATCTTCAGAGCGGAAGAGCAACGGATTTCTAGCATCCACAATCTGCACAATGAGGTCGGATCGCTCAATAACTCGCCACAATTGGCGCCAGACTTCCAAATTTCGCTCAAAGGGCGTCATGAGCAAATCATTGTTCTCTTCCAGCTCTGCAAGCCCCCTCCTCCAGCTTAAAAAGGCGTCTCTTTCTCTGGCATCCAGTTCCTGCGGTGTGGTGGTGGAATCCCAGTGTGGTCTTCTGGGGACGGTCAGACGACCTCTGTGCATCTTGTGCTTGCCAAGTACAGTGCGCTCTTCGTTGGCAGAGAGGAGATACGGGTTCTTCTGGTCGGTATGAATAATTTTCACATTGTTCATCTTCTCGGCAGTAAAATCAGTTCCCGCCAGCTCCGCCGTTGCCAAAAATTCATCCAGAGCGCCCTGCTCCGTGACGGAGCGCATCTTGACCCAGGAGGCATCTTGCTTCTCGTTGACAAGATACTGTTCACCGGTGGCGTGATTAGTTCTAGTGATGGAAGACTGCTTCTTTCTGTCGCTTCCCTTGCCTTTGCCGAAACGATCATTCATCAACGTATTGCCAAGCCCCACGCTCTTCTTCGATTTTGCCAGAACCATGTTGACGGTCGCGGCTCTGCCGAGGTGGAATCAAAATGCGATGTGTTTCTTTTGATGGTATTGTCTTCCCGCTTGAGAAACAAGTCCAACTTGAGGGGAAGGATCTGCTCACCAAGGATATTTGGTGTGAAGGATGCAGATCAGCTTTGGGTGTCAGACTTTCTTTCTTCACTGCCCGCAATGCTGGCTGATTAATGCGTCACGAATGGAGGGGCAAATTTTCCGCGATAGGGCCGGCCTTTAATCTGGCACTGTGCAGCTACCCGCGAAAATGTCACTCACATACAGTGTTATCGGATCGCACACGGTACAAAACAACAGTTCAAAATTTTTGTGACTGCGGCCCCAAAATCTATGGAACCCCATTCCACCACCTCTATAGCCGTCAGAGTTTGATCCCATCAAAAAAAAAACAAAGGAGCATATCGCTAAGATGCCTCGAGGAAAGTGGATGTGCGTTAAACTCCCTTACACTACAGTAATATACGAAGAACGATTCTAACTTTTCATCCGTGAATATAGCGACAAGAAGACGGCCCAGCATTTTACGCTGGTCCATCGACCGCAAAATGACCCTCTCATCCACGACTCGACGGCCCCGGCCATGGTGTTGAACCCGACCCAGCCAAAGCCTGGCTCCTCAAAAGTGAAACATCTCGACGATTTGGCGT
This sequence comes from Metarhizium brunneum, assembly GCF_013426205.1. Classification (NCBI taxonomy): domain Eukaryota; kingdom Fungi; phylum Ascomycota; class Sordariomycetes; order Hypocreales; family Clavicipitaceae; genus Metarhizium; species Metarhizium brunneum. The sequence goes on from NC_089428.1 coordinate 853,825, forward strand.
CAGAATTTGGCTCTGATGCCGCCGCAATTCGAGCCAACGAAGGCGAGGCTGCTAGCTACGGAGTCTACTTCGATGATACCGAATACGATTATATGCAGCATTTGCGCGATCTCAACTCGGCGTCCAGTGGGGAGGTTGTTTTCATCGAGGCGAATACCAAGAGTAAGGGGAAACAAAAGGAATCATTAGAAGATGCGCTGAAGAAAATGGATCTGGAGCAAAAGTCGGGCGACTTATTTGAGGATGAAATGCTGCCCTCAAAGAACCTCACCCGGGTCACCTACCAGGCCCAACAAGATGTCCCTGATTCGATTCGCGGATTTCAGCCGGACATGGACCCTAGATTAAGGGAGGTTCTCGAGGCCTTGGATGACGAGGCTTACGTAGACGACGAGGACGACGATATTTTCAAAAACCTCACAAAAGACGGACAGGAGATCAAAGATGGTGAATTTGATGACGCCGACTTTTTCGACGAGGATGAAGATGGCTGGGAGTCGGATGATACCGCCAAGCCCACAAAGGAGTACAAGGAAGTAATACCAGAGCTCGTTGCAGTGCCAGAGCACCCCGAGGTCGGGCCGTCACAAGACTGGATGGAGGACTTTAAGCAATTCAAAAAGGAACAAAAGTCTGGCAAGCCTCGCGCTGCGCCGTCCCACTCCGAACTCCAGTCCACTTGGACGACCACCACAAATGGCGGTCGAAAGAAGAAGAGAAAGGGTGCTTTGACCGACGCGTCCAACTACTCCATGACATCGTCATCGCTTGTGCGCACAGAGCAAATGTCTCTTCTGGACGCCAGGTTCGACAAGATTGAGGAATCGTATCTGGAAGACCCAGAGGACGACATGGCTTCTATTTCCCAGGCATCAACATCTAGCGTCGTTGGACCTACGAGAAGAGACTTTGACGGAATTCTGGACGACTTCCTCGGGAGTTACACGAAACCTGGAAAGAGAACGTCTAAAAAGTCCAAGGCACAGACTGGCTTGGAACAGTTGGAAGAGATACGAAGGGAGTTGGGTCCGCCTCGCATTCGCGGTCGAAATGTTGGAACATAGACCGCCAGAGTTTGGCAAGTGGATAATGACTTGATGAGATTTTACTATAGATTCAATAATTGCCGTATTTAACCTCAGTCACTGCAACCGCGCCGAGAATGCATACCACCCGACCATTGCTCGCCTACCTAACCTGACCATTACTTTCTCGTAATTAACTGTCAATATCCTATACACTACGATGGGTTAACCGTATGCATGTAGGTAACATTGAAAGCCGAGGGAAATTAAAGTCCACTCCCAACTCCACTAGGAACACCGAAAAGAGTCAACAAGAGCAATCATCAGGCCAATTCAATGTTACACAGGCCGGGTCGGGTCACGTACCTAGGTAGGTGAGCAATGGTCAGTTCTTGGTCTACACTCTCGTTCACATGCAGAGCACGGTCCGGGCAACGCCCCAAACAAAGAACTGTTGGCATTCAAAACCCCAAAGTGTGCCGTCATGCCTTTCTACCGCGTCCAAGTCCCATTTCAGTCCTCTCCTCCTCCTCGTCTATCATCACCAAGCTTCCTAGCCCAGGCAAGCCCCTGCTCTCGGCCACACTTTGCCCTCTCCAGCATCCAACTTTTTAAAGTCTGCATTTTCTACTTTTCAACATGTCTTCAAAGACGCCGGCAGCCGAGTCAGAGCCAGTGATAAACGACAATCCCGCCCTTCAGAGTCTCTACAAGTCGTTCGAGTCATAAATCGGCTACCGGCTCCTCCTAGGCAACACCCGCCACTTTGGATACTGGGAAAAGGACACGCACTAGGTATTTCTGCTTGGCGGCCCCTTGCGACGGATGGAGGAAAAGATACACAAACTCCTTGCCTTGGCGCCGGGCTTGTAAGTCTTAGACGCCGGCTGTGGAGTTGGATATGTTGCTCTGTACATGGCAAGTCAGGGCTTGCGCGTAACTGCCATTAATGTCCTAGATCACCACCTTACTAAGGTGAAGCGTAATATCGCCTAATCCGGCGCCCTTTGTTCTCTTATATCTGTCTAGAAGATAGATTACCACCACCTTGAGATATTACTCTTGGAGAGCCATGACGGGGTCTATACGATAGAAACCCTGGTCTATGTGATGGATCCGCTTGAGGCTATTAAGGGCTTCTATTGTATCCTCTGACCTGGTGGGCATATCGCCATGCATGAATATGACCATGACTATGAGTCCAATAAGGTCATTGGGAAGACGCTGGCTAAGCTTATGAGGGAGGTGAGTAAGTATAGCGCCATGCCTACGTGGCAGCGCGCTAAGCGAGGCTATTATAAGCAGATACTTGAGGAAGCTGGTTTTATAGATGTCAAGGAGCACGACTATTTGGAGAACGTACGCCTAATGCTTTGATTGTTTTGGCTTTTATTGGCAATTCCTTACTACTTTATTATGTTGTTTTGTCTTGAAAAGTACTTTGTGAATGCGATTGGTGGCGCGCGTGGATATTATGCGCAAAAGTACTGGAGATATGTTGCCATTAGTGCTAGGAAACCTACAACTGGAGGCGACGGCTCGACAAAGAGCTAATGAGAAGAAGACTACAGAACAGTCTGGTGGCTTTGTTTAGGCCTGGAGAGTATTGCTGGCTGGTTACATCGCTGGGTACTAGTGCATTCGGCAGGCTTTGTTGTGACTTTCTAGCATTTCTACAAGTCTTGCTAAACTCTTTCAATTCCTGTGCTCTGACCCAATTGAACCGCGCCGCCTACTCACGCAGTCGTCAAATCCCAACTATCAACGCACCGCCAAGCGAAATACGCCACGCATGAGCTGCTTAAATAACAGTACCCTTGTTCTGCTTCTTATCCACCCGGTAGTTCTTCCAAATTGCAATAGCAGGAATGCCCAGTGTCAGAATGGCGGTAGCAGCAATGGAGCCATACCGCTGGCTTTGCCCCCAGGCGTAGTTGATGGCATCTCGAGTAGGCGAGCCCACAGGGTACGTAACCTGGGCGAGATAGCCGCCGAGGTAGATCTTGTCCACCTGGTCAGCCATGTCTTGGGGAATCCTGGAGCGAAGGGCTTCCGGGAAGGTGCTCGAGTAGATGGCGACGGAGACGGCGTCGCCAATGGCGCCACCAATGCTGGCGAACAGGTTGAGCACGGCGAGCATCATGGGGACGCCGTCGCGGTCGCTGGCGGCCATGACGGCCATGCTGTTGCCAATGACAATGGTGCCGCCGCCAAACGCGATGAAGATCTGGCACATGACGATGTAGCCAATGTCCGCGTCCTGGCCGCGGAAATGAATCATCAGACCGGCGCCGAGAATCATGAGCGGCAGGCCGAAGCCGAGGACGGTCCACTTGAAGTGCTTGGTGTACTTGACCCAGAGGCCAAAGACGACGCCCCAGAAGCAGGAGCCGACATTGTAAATCTGCGTCATGTAGCCGGTGTCGCTGTAGCTGAGGTTGTACACGACGAGGACGAAGCTGTAAAAGTTGAGGTCCCACGAGTAGAAGCTGAAGAAGGACAGGGCGGCCATGCAGCAGGCGCCCAGGACGGTCCTCTGCCTGAAGAGCTCCCACCGGATAAAGTGCGTGCGGGCGAACCACTTCTCCCAGGCGGCGAAGACGGGGAACAGCACGATGCCGGCGACGACCATGGCGATGAAGGTGGCGCTGGCGTAGGTGGCGCGGCCGTAGCTGACGAGGCTGAAGGGCAGCAGGAAGAGCACAAAGGCGGCCATGAGGATGACGGCGCCGACGACGTCGAACTCGTGGACATAGTGGAGGACGGACTGGAGCGCGGTGCGGCCGCTCGGCTGGTGCTTGTAGATGCCCAGGCGCTCGGCCTTTTTCTGGTAGAACTTGAAGACGACGGCCAGGGGCACGAAGACGAAGGGCTGGATGATGGCGAAGCACCCAATGGCCCAGCGCCAGGTGCTGTGCCTCAGGAAGGCCTGGGCGGCCAGCGGGCCGGTGAAGGCGGTGCAGATGAAGGGCGTCGACACAAAGGAGAAGGCAAAGGCGCGGTTCTGCAGGCCCGACGTGTCGGCGACGAAGATGTCCAGGATGAGGTAGATGGCGTCGTAGCCGATCCAGTAGAAGACGTAGCCGGCGGCGTAGCTGTCGGGCCCGCCGCTGGACGCCAGGATGACCATGCCAAGCAGGTAGACGCCGAAGAAGACCAGGTAGCCCTCGGCACGGCCCCAGATGTTGAGCGTCTTGGCGATGGGCAGCTTCAAGACCCCGCCGATGATGTTGGACAGGATCGAGGCCGTGGCGATGGCCGGCGCCGACGCGAAGTCGGCATACGCCGTCGCCGTGACGTTGAAGAGAATGGCCTGCTGGAAAGCCAGCATGAAGAAGCAGAGCCAGATCCTGCGCACGGGGGACCGCGTGAGTCGGGTGATGACGGACCAAAACGTCCAAGGGGGGCTGCTTACCACGCATAGGTGCAGTAGACCGTCTTCTTGGTCCAGACGAGGGCGGCGGCCTCGGCCTTTTGGACACCGAGCTCGGCGCTGGCCGTGACCTCCTGCGGATGCTGCTGGACTTCCCTCTCGTTCTTCTCCTCGAGGCTGGCATTGTCGGCGTCGCTGGGAAACGCCTCCTGGCCGTGGCCGTGGCCGGGCTTCGACTTGAACTCCTCGGCAGCGTCCGCCGGTGGAAACAGCCCTGCCTGGCCGGGCGTCCGGGGGTCGGCGTTCTTGGTCGTGTGCATCTTGGCAGCGGAAACACTCAACCTGTCTCGCAGAATGGTTCTCGCTGCCGCGCCCAGGACGGCGTGGTTGCGAGGGCCCCGGGCGAGTAAATACTCGCAGCGGCCGGGCTCTGCTGCCAGCCCACCGCGCGTGCAACCTCATCCGGAGGACTGCAGAGAATTTCTCTCCATCTCCACAGCCATTAGTGACTCGTTAGTCGGCCCGTCGTGGTCACGCGATTGGCCCGTCGAGGCACCGGCGTCAAAAGAGGATCTGATAAGATGGTGACGCAAGGATGCCGCGCCGTAATCTGATTGCGGGAGCTGTACTCCGTACATGGATCTTGACTCCAATCATCCCGAGTGGCGTTCTGGAACCAATCCAGCACGTTTTCTTGCCGGTTTTGCCGATAACATTGTTCTTGGCTCGCCTTTACTCGGGAATAGCGCTGACTCGCCTCCGAAAGAAGCTTACTGGGTCCGGCATGAGGCTGCGACTAAGCTAAACGGCAACAATGCCAATAGCGCTGTCAATAATCGAACCTTGAATTTTGCATCTTGTTTCTTCGCTAGCCATCTTGGCTGTCAGCAGCTGGCCAGGCATTTGGCCCTTGCCGGGGGTTGCCGGCCACGCGATGATCCCTCTTCAGCCCCGAGCTGCTGGTCCTTCCAGGATTAGTCGCATCCATGCTTGACGCAGCGCAAACGGAAACGAGTGACTGCCATCCAGTCAAGGGTAACGAAAATGGTTTAGTCCGCCTTTTTCATGTTCCGTGACTTGTGCCTAGACTCCACCTTGGTGATACACCGTCACGGGCTAAAAAGGAGGTGGTTGGTGATGCTCAGCTTCATCACGTGACGAGGAGCTAGCAGCTTCATGGCTCTATTTTCCAGGTACCCAGTCTGGTAGTTAACTTAAGTAGGTACCTAGATAGGCAAAGCGTCCGGTCTGGTATTCAACTGTTCGCTGAGGTAGAGTGGAAACGGCATGTTGGCAGGTAACCGGAGCAGGCTAAGGATTTCCGCTTTATGAGGCCGCCCCAGGCATCTAATTAGTCCAAGATGAAATACTGTTTGATAAGTAGCTAGTCAATAAAAAAGTGACTTGCGTCATTTCGTTTTACGGCAAAAATACATACATACGTCATGATAAGTCTCCGTTTGTACGTGGCCTCCACTTTTGGTAGTTCAACACCATTCACGTGCAACATCGTGAGCCTGGTGAAATAGGCACATATCGTATTAACATTAAAAGCAGGCGGCCCCCGGCAGGGGATACATGACAGCACTAATAAGACTTCAATGTTTGCCCTCCCCAAACCGCTTTGCCTACCCCCAGGTCAACATTTCGTTGGCATCAGGGTCTTGTTTACTCTACTGGGTAGTGAGTATTTAAAATAACTTGATACAATTACAACTTATTAGCGTTATTACAACATACTCTACTATTGTGTACAAAGTATCAATTTGGTTACGTGGTGAAAAAAAGATTTGCAGGGGTTTCATTCAACAAGCAGTTACCTTTTATTGTCTACCTAGACCTATAAAAGCAATAACAAAGGCAAGCCCAAAGATTTCAATAGCGACGATCTGACAGTTGGACCTCGGATTCTCTACGTCTGCTACTTTCAACTATCATTCAATATCTCACACTCACCAATCAGGCCAGCTTTATATTCAAGTGCTGAATGTGTCATAAATTTGTCAAGGTTCATGCCATATGGAACTGCGACCATGTCAAGGCAGACTATTAAGTGGACAGACCTTTCAGCCTCACTACTCAAACCTCAACAGCGCATGCTCAAACTCGGACCTCGCCAGCTTTCCCCCCTCATCCGCCTTCGTCACAATATAACTAGTCTGATAAAGACAAGCCCCAGTATCGCGTTTAGTGGAACCATCAGGAACAGACTGACTCTGTGGTTCAGTCCCAGGGCCCTGATAGATGACAATAACCTGGTCAACGTTCCTAGTTCCGACGCGTTTCTTGGCCACAACGGCAGCAAGATTCCCCTTGGGAGTGGTGGCAGTGACTTCATCAATGCCATATTTCTTACCAAGCTCGTCAACAGCAAGGGACTGAATTACATTTTGGTCAGAGGTGTAGAACAGATCCGAACCAATGTCTAGGTTCTCATTTCGCGGGCCGGTAGCAGCCAGAGGGGTATGCGGCGAGGCTGTCGGGTCCACGTCGTTGATTTTACGAGTTGCTATTCATTCTCTATATCAGCGTTCGAAACGACCATCTCTTCAACAAGGTAGGCAGTCACGTACAGGTATCCTGCAGCCACGCCAGATCCAAGTTGCTCTGCTGGAAGAAAACCACGGGCGGGTTCTCGGTTTTGGTATTGGAGATGTTGGTCCCTAGTTCGGCGCCGACAGCGGCGAGGCCAGTGCCCGTGAGGACATCGTCGCCCAGGTCGCGAGTGTCCTGTGTCCACCAGGTTCCGTTCCATGTGACCTGGCGGATAGCGCCGCTCATGTTCGGAACCTGGTAGAAGACGCAGATCTGGTCATTGCCCTCGAAGGGCTTTGCGGCAGCAATCTTGGAGTATTGGGCCGGGATGATTCCCAGGGTCCTTAGGGTGCCGATAGACCACCCGCTGTCTTTGTCCTTGTAGACGGCCTCGCTGAGGTAGTTGTTGCCTTCGATGTAGAAGAGGTGCTAGGATGCGAGGGCAAGATGAGTACGATGCAAAAGAGGGGGTTTGAATAGGGGGCTGGGTAGGGGATTTATCAACGCACTCTCTGTTGGTTCTTGCCAATGAGAACTACTAGCGGCGTGTAGAGCTTTGGAGCCGGTGCGTTCGGGATCTGGATCGGGGATACGTTCCAGTTTCCGTTGGGAGAGGAAGTTGCCTCGCCCAACGAGCCATTGGAAAGTTGGACGTAGATGGTGACTTTGTCGCGATCGGCAACGGCAGCTAAGCCGGTGTCATGGAGGATGGTATAAGACATGGTGTCTAGGGGTGCTGGATACGCGGGGAGTATATTTGGAGAATTGCTTGGAAAGAGATGAAGGTTGCCCGACTCTGTTGGATATATCTACATTACTCCAGCACTGTTCTGAAGAAGATAAATGCCGCACCCCGACTTTGTGATGCCCTGCCGAGGTCAAGCCTCGTTGCCGTTCACAAAGGTTTAACGCACGCAGCCTCACTTTCTTGGCCGAGGGTTGCAATGAGAGTCCTGGTCGTTGACAAATCGTCGGCATAGAAAGATCTGCCACGTAACTTGACTGGTCCTTTGCTTTCAAGGTGGGGTTGAACTGATGGTGTCGATATCAGTTTGAAGAAACTTAGTTTCAGCATTCTCCATCAAACGATGCATCATTCACCCCAGGCTCCGGAGTTGATGAATTCGGCAGTGCGAATATTGGCCGCGTTGTGCCGACGCGTCAGCTTTGACAGCCTTATTTCACTCACTGTACATGAATCCAATATGTGTCATCAAACCTGAAACCGGAAATCTTGATCCATCCATGTCTTCGGCAGTCATGTATGTAAACGGCCTTGCAGGGGGCTTTGCTTTCATGCGTCAGTTGCGCCCGGCAAGTAAGCAGAACGGCAGAGTGAAGCGGGTTATATGACTAGATCGGAGTACTCCGTGCTCTGTCATTTATCTGCCGAAATGAACATGAAAAAATCCGGTTCTACTTTGGCTTTATGCAACACGAATAGGCAACTTATCTGTAAGTGAGAGTTTCTCGGCAATCTCGGGGGGAATTCTCGGCGTCAATACTAATCCGCCATATACTTTATATAATTGACGCGGCAAGCCTTGAATTTTAATTACAGCTACTCTTTAGCCTAGCCTTGTATGAGTTGCTATAAGAAATTCTACATGTGCTTTTACATCGAAAATTGTACATGTAAATACCTGACCCGATTAGGTTCAGCGCCTGCTGCATAACTGCGTGTCTAGTTACCCCCAGACATAAAATTCACCCCGCACTGCCTAATCCGGATTGTTGCCTATAATTGAATGTGGTCGCGGGGAGAGGTGTGAGAGATGCCGGTGAGCATGATGACGACGACGGCAACCGTCTGAAAGCTGGTCAACTGCAGCAGAATCATGGCGTCCAATCACGCAAAGGCATCATTCAGCAGATGTCGGCCGCCCAAGGTGATGATCCCCGGCAAAGGCAAGTAGCCAACAACTCGGCATTTCTAGGCCGACGTCAAACCAATAAAGCGCTGGAATTGTCACACCTCTCTGCCGTTGCTGCAACCACGATGGCACGGCGTCAAGACTGCTTTACTCCAAAGTCATTACTGCACAAGGCAGACGCGGAACGTCTTCCCCGGCTCAACTTTATTTTGGTTGTCATTGCAATAGTGACTAGACCCTTTGGCTTTCATGATGTGTCAAATATTCATCGCCGCCACCATCATGACCGCATGCATGATTTTGCATGTGGTGGTCAGCCGCGGCCATCATTTGTAATACGAAATCTGTCGTGCGACGTGACAACATTCGATCCGGTAAAGCTTCCCGCGAACAGTCCTTTGCACGTTTTGGAGATGAAACAAGGACCGCCCAGCGACAAGAAGGAAATGAGGGAGATTTCCGCTACATCTTTCTCTGATGTTGCTCTTATCCAATTTTGCTAATTGCCAAGAGAAATCCCTTATGTAGCATGAGACAAGGTGGTCACTGGTAACATTGTACATGACTTTGCCCGCGGTTATACCCGAAGGATGATGTTGCGGGGTTATATATCCCGTCAATACGAGCAGAGGGCATTGTTGAACCCAGACGATAATGTCTTACAAGGATTGTCCTAACTATTGCTCTGAATAGGATAAAAAACAAGTCGCAACACAACTTATCACAGCCTCGTCACTCTGGTCTTGCAACCCCCTCACACTCTTCGAAACCCACAGGTATGATGGGTGGCAATGGGAAGGTTTGGAACGGGCTGAACTGGCAGACATGCGTTCCCGCCAAGGATAGTGCATCGGGCATCTACCTGATGGCCATATGACGGCTCGGGATGAGATGCCGATGCTGCCTCTTTGAAACGGTGAATTGACAGCCCTTCTAAATGTCAGCCTCACTATTGCCTATCAACCCATGCCTGCCAGCATGAATGCTACCGTTGCAACTTCAGGGTGTGGTCCCAAAAAAATCCCCGAGAGCAGTCTTGGTAGAGTATTTAAACAGAACAAGAGAAGCAAAGAGTTCACGTCCTCCATCGTATATACAGGCACATCCAGCAACACCATATTCGCGTCAAGTACACTTCTGAGCATCCCATCGTAAAACTAAAACCTGCAATCATGTCTCTCAAACCTGCGGTATGTGCTTCCAGCCGAGTCTTAGCTGAACTCACTAACCCTCTCCCAAGCCCGGTGATGATAAACATGCTTCTTCCGCTCTATCCGCCACCCGCACTGAAAGCGGTGAAACGTACATCTTCTACTTTGATTCCAAGAACAAGATTTGCTACCTGAAGGGCTCAGGCACCGGCTCCTACGCAGAGTACTCGGTATCCATGAAAAATGACGGAGTGTCCACTGCCGCTGTTGGCGACACTCGTACCCTGACCTCGACTCTCTTTGACCAAGAGCAGGCAAGTCTCCCCCTGGTTTGCGAACAGGTAACATGATTTGATTCCACTCACTAACGACACTGTACTCGACAGGTTCACGTCTACTATGTGCAAAATGACTATATCAAAGCTGCCTGGTGGCACGTGCATGACGGTGAATGGAGGACTGGTCTCATCAACGCGAAAGGGTACAAGGTGACACGGGGCACTGGAATTTCTTCTCTTGGACAGCAGGAGCTCCATGGCAAGCCTGGCCAACATCGCCTCGAGGTGTATTTCAATGACCAGGACAACGAGGACAAGTTTTCTGTGGCATACTTTAAAGACAAGGAATGGCACAAGGCGGTTGTCGAGGTGTAATGATGCTGCATCTTGAGCAAGACTTTGTTGCGTCGACGATGGTTCCAACGGATGGCACTGATAATTCGGTATTCGGCGCCAGATTGAATTCAGTCATTTACTGGCAAATTCTGTCAATGTACTGTTATTCGCCACTGCTTCTTTTTACTTGTGCGCACTGCTTCCCCTTAATAAAACACCATGGCAACCAGTGGAACCGGCCAAACGGACCGTGCCACTACTCCCAGTGACTCATGTGTCTAGCAGCTTTATCTTCTAGCTAGTCGGGTAAAAGACATGCCGCGGCCTGACAGACCTCTACGGAACTGCGGATTCCTCAATTGAGAAGCCCTTCTTGAACTGCTAGCAGGGGTGTTGAATCGACTAGAACCCATCAATGAATTCAGAGACTGCAGCATTTCTGCAGACCCCAAATATCTAGACTCAGCTAAGCCACCGGCCTCGTCCTTGGCCAGGTCCAAATTCCACGTTGCATTTGAGGTCAACGTCGAGACCGGCTTCATGCGGCGTCATCTCCGTCGAGAACCTAAACAGTAGCACATCACCTGAAGCGCACCCCAGCACAACCTTGTGGCCGTCAACGTGTGAGTAAGCGGGTACATACTTGGCTGGGATGAAGATAACCTTCTCGTTCCTCCATGTAATATACCAGTTCTCGTCCTCGTCGCTGTAGCTGATGCCGTACGGGTGTCGCCCAGGTGGCAATGACTGTGGCTGCTGTGTCTCGGGCTCGACAGGTGAGGACCCTGGACATATGAGAGGAAGGGCGCCGTACGCGGTCATCACATAGTCGGTGGAGATGCCATCGAACCACAGTGTCCGCGAGAACCACCTTGCGATCTTGATTAGAGGTCCCTCGAATTGTTCCGTCTGCACGTCATATGTTCGCAACTTGAGGCCGTCCGACAAGAGAATCCTGCGTGAGTCCGGGTAAAAAAGTACCAAGTGAAAAAAACACGGAAAGTAATGCGGATTTGAGTCTATTATGATCTTTTCTCTCCACGTCGAGGAGCCCGACTCGCGCTCCCAGACCTGCACCGTGACTCCGCCGGAGGCAAGGTACTGTCCATCGGGGGAGAAAGCGACGGCCGGGGCGTAGCCTTCGGGCTGTCGCAGGATCTGCGGGGGATCACCATTTCTGCTTTCCAAGTCCCAGACGCGTACGGTGGAGTCATCTGACGCCGATGCTATGAATTGCCCGTCTGGCCCAAACACTGCACACCGAACCGGGGCCTCGTGGCCGGAAAACGAGCGCCGTAACTTTCCACTGGGTACGTGATAGGCCCGGACGGTTCGATCGTTGGAAGCAGACGCTACACTCTGTCCATCGTGTGAGAAGGCGATCGAGTTCACCTCGTCGTCGTGTCCCATACGCTCGGCGTTGCGCAGTCGCTTGCCTGTCTCGCCGTCCCATAGGTGGATAGTGCCGTCCGTCATGGCAGACGCCACGCAGCGGCCGTCGAGGGAGACAGTTAGCGCACAGATGCGATGGGCATCAGCCAGGAAACTGTCTGCTTCTTTCTCTACTTCATGGACGTTTGCCTGTTCCTTGGGCTCGTCGTACCAAAGCCGTATCGTGAAATCCTGAGAGCACGAAGCCAGATACGGACCCTGTGGCGAGAATGCGACCGAAGTTACGAAATCTGTGTGTCCACGAAGCACCTGAGTGAGCTGCTCCATCTTGTAATTCCATACGTCAATGACGCAATTTCTACTGGCTACTGCCAGTTGAGAACCGTCGCGCGAGAATGCAAGAGATAGAACTTGGTCGCTCGAGAATGCAAGAGATAAAACATGGTCGCTCGACCGTGACAGCTTTTGTATCTCGTTGCCCGTCAAGGCATCCCAAACTCGGATAGTTGCGTCGTCTGAGCCAGAGGCGATGTGATGGCCGATGGGGGAGAAGGCAACGCAATTGATGGCTTCCTCGTGGCCGTTGAGGGTTCGGAGGAGCGCGTAAGTTTGCCCGTCCCAAATGTTAACTTTTTTATCTTCCCCGCCCGACACCAAGAATCTCCCGTCGGGCGAGAGCACGACGCTGCTGATAGAGCCCCCGTGTGCTTCGAACCTCTTCCAAAGCTCAGGCTTATTATCCACACTAAGATCCCAGACATACAAGCTTTGACCGGAGGCCGCCACGAGCTTTTTGCCATTCGGCGCGAAGCTAACGGCATCCACCCACCCCCAATGGCCTGAGAGGGTTCCGACGGGACGTCCAGTTGTGGCATTCCAGAGCCTCACGGTTGAGTCGGCCGCTCCCGATGCCACGAGACCAGTGCGAGAGAAGTCCAAGCAGAGTATCCAGTGGGTGTGGCCGCGGAGAGTATGCTGCGCCGTCCCTGCCTGGACGTCCCAGATGCGCACAGTCCTGTCATCCGAGCCGGAGGCCAATTGGGTCCCATCAGCGGAGAAAGCGATACATCGAACATAGTCGCCATGGCCACGGAGAGATTGAAACTCGTGGCTTGGATGATTTTCCATCAATGGCCGGGTGACTACCCACTGGGGCATTGATCCTTGCTTCACGACGCTTGAGCTGGGCCAGAACAGACGGGTATCCTGGACCAGGGATGCATCCGGTCTGTTGACTGATCTGTGAAAACGGAGGAGTCGATGCGCGTCACGAACGACCGGGAGCAGCTTGTTTGTGCTACTCAGCTTAGCCTGTTTGTTCAATCAGTCGTTATGACTCCATAAAGGAAACGAAATGTCCTGACCGAACAAGTATGCAAAGATGGACGTAAACTTACTACCAAGAACGCCTCCAGACGTAACAGCATAGTCGCAGACGTCGAAAGTCGCCCCATCGAGCCCAGGATCTTGAGCCAGTGAACGAAGTAGTTTTCCAGAAACAAAGTCACCGCCTCTGTCACTTCCGGATGTTTATCAATATTCGTTATCTCACGTATATGTCTCATCCAGTAAATTGACGTATACCTAACCGGAGCCAGGCAGGCCTCTAGGTCAACCTGCTTGGTAGCGACAGCCGACCCGGTAAGTATTTCCTCGTCTAGAAAGGCGGATAAGGAGTTGATGGCCCGTTCCGATATACGCAAGTGGGCTTGCGAGGTGGCCGACGGCAGGAAAATATGCTGTCGCGCGTAGTCCTTGGTAGACAGGTGCTGAAAGCACACAAAGTTATCGCGAACTTCCAAGAACGGAGAGCACTTCTTCACTATGGTCAACACGTCCACACCCTCCCGAAGTTCCGCCAGGGCTGATAGTTCGGATATATGCAGCGGCTGATAGGCGACAGCCATTGTCGAAAGAACCTCTCTGCAGAAGCTAGGCTCCTCGCGAGGAAGTTGCTGAATCCTAGATCCTATTTTGTCGTACAATTTCTGTAGGTCGTCGGGCATCTCCTGCAAGACTTCGACGGCATACCACTTCTCTTCTTCCCGTAGAGCTGTGCAAACAATGTTTACCCACAAGAAATTACGATGGGGCCGTTGTCGGATTTTCCGCACTATCTCGCTTTCAAGAGCCTCTCCGTAGCTCTTTTCTTGGGCCAATTCAGAGACCTTGTGAGTTATGTGTCTGTCCACAGCTTCAATAAGAGCTCGAGGGCTCGGACTAGCATCGAGGCTCAAATGGCAACAGCCTCCTCCTTCTTCTAATGCCATTTCAGTAGTGTCTGTGTAGCTGCTAGACACTAGCCATCGAACCTTGGACGACAAGGACCTTGATACAGATATCAAGTGTAAGAAGTCATCCAGGCCAGGTCCATCATCAGTGGAGCACTGGTCGATAGCGTCGACCAAGAAGTATGTTTTTTCAAAGTTGGGATCTTGTATCATGCTGTAAAATGCCCGCGATAAGGCGAGAAAGTCACTTTGGTCGTCAAGGTATTTTCCTCGAGTTGAAGTGCGCGGTTCGTCCCAGTGCCTGTCAAGTAACGGTTGCTGCTCAAGCAAGCACCAGATCAGACCCTTCAGCACAGCTGCTACATTGTCTGATCTAAATGTGCTGCTGCCGCAGAAGAAGAAGGCCAACTTGGCCGTAACGGGCTCCTCTTTCCCCCTTGCTGAAAGCTGACTTGCGATCGCGGCGAAGAGCAGCGTCTTACCTCGACCAGGGTCTCCGCTCACCCACAGCAATTTCGGATCAGCCTTGTCCCAACCAAGGAATTCCTTATACTCCTGCGTCGATAGAATCCACTGGTAAAGGTCGGGCAGAGAATAGCTTCCTCCCGGCTCGAGACGCCGCGTCCACTTCCTCAGGGCTATGTGCAAGTCCCGCATTAACTGGCTCTCCTTGTCCGGTCGCGACTGCTCCTTATCGTGGACAGATATCTCTTCAAGAAGCTTCTCAAGTTGCACCTTGACTTGAGAACAATTTAATAGCGAAAAGGCCTTCTCTGCCTCATCTACTTGGCGTTTTGCCTCGCTTCTGTCGAGTGGGACTTGTTCGATCTCGTGGGTGACGCCGGCGAAATCAAAATAAAGGCGGCCAAAATGAAAACACACAATTCTTATTTCGTACAATAGAATGGCCCTGTATAGGTCGATGAGTTTTTTTCTGGGCTCATCGTGGACCTCGTCGACTTTTTCTTCATTGTCACCGGCGGGTGGTGTCAGAACCCTGTGCAAGTTGCAAAACCACTCTAGCTTGGATATGAGATTGATAAAATCCAAGTAATCACTCTTGGCCTCCGTCACCAGACTTTGAGTGATGAGCAGAACCTGTATATGGGATCGGTTGTCAGATCTATGCGTGCTCAGTCTGGAAGACATTATTCCGTACCATTAAAGAGTAACAAGCACCAGCCCAGGCGAGGGCGGCATGTGGCATACTTTGCGCGATCTTCTGAAGGCCAGTTACCTCGTCGCTCGACTCTTCACCGATTTCGTTGAACCAGGTGTCTATTAGTTGCTGCATCTGCAAGCGTCTGGCCAGTGTATCCGCCTGGTTGATCATGTTTTCGGCGGGCATCGGAAATATTGGACTAAGCAGGGTCGAATGAAAGTCTCGTCTCCGAATGCCGGTAGACAGAATTTCCAAAATTACCTCGTACCACCTCATCATCTTCGGATGCTCTTCTTTGAGCTGGTTGTACGCCGCATCCCATAGCCGCGCAGCCTCCATCGACGAAGTAGAGGCCGGAGATTGCGGCCGAATGGGGTTTTTACCTTTTGGGGCCTGGGGGTAGTGAACCGAGTCGCTCTCGGGTGAAGGCGGGAGCTTGATCTTGCCTTTGGGCAATTTACCGTCAATGTCGAGGATTAGATTATTGACCAGAAATCCTATTGCGCGAATACTTGAAGGATGGATGTTAGAGACGGATGCTTTATCCGGTGGGAGATGGAGACGACCCCAGAAAGCTATTGGAAAGCGAAAACACCAAACACGGGCTTGATAAAGAGTTGGTGGCGAGGCGAGGCGGTGGCCCAAGGCTGCCCGATGGGCAGACGATGGGTGTGCTCGCCAGCTTCCATGTCCGCTCGCACATGCATACAGCCAGCAAAAACAGAGGCTCGTCACAAAAGCATTGATTAGAGGTCCAAGTTCTTCTTTGTGAGGGTGCCACCCCAAAAATTAGCTATCACGGCCACACCTGTCCCAATCGAAGAGGAGCGACTCACGGCCCCAGCCTGCCAGCGGTACAACCGCAGGCGGGTACTGCCGGTCGAGTTACTTGAACAATGGCCATGAAGGGGCTGAGGTCTTTGTCCGTATCAATATTTCTTACAAGATCAATGATAGATCATACATAGGGTGCCGTTCCCGGAGCAATCGCCGTCGTAACCGAGCTGCGCCGGATGCGGTTCCAGGACTGTAGGAAGGGCACGGGGTCAACGCACACGTTGTCGCCGAGGAAGCTCAAGTCGTAGCCCTCTTTCTGGCTCTGGTCGAGTAGGCAGCCGTTACTGTTGCAGGCCAAAACGGAGAGCAGCTCGTCCTGCACATCCCTGCTTGCGCTGCGATCTGTCCTCAGGCCCACGTTGGATGTGCTCGAGATGACTACATGTCGGTGCTTCTGGCACGCTGGACGGCTCGGGCCATCTTGTGTTGGGCGTCCCTGGACGCCACCAGCCACCTTTGTTCTGGGAATTTCTGGGTCCTCGGAGTAATGATTACGAAACATGACGAGAAACGCCTGTAGGTTCTTGCCAACCACTTCATAAGGGCTGCCATTGGTGTCTCTGCTAGTCAAACACCCCTTTGAGATGGGAAAGGTAGGAAAGCTTCGTACATGTCTTCGTGATCTAGGATTGTATGGTGTCCCCGGTTGACAGCCCAGCTGCATCTCGTTGTTTTTATTGTTAGATTTAGATTCCCTCGCATCTTGACGTGTTCGCCTTCGAGTGTCGGGGGCCTTTGCGAGGTATCTTGTCCCGTTTTGAAGAGCCGCTCGCCCACAATCTCCCGAAGATCCCTCTGAGCCTGTTTGGACTTATCACACTCTTCGACGGCCTCATAACTCGGACCGCAGTGGATGACAACTGAAAATTCATCTTTGGGTAGCCGCGTTTTACACCGCTCGTCTTCAGGCGTTGATTTAGCTCTTTGAGTTACTCCGTGTCTTCATGTGCAGTCCTGGAGTGCTCCGTCCCCCGCGGCTCCAGGTTTGTCGATTCTCTAGAAAGTCGTCGACCTTGTCCTGGAGATCCTTCATGACAGCCTCCACGCGATGGTTTCGTTGGCCTCGACCATCAATAGCAGGCTCATGGGAAATGCTGCGTCGCTAGATTGGTTGACTATACGCTGCAGGTATAGAGTTTGTCACAGATACCATCCATCAGTCGAAATCCATCTGGCCCTCTTGCTAAAACGGTCGCATGCCGATGCTGGCGGCGGCATCGCGTTTAGGCCGTCCACGATGTGCGCCTCAGGGCTGGCTTCACGCACGGCGTACAGCAGGGCTTGCGCCGCGTCTCCCGGCTATTTGTCCCTGAGGTCGCCCTGTCTACTTTGATCCGTCAAGAGAGCAAGAGGCGAGTGGTTTTGAGGGGTGCAGTGCTAATATGTTGAAGAAAATAGAAAAGAAGAACCTGAGAGACCCAGCCGCGAAGGGCTAGTTGACCAAGTTGCTGGATCTGCATCAGGAGGCACTACTAGGCCTTGATCCAGTGGCTCTAAAGACCTGAGTATTGGTTTTTTATTACATTTAATATCAAGCATAATAAATTAATAGCAAAGTTATGCGCAGCTCTCTTCAAAGCTAAAGGTTGGAATTTTTGGTCTCCTTCAGCCCCATTGCCTCTGGCCTGTAGCGTGCGCAGCTAATCGCAAAGTGTCACGTGAGCCAAGCTGTAGTGGGTTCTTGAAGCTCAACCTGAAGCCTCGGAATAGCTTCTCCGCGACATCAAGACTTAACATCTGCCTGCGCGCCCGAACTGCCTTCAACATCCGCGTCCGGGCGCCCGAGAGCCACCCTCAATGTGCAAGCCGACAACATAGGTGCATGCGACGTTCGTCGCATCGTCGAACCAATGTTTTCGTCTCTCGCCCAAGGGACGCGTAGTTCGGCGCCAGTGGTCAACCCTTTCGCCCCAACCCCGTCCACGGGCGGGAAAAATCCATTCAGCACCGATGTTGCAGGCGACTCAACGAAAAACGAGCGCAGAGCGAGACCTAATCCGTTTCAAACGACAGACAGCAGCCTGAGTGATGGTGGTGGCAAGCAACAAGCAAGACGCAGTCCATTCGATACCGGCGGGAAAAAGCCCAAGGGCAAAGGCAGATCCCGGCAACATAAAGCAGACAATCAGAATGGATCGCTTCAGCCATCACAACCAGATGGGCAAGACTCGCGAGCCACGTCGCCTTCGAGCGCTTTATCTGACGAAATGAGCGACGAACCTGTCCCTGTAATTCCGTACAACTCGACGGATCCTCTGGCCCGGAAGGTCTATGACCGGCTACGCAAAGATGGCATTGGCCCACCTTCCTGGCCGTCGCAGCCAGGAAACCCGAAAAATAAACAAGCAATGGCGAAATTCCGCGAGCAGTATGAAACGTATCGCAAAAAGGTCAGAGCGTCTCTGACCAAGGCCGGGTTAATCGATGACCCAGAGAAACGCAAAGCCCTGAGCGATGCCATTGAATTCAAGGGTATATGCGAGGATATGTGTCCAGAGTTTGAGAAGATTACGAGGATTACAGAGCTGGACGTGGTCCAGGCCGAGAAGGATCCCCGGACTTCATATGCCAACACGACCAAAATGGTGAAGAAGCTGGCTCGGTCAGCTGCTGGTCAAGAAGCTCCCCTTCCCATGGACGTCCGATCTGTTCCGGCCCTGCGCCGGACCTTGGATTATCTTCTAGACGAGCTGTTGCGGAATGATGAAAACTTGGCAGCAGTGCACGGCTTTCTCTGGGATCGCACTCGCGCCATTCGCCGGGATTTTTCATTTTTCTCGTCACTTACTCCAGAGGAGATCAAAACTCAAGTATACGTGTTGGAGAATATCGCAAGATTTCATGTTACATCCTTGCATTTACTATCACAGGCAGGCAAGGCACCCGAGGATTTTGTCCAACAACAAGAGCTGGAGCAGCTTGGCAAAGCCCTCTTGTCACTTCGAGACGTTTACGATGACTGCAACGAACAGGGGATTGAATGCGAGAACGAACCAGAATTTCGAGCATATTATCTAGTTTTCCACGCGCGCGACCCGAGCATCCTAGAAACCCTCCAACGACAGTGGAAGTCGGCTCTGTGGCGCGACTCAGACGAGGTCAGAACCGCAGTGTCACTGGTCGAAGCACTTCAAGATACACACGATTTCCATGGACCGCTAAAGAATGGACCTTCACTGGCCGCCTCGGCAGCCTCACTGGCATATTTTCGGATTGTTCGAGACCCAAAGGTCTCGTATACCATGGCATGCTTTGCGGAATGCCACTTTCCTCAGCTCCGAAGATCAATATTGCAAACCATCAAGCGCGCACTTTCGAGACCAAAGGACCCAGCCAGGGATGTAACGGCGGCAGCACTTAACAAGTTTCTGCAATTCGACACTGTGGAGCAGGCCATCGACTTTGCCGAACTCCATAACTTGGAATTCGTTCAAGATCCCGACAGCCCGTTCGACACTGAACGAAAGATTTTAATTCTCGATGGCAAGCAGCCGCTTCCTCACCGCCGATTGCAGCACCAGTTCTCGCAGGGATTGGTGGAACGAAAACGAGGGCCAATACCACTTCCTGAAGTGATACATCGCACTGTTTTCGAAGATCCCAATGCCACGGTCAAAGTCAATGGCTTGGAGACTGAGGGTAGTCTTTTTGTACAGGACAACGAACCTCAGTCAGAAGCGAAACCAAATATCGGCGGGTTCGGGCTCACAACGGGTGCTGCACCTGCAACTACATCCACAGCCTCGCCATTTGGAACAACCGGGTTGTCTGGGACGGGGGCGACTCCCAATGCTCAACAAGGTCTGATTATTCATTCACCACGGAGGAGATGCACGCCTACAAGAACATTGCTAACAGAAACTTCTCAGCCTCGACCCCGTTTGGCACTTTTAATAATTCGCAGTCTAATACTACCAAAAACCCCTTTGCTCCGGTGTCGACGCCTCAAGCCGGTACTCAACCCAACCCCTTTGCATCCAGCGGGCCAACGCCTGCACTGTTTGCATCAAAGACCAATGGCGATGAGAGTAAAGCCCAACCTGTGTTTGGAAATGCTCCTACTACGAACCCATTCGCACCAGCGTCACCGGCCATTGATCAGCCTGCAATGGTAGGAAGCAAACCAAGTTTCCCATCCACGACACCCAACTCGCTTTTGTCAAACAGTAGTCCAGGCGCTCAGGGTGTCAATCCTTTCTCTTCTGGGCTACTGGGTGTGCCGAAACCAACACAGGATGCTATCAAGCCGACGCCAGGGTTCTCTATGCCGCCTCCTCCGCTCCCACAGCCCAAAGCATTGCCTAATACGTCAGACGTCGCCAAACAAAATTCTGATTCTTCAGCTTCACCACAAGCAAAGCCAGCCACTTTCGGGGTTGGGGGCTTCCAATCTGGTCCGTCCTTTGAGAATCAGGATTTCGGCAAGTCCGTTACCAAGGCTTCAGATGGTACACCAGATGCCGCGAAACAACCCAACGTTTTGGGATCGCAAACATCCTCAGCTATTGGCCTTGGCGGGGTTTCGTCGCCGGCAATTTCGACTCTGACAGCTGGCAAACCTCCTTTTCCTGCCGTGCAATCATCATCAAGCGTGTCCGGCCCAGCCATACCCAGTAGCGTGCTTCAAGAACCGTCCACATCTGGACAACCTCGCGAGAAACCTGCACTTTTCCCGAGCAGTGCAGAGTCGAGAGCTCCAGCTGTGGCGGCACTACCCAAACCTGCTGAGAAACCCCGAGACCTGCTGGGCGACTTTACGAGGTGGTTTGTCATGGGCGACAATGGCTTGCTTGATCAATTTCAAGTGTACATGATTGATGAACTTGCTAGAGAGACATTTGATAAATTCCAACAGGAAGTGGAAGAAAACCGGAGAAGGGAAGAGGAGGAAGCCATAAACAAAAAGGTTAAGCAATTCCGGACATATAATCTTTCTCTCAAATACTTTTACCGATGGAGGCATAATGCGAGAGAGAAGCGTCTAAGTTCTGTGAGGCGAAGTGGTCGAGACCAACTTCGAGCGTTCTACGCGTCGCAACATGCTGCTGAGAGATGGGCTCGGCAAGAGGCGTCTAAGAGAGCTGCCAAGCAACGAGCGGAACTCGCCAAGGTCAACCATGCCGAAGAATTCATGGACATGTTGAAGCAAAAGGACGTGAGCAGACGGAAAGCCCGCGAGGCGCTTCTCTCCAGCGGGGTATTATCCGGCATGGACAATGAGCACGATGCCGTCGACTCGATTGTGAGGCAAGAGTTCAGGTCCCGGACCAACTCTGTGTCCACAAGTTGCCAATCGCGAGAATCATCGCCCAACTCGAGCAGGAAGCTAGGCGGAAAGACCAAGGCGCTGCGCGACCTTTACCTAGCCAAACCCGGCCGGTTCCGCCGCTCCCTGCCCTCCATATCCTCGAGGGAGAGCGAGCCCCCCGATCATTCTAGGTCGACGAGCAATGCGTCGGCTCGGTGGAGGCTCAAAGCTATGGGCATTGTGCAGCTGCCCGATGGCACTGCCGTGCCCGAGTCCATGGCGCGCGACATGATGGAACGGCCTGGCCACTACGCCAGCCCGGCATTCGGATCAACCATCAGAGACGATTCGGTTCGACGGGCGTCTATGAGCGGAGGTGCCGAGAGCCTCGAAATGTCGCGACTTGGTGCAATGGATGACGAGTCAGCCACGAATAAGAGGAAGAGGTCGTCTGAGGATGCGAATGCGGCCGAGAAGGACGTCCCAGAGCGTAGCAAGCATAAGCGAATCATGAGCGAGGCGGAGAAGCTCACCGGCGAACTCAGGGCCATACGGCAAGAGTTGGAACAAGGACGGGAGTGGTTCAGGTCTCAGAACGAGCGTCTACGAAGTGAATCCCGCGCAGAGTCTTGGTTCGACGACAGCATATAATTTGGCGTTGGGGGGGGATCATTGTTTCAAATTATCAATTTCGCGGAAAATGGGAAAAATTCAATATCATATTCTTTTTTTTTTCATCCAAGGGAATCCACGACACCTGTCTATATTTGTCTCGTTGGCCGTCAAGGTCAGATACCCATGGAGTTGGATGGCTATTTTACCCGCACGATCAGGGGGTGTGTCAACCTATGCATGTCATTTGATTTGGGCCTTGGTTCCATTTACTCGTTATTTGTTTTTGTTTTTTCTCTTGTATAGCGGGCATGAATGTAGTACTAGTTCCATGGTCAGGGGGGCAGGTTGGGCAGGGGCAGAACCACGACAATGATGAAGTATTGTTTACGTCACAGCGTGGCGGCCTCATATTTACATTCAATGTTTTATATTCGTGACTGATGTGATTTAGGAACAAGGCGACAGCCCGTGCCGCCTGGGTATTTATCGTCCAATTACTCCGTACCGTGCCTGAAATTACACAAGTTCCTTTTACTAAAATAGTTAAAAAAAAAAAAAGTCAACGCCTTGAAAGCCCCAAACGTCCTACCTCGTCGGCGGCGGGTCAAAGGTGGTCTGGATCCTGGCACCCTGCACAGGAGACCCGGGCGGTCTGGCGGCCGCGTGCCCAGCGCCGCCCGCAAAGTGCAAGTGGCTGGCAAACGCCCTGGCCGGGCTGAGCAGCGGCGCGCTCGACCGCGGCGTGGCGTCGTCGGGCGACGAAGCGCCCCCGGCGGAGACGGGGCTCACGTACGCCGCCTCGGGGGCCGGCATATCGGCGATGGTGGTGGTGATGTTGAGCGGCCACGCGCACGGCTTGGACCGCGCGACGGGGCTCATGCTCACGACAGACGCGTCCCGCGAGCCGCGCCTCTTCTCGAAGAAGCGCTCGTCGTCGTAGTCGTCGTCCTGGTACGGGTACGCGGGCGCGGGCGCGGGGGCCGCCGCCGCCGTCCGGCACCGGAACGAGAGCGTGCGCCGCGCCCGGTTGCGTTTGTTCTGCCGCTTGCGCACCTGCATGTAGACGCAGCCGGAGAGCAGGGCGAGCGCGGCGACGCCCGCCATGGCGACGCCCACGATGGCCGGGGTCGACAGGGCCGCGTGGGAGGCGGGCGGCGACGACGACGCCGGCGGCGAGGGCTGCGTCACGGCAATGGTGTGCCGCGAGAAGACGGTTTCGTTGACGCCCACGAGCAGCGAGGCCGGCGGTCGCTGGAGGCAGGCTGCCTCGAGGACGACCAGGACTGGCCGGGTTAGCGTCATTTTCCTTTCTTTCGCCTTACAGACGTGCTCCTTACAGTTGGACAGGTAGGCGTGCTGCCCGTCGGCCTGGACGCACTGCAGGCAGCTCTCAAAGTACATGCCCGTGGCGGCGCCGGCGTCGACGTCGCAGTATGCAAAGGCCGAGACGGCGGCCGGCCGCGCGATGTCGCTCTTCAGCGCGGCGGCCAGCGCGCCGCACGACTCGGGCGTCACGCAGGGGCTCGAGGTCGCGCCCGCGGTGGCGTTGGGATACCCGAGGACGCAGCGGTCGAGGGCGTACCGGAGATTATCTGGCTCTTGGCGTCAGCGCAACGCCGCACTTTTCACAAACGGCACCGGGGGCCCGGGGGAGGCCGTACACAGAAACCAGGCCTGGTCGCCCTCGCCGCCCTGCGTGTACGTGCTGCCCTGCAGGCACGCCAGGCAGGTCCTCAGCTTGCGCCCCGCGGCGTCGGCGTCGGCGTCGAACTGCCCGTCGGCGCAGACAATGTCGCCCGCGCGCGTGTTGGACGAGTTGGGGTCCGAGGCGTCCAGCCCGGCCGAGTCGATGCACGCCGACGAACAGGGCGAGTTGGGCGTCACCTGGAGGGCGGCCGCGGACACGGCGAGCAGCAGCGGCAGCAGGAGGCGGCGGCTTCTCGAGGCCATGATGGCGGATGGTTTTTTTTTCTTCCTGGGTGATGGTTGAGCAGCGGTCAAGATGGGATGTTTTGTCTACCCAGCCGGGCGCTCCTTGTTCTTGACTGGGAATCCGGGTGCGCTCATCAAGTTGGCCAGAGGGGGGGAGATTGCCGGTCAACAACCTCTCTCGACGCTTGATACTCCGTGCTCCGTACTCCGTGCAAGTTTCTGTACAACAGAGGCGGAAGACGCAGAAACCAGCGGGTTGCACAAACAGCAGCACGCACGCAATATCTACCCCGTCACAACGCAGCGTCGCAGGCTTCCTCCCCGCACGCACGCACGCACATCACACGCAAGAGGCACGACGGCACTCATCACCCCAATCACCAGTGCTGGTGGTGGCACGGGCGGTTAAAGGCGAAAAGGCAGCCCTTTGTTGCGTCGCCGAATCAGAGGCGCAGGATGCCAGGGGCGCGTGCTGTGCGTCCCAGCCGGGCGCTTAAAAAATTAGTATGCGTGACGTCGCATTCGGTTGTTCGCCTCGCCAGGGGTCTTTGCAGCATGCGAGGCGAATTCATTTCAGCAAGGAAATGAGAAGGAGAGAAAAAAAAAACCTCCGAGGAACATGCCATGCGGCCGAGTGGTCGCCAATCCGGGCGCCGTTTCCGAATATCACACTTGGGCTTTTTGCGTGGGCTCGTCATCAGGCGTCTGGTGGGTTAGAAACCAGGCATCACACGACCGGGGCACGGCATTCGCCAGCAATAGTCCATATCCATGTCTCCAAATTGTATGCCGTACACGTCCCTCGGTGAAGCCCAGCCAATCTGGACATGTATCGCAAGAAAAAACACGGCGGCACGGTGGCAACGAGCAATATACGGAGTACACTGGCGCTTCATTGATGTAGTCGTATTGAGTTTCTCAGCTACGCCTCCCAAAACATTTTATGCCAAACGCCGTGTGCCCAACGTCACAAGAATATGGTACAGCGAGACCGTCCACATATCAACAAGAGTAAAAAGAACAAAACTCCCTTTCCCCTGCCTCACCGACTGTCCAAACTGCCGCCGTGCCGCTCAGTCGCTGTCATCGTCCGATCCGGCCTCGCCCTTAACCGCCTTCTTGGCAGCCTTGGCCGCCTTCTTCTCCGCCTTTCTTCGCTTTCGCTCCGCCTTCTCATCCGCAGTCTCGCCCTCGTGCTTCTTTCGCTTCTTCTTCTCGCCGTCATCGGCAGGAGGCGTAGAAATCTCCATCTTGATCTTCTCAACCTTCACAGGCGTCGGGGCCGGAGCGGCGGCGGCGGCGGCGGCGGCAGTGGAGGCATCAGCCGCGCCGTAGTCCTTGTACTCCGAGGTCCACTTGGCAGGCGTGCTGTCATTGGGACGACCAAACTTGTCCAGCTTTCCATCAGCCTTGAGCTTCTTCTTCTCCTGGGCGACAGGGCCGAGGCCCCAGCGTCGAGGGTACAAGTCGCGCTCCATGATGCAACGCTTGACCTTGGCCACCACACCGTGGTCGCAAGTGGACATCTCAACAGTAGACATTTGAGTAATACCAATCGCAATAGCCTCGCCCTTGGTGGTCATGAGGACAACCTCTTCATGGTGCTCAATGCCGGACTCTGTACCCATTGATTAGTCCGTTGTTCCGAACCATTAAATACTCGAAACTGTACATACCATATCTCAGAAGACCGGGAAGCATGAGCTTCGCACCGTAGCACACAGCATTGACAGCACTATCCTTGACAACAAGTCGCTTGTAGCCAGTCAAGAGGGTCTCAAGAGGAGCGATAACGCGGCGCAAGTAGGACTCGTCACGCGTGTTGTCCATGATCCACTGGGCATCGAGCACGTCATGGAGAGTAACCATGTGCTTGTTCTCATCCATAGCACCGCTGCGAACACGACGCAGCTCCTGCATGTGCGCGCCAACACCGAGAAGCAAGCCGAGGTGCACGCAAAGAGTTCGAATATAGGTACCGGCCTCGCAGCTGACCCAGAAGACACCCAGGTGGCGGTCATTGTCAAACTCAATAAGCTTGCTCTCGTAAATGGTTCGGACACGGAGCTGACGCTTAACAGCAGAGATCAGGGGAGGACGCTGGAACAAGGCACCGGTGAGCGTCTCGAGGGCGCGGGCGAGCTGGGCCTGACCGCCAGGCAGCTTGTCGTGGAGGCGAATGACGCAGACGTATTCCTTTCCGGCACCCTGCTGGGACTTGACCAGCCGAGTGGCGCGGTCAATGCACACAATCAAGCAGCCAGTGACCTTGGGATCGAGGGTACCGCTGTGGCCAGTCTTCTCAACGCTATTGCATCAGTTAGCAACAATGCCTTCCGCCATTTCAAGATTTGAAAAAAGGGCCCACGAACCGAAGAATACGCTTGACCCAAGAGACGACTTCGTGACTGGAAGGGTTGGAAGGCTTGTCGAGGTTAATGACACCAGAGCTGATATAAGACTTGATGTCTCGCTTCAACGGAGAGCAGCCATTGGGGATCGGTGTGAAGTGGCCAGTTCGGACAAGCACTGCAGGCACAAGTTGTCAGTCAATCTGTCCATCTCTCACGTGCTCAATTGATTCCACCCAGAGTAAGAAACCAATTGACCACTTTCAGGACGTTTTGGCACTCACGCTTGTCGTAGTTCTTGAGGAGCAAAGGCCACGAGCTCGTGTCCACGGCAGGTGTAACGGCCTGGGGCTTGATGGTGTGCTCCTCCTCCTCCTTCAGGCTTTTGACAACTTCCATCGTCATCTTGAGCTGATAATGTAACCGGGATCCTGCAGCCGGTGTATAATGCACACTCGTATGGGGGTGGCTCGACGAGGGCGTGCTTGCAGGTTCGTGGTGATGTTTTTGCACTGAGTGCCAGTGGCGGTTTGAAAAGCTTCTAATTTTTTTTTTCTCTTTTCTCTTTTGCTTGTGGGGACTTTAAGCTGGCGGTGTGGCTGAGAATACAAGCTAGTCCCTTTTGGGGTAGGGGCTCGTGCAAGCCACAATACTAGCCACATTTATAAAATCTCGCGAGGCGCAGGCAAGAAACGTTTTGTCGCGTCTTGCTTGAGTTTTCAATTGTTATGTTGGATGCTAATGGGATATATTTCGCTGCGTATGCAGTCATAATACGTGGCTGATTATTGCCCGACCTTTCCACAAGACATTAAATACAGAGTAAGGAGAACCCGAACTCATTCAACACCCAACACCATGCAAAAATAATAGCCCATCCCAATGCCCTTCACTCGGCGCAATCTGTTATCCTCGAATGACCCTCTACACGACATTTCCACATCTGGCATCGTAGTCTGTCAGCGCGAGCTGAGGCGCGGGTACATTCCCATCCCTCCCATATCCCGGATGGTTCAACACAGGCGCCTCGCTCCGGTCTCTGGGCGGGTGGCTTCTTGAGCTGTTGCTCTCGCTGGTATCTACCAGGTGCATCTCATAAGCTTCCACTCTCGCCTTGCCCTTGTCGTCCGAAACTGCGCTCCGGGGCTCACCGGAGGCCTCGCCACCAGCCGCAACGCCGGCATGCTGATTCAGGGGCAACGCTCCTTGCGGCCATGGCATGGCCTGCCCATCACGCGCACTGACGGGGCTGTTGTACTGGCTGGAATACGGCGAAAAGTATCTGGGAAGCGGCTTCTCGCCGTTTGCATTCACGGGGGAGTCATCCCAGCCCCGAGAGCCCTGCCGGCTCACGGGAGTGTCATCCCATCCGTTGCCCCGGAGAGGACGTTGGCTGACGGGGGTGTCGTCGTAGCCGCGAAACGACTGTGGTGCAGGAGCCTGGCCCATCTCTCGCTGCTGGGTAGGCGATGGCCAGCCCCTTTGCGCAATCTTGGCGTCCCGATCTCGCAGATATGCCTTTCTGCGGCGCTTCCCATTCCAGATGATGCAGCATCCGACTATAACGAGGAGTGCTACAAGCGCGCCAACGGCAATGCCAACCTTGGCACCAAGGTTCAAGGGGCCGTGGTCAAACCAAGCCGGATTGACCGTCGCCGTGGGACTCGGCGTTGAGATTTGCACAGCCGTGGTGGAAAAGAGCTCGCCGTCGAGCCCAATGTAGAGGCCCGCCGGCGGCTTCTGCTGGCAGCCAGCCTGGAGGGCAATGACAACTACATCATGGGAAGAGTCAGCAGGCTGGACGGGGTGAGTCGGTACGAGAGGAACGCTCACAGTTGGCCATGTACTGCCTGCCTTCAGCCTGCAGGCAATCAGTGCAGCCCTGGAAGTCTGGAGCATCATCCGTCTGCCAGAGATCACAGTACTGGTAGGCGTCGTAGGTCGAAGACAAGTTTTTGAACTGCACCGCATTCTTGAACGGCCCGCATGCCTTGCTGCTCGGATGTTAGTATTGGAGTTGACCAGAGCCGCAGGAGAAGAGCAAAAGGAATCTCACGTAGTAATACAGGGCGTGTTGGCAACCTTGGGGTTCTTTGCCGGCGCATCGCCCCAAACGCAATAGGACAACGCATAGCGGACATTATCTTGACAATTCGCCTGTCAGCAGACTCGCCGGCTGGCCCGAGAGACGTGGTACCTACAAAGCATAGACTGGATGTCGCTGTCGTTCCCACTGTGGTAGGTGCTGGATCTCTCGCAATCGACACATGAAGCAAACTGCTGCCCCGTAGGATCGGACGAAAAGCTGCCCTGGCTGCAAACTAGGTCCTCCGGAGCGGTCTTGTCCAGGATATTACCACAGTTGGCAGCGCATGGCGAGCCAGAGGGTACGAGAATCGACTGCGCCGCTGGCAGCAAGGCGGCTAGGAGGATTGGCAACGGGGGAGGTCGTAGCATGATATTGCTGGCACGGATACGGCCGCTGTGGGTTTCGTGGGCTTCGTGGGCTCAATGTTCCCTTCCGGAGCGACTAGGCGCCAGGGAGATCCAAGGATGGCGGTGGGTGTCTGCAGCCAAGCCCTTTGACAGCTGGTAGTGCCTCACATGGACAAGAACCTGTGTCTTGTCTTCTTCCTCTCTTCTTCTCTGCCCTTCCGGCTCGAAACGAGAATTCAGGTCATCCGGCGACGTTGATATATCCCCCCAGCCTGTCCGACCATCAGCTTGTTGGTTCCGAATTCTGCCACGGCACAGGACGAGAGACTGGCAGTCGCACTGCGCGCGTCCGATGCGGGTGACAACGACCTGCCCGAGGACATTCCCCCCAAGCTCGCACGGCACACGGCACACGGCAACGGCGCACAACATGAGTCTAGGTCAACCTGCAGGCCGACAAGCATCGACCTTGGGCTCCAACTGGTGAGCATCACGTCCACCCGGACCGCCATGCAGTCTTCGACTTCCCCCCAGCCCTCTCTCTGCCTGCAGGGTGCCAAGCCTGTCACATCCGGCGGGATCCACCTACGGCAGACTCAAGGCTGGCGCTTCGAGGTCCAATCATGATGCTCAGTCTCAAATCGTCCTGCAGCACCCTTGTACGACCTTTACATATGACACATGATTCGTCAATTCGCAGCCAATCCTCGCCATGTCTCTTTGTGATGGAGAGGTTGAGAGCAGTCACTGGTCCATTCCCCCACCAATTCCCCAACAGCTCATGCATCTTGACACCGGCCCGTCCCCATCATGGGCCTTTGTGAGCTTGGGTGTTTGTACTCCGTACTCCGTACTCAAAGACCTTTTGACGTGACTTGGCTTCATTTCGTGCCGAATTATCCAGCAAGCACCCTGTACGTCCCGAACCACGTAATTCGATGGCTTGACGGGCCGGTCCCGAGTGGGTCCCATGTCCCACGCGTCCATCAGGGTAATCCTTGAGCAGGCGTTCACATTTGCCTTCGCAGCGTACGAAACACACATGCCCTACTCCGTACTGAGCAAGTCAATTATTCCCGAACTCCTCAGCGACAAGACTGCATGGCGATTATTCCATTACAACGTACGGAGTAAGCAAAATATGGTAAAATCACGGTCCTCGGGTCCTCTTCTGCCGTAGCATCACCAGTCAACACCACAAAGACGCCAAAGAACACATCGCATACGCTTACTATCCCCACGACAGCCTGCAAATCTCAAATTCTACAAACTCGTCACGGCCGTTTATTCATCCCAAAACAAAATAAGAATATGTAGATGTTGCCAGGTTTCAACAAAAATATGGACACGAAAGACCACCCAACCAACAAGGACGACCACGCAAACCAACACTCCCTATATCCCATCCGTGGTACAAATGTCGTGTACCCTCTACCAAATTGCGCTCCGCGGCCGATTTATAGACTTGGCAAGCGACCGTTCCACACATCTCAACGACGCCATGAGCTCCAGTGGGTCTATCTTGCCGTCGCTCACAAGGACCATGGCCTTGGGTGTCTTTGGACCCTGCGGTGCTTTGAGGTTAAGTGATTCGGGAACCATCGTCTTCACTACATCAGATGACTTGTGGGCAGTGTCACGAATCCTTGACCTGGTAGCTGCAGAGCTCGATGTCTTTAGAGTTTTGGAATTCTTCCCATCCAGCTTCGGCGACACCTGAGGCTTGGGCGACCGCGTGGCAACCTCCGGTGCGTCCTTCCTGCTCGCTGGTCGTGGTGTATTTTGTGTCGACCGCCTTCCTACTCTCTCTGGCTGGGCGGGAGGGCGAGCCGGCGTAGTAGTTGCTGGCCTATTGTTCCCGGGTTGGTGGCTCTGCTGCCCGGTTCTGGAGCGGGATCGGGAGCCGTGAACGGGACAATTGGGCGCGGTGTACTCTTCGATAAGTGCGAACTGAGATAGGTCTACGGTCTCGGGGTGACGGTTTCGGCTGTTGTTTGCGCTGTTGCGCCGTTCGCGGCTTCCAGGCGTGGCAGCTTGTTGGTCCGTGGCGGGTCTATCCTCGCGCCGACGACCACGGCTTGTTCCTCTGTCGACAAGTTTGGCAGGTGTGTTGGACCTTATTTCGCGCTGCATGAAGGCGTTTCTAGATGGAGGCTGGTCACCAATTCTCCCTTTGGAGCTACTCCTTTGTCTGATACGACCGCTTGAAACGGGCCGTAGAATTGGCGGATCTTGGGGCGCAGGGTTGGACCGCCGCTGTCTACTCGTATTACTCGAGTCTCTCGAGTCCGCAGAATTGGCGGGATCCGGGCTGAGGGCTATTGGTATCGAAGCAGTCATTTTGCGGCGGTCATAGCCATGGTCTTGTAGCATTGGGATTGGTCTCCGGCTCCGGCTCTTGCTCCGGCTCTTGCTCCGACTTCTCGAGACTTGATGTCCAGAGTTAGACTTTGAACGGTCTCGGTTGCCATTGAAGGAGAAGTGTTGTTGCTGAGGTACGTCGGCGAACATGGCCATGTCTTGCCGTCTTTGGCAGACAACTCCAAGCTCGTTCTTGCCTACGACGTCTGACCTTGATCTCTCATGACCACGAGATCGATTTCTGTGCCGAGACTCTAAGGAGTAAGGGTGCATTGGGAGAGACTCTTGTCTCGAGGCATCAGCGAGGTTATTCATTGGCGATATTCGTTCAGGGGCATCGGGACGAATTCGGACCAGCGATGTCTCATGAGGTGATGTGGACCGGTTGATCATGTGGTTGGCAATGCTCGGTGGACGACCCGGCTGGTTGTTCCACACAGAAACATCAGACCTGATGCTATAGCGATTTTCCTGGTTCGCGAGTGCCGAACCTTCCGAGGCGATAAGATCATCCTCTTCATCTGGAAATGCCCATCTTGAATCAGGCACTTCAGCTGGGGAAATCAGCGCAGATGGCCAGCAAACTCGGGACGACTCGAAAGGCGACTCGGACGCCGCCCATGGAGATAGTTCAGCATTGACATTTGACCCATGGAAACTGGCCTCTCCCCCCAGAATTTTGAAAGGCCCACTGCTAGCGTTTGCCGAATATGATGCAGGAGAAGGTCCATTCAGATGTCTCTGGCTGTTGGGGTGATTTGTTGAAACCATGAGCCTGGGCCGGAGCGAATGAGGCGTTGGACTCGGAGCTGTTGGTGTATGAATATCCGAACCCTCTAGACCATGTCTCGCGGCCGGATCTGAGCGAGGTTGACTGAACGAAGTGTTTCTGCTGTACTCGGCAGACAGATTCTTCCCTTGGGTGGCGTCGGATTCGCCTTGGAACCTCTGACGGCCGCTCGAGGGTGGATCTTCAGACTCTTTTCGGCCTTGAGGATGCTGAGAGCGATAGTTCTCGTAGTCCGCACGGTGGTCGTTTTCCTCTGGCTCCCCAGCCTCGACTTCAGGGTCGTTCTCTCCAGGGCGATATACTAATTTGGCATATGGAGCTTCATCAGTATCGACAACAAGCAGCTCTTTGTCGCCGCGGCCGAGGATTCCGTATACTCGAACTTCGCCAGATTCGATGCCGATGACAGCACTGGTGCCAGCATATGTGACTTCCCCCTCCATGCCAGTACGATTCGCAAACACTACTATAACCTCCTCGGTGGACTCTGCTCTTATTATTGGTTCAAGGCGGGAAACCCAATAGAGCAGAGTGTTCATGTCTGGTTCTTGAGGCATACGACTAAACTGGCGGGGATCGTCATTGGTTATCCAAGCCATGGATATCACAACCAGACGAGCTCCGCAGTCTAAAACATGCTGGGCAAACTCGAACTTATCCCACGGTGCCTCAAATTTGTACGGGCTGCGATACACATTAGAACATGCGAGTCTGAAATTTGGCAACAATCTCAATCTGGCCGCGATTACACGTACTTGAGGTCCATGCAAATTCCGATAGCAGTAGGTCCCAGACCATCCAGTCTCTCGCCAAAGAATCCGGCCGGCCCTTCCAGAGCCCATGTTTCGTCCGTGTAGTACAGGTGAGTCTTTCGGTAGTTGGCCACCGTCTCTCCCTCACCGTTGACAATAATGGCTGCATTGTAATACTCCGGGTTTGTCGGCCACTTAAAAGTCGGGTCGACCTTTTCAGGATAGCCAGCGATGACGGTACAGTCGTATTTCAAGGCGGTAGTTCGGGCCCACAAGGAGCTGATGCCAGAAACTGAGGGTTCGAGGAACTGCGATATATCGCCCAAAGACTTGAAGTTGTATCCTACACTGGAGTTAGAAAATTCGACACTGTTTCGCTCCCCGGGTCTTCTTGTCTCTCAGTCAGCGGCCGAGCAGGCCCCAACCAGACGCAGAGTCCAAGTCCGTGCATCACCGAGTCTTCACGCAGGACGGACGTACCCGAAAATGCCAGCTCCGGCAAGACCAGCAGATCAAGAGCCTCGGGATCTACACGACTTAAAATCGCATCCGCCCGGTTGAGATTATTGTCCACATCCCCGACCTGCGGCGCAAACTGAAGACAGGCGATCCTCATCTTGGCCCTTCGACAGCCCAGGCCAGTATGGCTTTCGCGCTGCGCACCTGCTACTCCCGCCTCAGCCTCGATCGCCAGCCGTATCGGCGGACCAGAACGGAGGGCAGCAACCAAATAGGACGCCCGAAAAAGAAAAGGCAAGCGCAACCAACACCCAAAAGAATCTATCACCAAAAGCGGAATGCTGGACCAACGGGAGGATATAATGGTGGTTTGTGCGTCGAGGTGTGGTGACACAAGCCGTCGGTTCCTAGACAGATTTCATCATTCCAGTCGCCCCCAAAGCGTGGCCGCACGCTGCACCGCCCGAGTGACTGGGGCACCGCAGCTCCAGCGAGCAGGACAGGCAGTCATGAGGTCTGGCTGTGAGATTGATTGGGCGGCTCGAGGCTTGCTGCTAAGCAGACTGCCGACACCAAGACCGTAGGTGGCACGACGCCGTGACGCGTGATGGAGTTGGCTGTAGGACAAATGCTGGGTTTGCCCCTCGCGGCGTGCGACCCCAGATTGTGAACTGCGCCATGATTGGCGGCCAGGCGTCCCCCGCCGCGGTGTGAGCCAATCACGATTCTTGATTAAGCGCCAAAGTCAAAGTTTAAGCAGGGGTGCCTCTGGCCATTGGTGGCTTGGCTTTTTGCCGGTCTGGCCATGAAATATTTGAATGCTGTGCTCCGTAGTACTCCGTACTCCGTACACTACGACATATGATTCCAACGAGAAAACGTTCATCGTCTGGCTGTTGTGCGGCCAACATGGGCTGATATCTACACCAAACGACCCCTTGATTGTACGCATTCGCTCCAAGCGCTTTGGTGCCCAAAATTGCCTGGGATGCGATTTCCCGCAAACTCTGGTAATACACAATGCCTGGGCTTTTATTGGCATCCAAGAAATGGGTTACTCAGGCTGCTGTGTCCGCACAAACTGACGGCGGATTACTTTCAAACCTGTTCTAATATGCAGTGACTGCGTCGACACACAATACTCCAACCAGTAGGCGTGTTCCCCTCCTGTCCTACAAGAAACCCTCATGTCACGCATCATCAGATTCATTGGCAAGCCATGAGCCTACAGTCTTCCGGATACACGCCGCCTAAGATGATGAGAGAAAGGAAACCATCTCTTACTTCTAGCTCCCGTGCAACATTGGCAAGGCCACTCCTAGTCACCTCGCGGCTATTTTGCTCCCATCGTGACCATGATGTCGCACAGGGCGCAGTCCATTATTTTTCCCCTCGTGCCGTATAACCGAAATACAATAAAGCAAGCGCAAAATATTGCGCCTCGTCCAACACCAGAATTCTCGGACTTGCGTCGAAAATGCCCCGGTTGGCGGCAGCCCAGGCAAGAACAATGCAGAGACTTGACCGAGATGCTCCAGACAAGCAAAGCCATGTCCATCCCGGTGCAGAACTCACATCGGCGGCATCTCCGCGGTGTTGTTTGGGCCCGCGTCTTCGAGGTGCTCCTTTGCATTGACTCCTCGCCATCCGAACCAGCACCGACGGGTTCTTCCGGGGCTAAGGAGTTTTTCGTTGCCAACAGGTCAGTATGTGATCCGTGGGATGTTGCTTCTCTGTGGGCGATTTGTGGTGGCTTACTTGACAATGGTCATGATGCCTGCGTCGTCATCCCTCGCGTAACCCCAGGACATGGTGAAGCTGCTGCCCACGCACCTCTGGTCGGAGAAAGAGGCATGTCTCGCGTCCCCGTTGACGTGAACCAGCATGTAGCAGTACATGGGGTCGAGGTTGGGGCTGCTGATGTCGAATCTCATCCAGATCTCCCCGTCGCTTGGGATACCTAATGGTGGCCGAACCGTTAGAGACGAACCGGCCGGAGGCTACGGAGGAGGAGAGGGGGGTTGTGTATAGAACTTGCGTCTGGTGACGTTTGTTAACTCCCAGCTTGGGGCTTCATAGAGGGCCTTGTCATTGCCGCGCTTGTCGTGTGATTCGCCGGATGCAGCGTGAATACTCTGCGCGACGGTCCAGATACACAACAGCGAAGTGTACTTGATAGTGAGCATCGTCATGGCCAGAGAGTTTTGCTGACAGGCGGACTCAATTTTTACGTAAAAAGATACTGGTCTGCTAGCTTCTTATAATCTCAGCTTCGAGGCAGTCCAAATCTTGAGACTCTTTTAACATGTAAACTTGAAATTGCTTCCAGTGACACGAGCAAGTTCAATCATGGCACAATGGCATCGTGGTTAGTCTCAGCTCATCTCCCAACTGGTGTCTGATACCGTCTCCCTGGAAGCACCCGTACAAGCCGTGCTGTGTTTGTCAATCACAAGAAAAGGCTCTCTGCACGATTAGAGCGGAAACCCAGCCACAGAATCTCTGCTCTCGAGTGCCACCGTTCCGGTTTTTTGGTTGTTCATCCACAGACCATGATCTACGAAGTAGTAATACAAGGGCCTGTTCTCCGTACACTCGGTCAAGTGACGGCACATGTCTCTCCAGATCGAAACCCATGTCTCAGCCTGCAAGGGTCCGGTAGTGACAACTGCAGTCCATCATCCCAGCCTACGGAGTACTCCGTACGGGTTGCCAAAATCCCCCGCCTACGTCGAGGTTGAAGTGGACAAATACCTCTGTGAACGCATCTGCGATGTTCCTACCCGGTCACCTCCACCTCCCGGGTTATACGCGGCGTGGTGGTGAACCGCCCCGGGCACGACTCAAGATATGCACCCGAGAGGAACAAGAAATGGATCCATATTACTAGTATGTAGTATTTGAATAACCGCGTTGGCGGTTATCGTCGATGCCACATCAGTAGCGCCGCCGGGGCTGGGATCGGACGAGGCGATTGCCAAGCCGCCCGCGCCATCTCGAGATGCTACATCCCTGCATCTTGACTTTTCGAGAGATCTACTCCGTACTCCGTACTATGGTTCCTCCTTTGTGTTCCCCTCCTGGAGTGAAAAATGTATCAAATTTAGTACAGCACCAGGGCGAGCGTTTTGGCTTGTGTAGTGGTGCCAAGGGTCAAGAGAGGGATAGAGCATGTATGATAGCATATGATGACAGGCAAAGCTCGAGTCGTCATTAGGCCCTCACCGGGAAGTGGCCTGCAGAGCTCAACGGTTGTTTGACGCAATGTCAGGGCTCAAGAGGGTGTGTCTGGTGTGTGTGCATGCCCACCCGGCTCGTCCTCCGTAACGTAAAACATGAGAGCTCGCATCGGTTTGCGAACTCATCGCACGGCGGAGCCGCAAGATGGTGACAGTACTCCGTACTACGCCGTAGACGCCGAAGACAGTCGTCGTACCAGTTTTCCTGGTCTCGGGGCTCCCCGTACGCCTGTATCAGATGCTTGAAGCAAAACCACACGTCTCGCTTGTCACGAACTGGTCCAGAGATACGGACAAAGAGCAAAGGGTCACTCACACATGGAGTCCCCCCAGACTAAACGCACCCTCTCGCCGCGCACGCCGTCTCAAACGCACCTCGAGTGTCCAAATGTCAACTGTCCAAAGGCTCCCGCCTCCCCCACCGCCTCGCAGACGAGCCAGCAAGCCAATGCGGTCGTCCGTCAAGGCAGAAGCCGTGAGTGGCAGGTCGGGAAGACGGGTGGTCATCAGCGCTGTGATTGGTTCGGCCCGCAGGGGTCTGGGTTGCGGAGGCGTCTAGCGGCCTGTGCAGCGCCATCTCACTGGCTGCTCGTCCTCCACACTTGATCAATTGATCTCTTTGGCACTTCAATGTTGACTTGACATTTCAACCACCGCCCATGCAACTCATGCAGCCATCCCGCCATGTCACCAACAGCCAAAGCATTGAATGCTGTTGGTTCAGGGCGATATTCCGCATGCCTTGACTGGCCCAAACGTGGTAGTACAGCACCTGCGCACGGCTCGGAGATGGCAAGGGACGTCTGGAACGTCCAACAGAAGATGTGCAGACTCTCTCGAGTCTCGACAACCGAGCTGCTCTGTTGCCCCCGGCAGAGCCAGCAAGCCACCACCATCAACCATGCGCAATCGAATGCATTTCGCCCGTCTCTGGTCCCCACCGCCCCCGGAGACTGAATCACAGTTACACAGGGCCAAAGGTGTTCTTTCATATAATATTCTGTGCTTGGGGCTGTTCGGCTAGCTAGCTTGCATCTTGGCTCGAGATTTCGATCCTCCCTCCCGGCCGCCGCATCTTGCTCCTCGCCAGTTTATATACCGTCTGAGGGCTTTCCTGCCCCTCTGTGTGCAACCGAGAACAGAGTGCCAGCTTGGCAACCCTCAGGCCATGTAACGAGCATCAGTTTACCCAGTCACCCATCAAGCAGCCCTCCCGTCTCGCCCTTCCGGGGCCTGGACGCCGCAACACCATGGAGCTTCCAGCCGTCACTCTTCTCCTCCTAGCCATAGCCGGCCTCACCACCGCTCTGGAAGTCACCCCGGGATCACGGTGTGCAGTAGAATGCCTCGACTCGCCTGGTGGAAACGACTTCAGTGCCTCGGACTCGACCACGACGGTGGACGACATCAGCTGCAAAGACCTGGACTACTCGACCACCGATGCCGGCATCAAGTTCAGAAAGTGCCTGGACTGCTTGCAACATAGCAAGAAGGTTGACAAGACCGAGTCGGACCTGAAATGGTACATATGTACGGCTCAAGACTCTGGGACCCCGTGCGCCTGGCGTATGTATGTCGTCAAAGACTGACAGACAAGTGGCAGATAATCTACGATATACCCTCACCACATGCATGTACGCCGCGCCCAAGGCCGTGAAAAACGGCACCGTGGCAGCTCAATGCAATGTAGACAAGGCCTGCATGGCCATGAAGGAGCCGTTGATAGAGCCAGGTTTCAACGCCAACCCAAACACCACCTGGGATTACTGCACCGCCAACAACGGTGCCTTCATGGGGCCGAACCTCTCGCCATGTATAAGTTGTCTCCAAGCAACCGAGGGGGAAGCCTATCTCTCCAACTGTAAGACAAGAAAAATAATCCCCGTCAAGCCCATCTCCCCTCATAAATATCAAAACTCTAACGCCCCTACAGTCCTGGCTGCGCTCGAGGCCGGTTGCAAACAAGCTCCAGAAGACGGCGCGGTCCTCTCTCTCAGCGGAAGCGTCTTCACCACCTCCCCCATCAACACGACGGACCCCTCTGCCAACGACCAAGCGAATCAGTCCAGCGGCAGCCTCTCGCCCAGCGCCATCGCCGGCATCGCCATAGGCGTGTTCCTCATATTCCTCCTGGCCGCTGCCCTCCTCGTAGTCCACTTCCGCCGCGAACGGTCCTGGAACGAATGGGAACAGTCCTGCTACTACTCCAACTTCCCCCCGCCAGCCGCGTACACAGAACAGCCCATGTCGCAAGCTTACCGTCGCTACTACACCGGCAACGCCTTCAGCGAAAAGGCGCACCCAGCACAGCCCAACTCCAGCGGCGAATACTACGACCGTGTCGAGGCAGAACTAGCCGCCGCCGCAAGGCAAAACAAGCAAGCCAACTCGGCACCGCATAGCCACGTCTCATCCAGCCCGACCATCCATAACCAGGACGAGACCCTACCCGCGAGCAGCGTGTGCCGGTCCCGCTCCTTCGGCCACGTCAGTCGAGCGCGAACACCCTCGCCGCCGGCGGAAACTCACACCCACCGCCGCTCAAACACGCCAGACTCGTTTGCCGTCCAGGCCTATCTAAACGCCGCCGAGGATTCCGCCCGGCTGGCCGCTCGAAAATCCATCCATCCCACCAGCTACGCCCCAGAGCCGCAAAGCAAGAGAACTCCAGCCATTTCTACCCCTTATCTGCCGTATATGCCCAAGCTTCGAATACCCAAGATATTTATCAACAGAGAGGGACCCAGGGATGTGCGTCAAATGCAAATCTCGCCGCCATTGATGACGCACGACCCCAGGTTTCACGATATACCCATGTCTGGACCGGTGGCCATGTCGAGAGATCGACCGCCGCCCCCGTTGGCCAGTGTTGCCAGGCAGGATGGCTATATCGAAGTTCCTTTGAGAAGTGGGAAAAGCACTCTGTACGGCTACTGAATCGCGTCAGTAGTTGTAGTAATGGTGTGCTATTATACTCTCAGCGCAGCAAGAGCCATTGCGCCACTTTTTGCGTAGAGATGCATATAGGGTGGTTTTCTGAAAGATTATTCCGGTTATCCTGGTGTTCAAGGTTTTTTTTCGGGATATGCTTCCTCACTATCATTTAATTGGCCTTGGGTAGGGACTTGGAGTTGTGGTGCCATAACGCCGGGACAATATAGCGATTATTTCATATCATGAATCAATTCTTCTCTTTATACATTACTTAAACCTATTACAGTACCAACCATCTACCCCAGTCGCTGCCCTGGACCACGCGTTCGCCAAGAGTCGGGCAACGGTCCACTTGAAGTATTGGCGCCAGTGCCTCCGCCAAGAGTCCTGCCAGCAGGTCGGGCAGTACCTCCAACGCCCGTCTGAAATAACGACTCGGTCGACTGCACAATCCTGGAGAGGATGGCAGGTGTGGGAATGAGGTTTCTCCCACCGCCGTACTGCGGCCACGTCCTTGACAGAAAGTCAAAGAGATGACCGGCAAACAGGCCATGAAACTGGAGTATCATGTTCTGAACGCCGCCAGGGAACAGGAGGTTGATGGCAAGCATGGCATACGGCATCATCTGGGCGGGCATGGTAACAAACATGTAGCTGACCTTGGCTCCGCGCTGGTCCTGCGTCACAGTGTAGCTTAGAGCCAGAATAAGAGCCGGCAGGAACATCATGAACCCGAAGCCGACAAAGTGATTTGCTACCTGAAGCTGGGAGTCAGCTTCAATTCTTTCTCTTCTACGGCAGGTACGAAGACAGAAACAGATCAAGGTGTAAAAAGACTATGGGACAAGGTAATAAAATGTAGGGAGCAATAAAACCACCCGAGTGAATTTGGGGATCACACGAGCCATCCATAAGACATCCCACCATGCCTACACCGCAGAACAGTCCTGCGAATAATGGACTGAACCGAAGGGCAGGGGTTCTCTTCCTCATTTCCAGGAACCGTGATAGTAGTAGAGGCACGACACTATCCGGGCAGATATAAGAGGGGTTTTGCGTTTGCAGGCTCGACTCTTCAAAACAGGTGCACCAAGGGCGGAAATCAAGTGGCAAAACTTGGGCATGAGAGCTTACCAAAATCGTCCCACAGACGAATACAAGGTACCAAATCAGGTCTTCCTTTCGTGGGAACCGAGGATTGCCAACCTCCATTTGGCTGAGGTACGAATACAAGAAGTAGGTGTCAAAGACAAGGCCTAAGCCCGAGCCCGTGATTA
Organism: Metarhizium brunneum; assembly: GCF_013426205.1. Classification (NCBI taxonomy): domain Eukaryota; kingdom Fungi; phylum Ascomycota; class Sordariomycetes; order Hypocreales; family Clavicipitaceae; genus Metarhizium; species Metarhizium brunneum. The sequence goes on from NC_089428.1 coordinate 894,413, forward strand.
AAAAGGACGTCGCGAAACGCCATATCTGGGGCGGGAATCTAAGTATGAAAAACGGGTGGTAGATGAAGTACTTGGACGGCAGCATGCCCAGCACGATGCCGAGGGACATGACGAATGCACAGGTTGCAATGTTTCTGCGGCGCGGCCACGTCAGCACGGTCAAGGCATTTTTTTCGGCTTTTTGGTTCTTACCTGGACATTGGCGGTAGCCGCCAGTAATTCTCCAGTGCAATATCCATGGTGGGCACAGAGTATGGGATCAGTAACGGCAAGCCTGGTAGCAGTGTGCGCTTCCGTCGCAGAAAAGGTGTAGCAAGATAGGAGGAAATCACAGATGCAAGAAACGCAGCGACAAAATCAAAAATCAGACTTTGGTGCAGATGAACGCTTCATGCAAAGGGGGCTAGGCAGCAAGCACCAGCGTGGTCATTACGAGTTGGTATCGTGTCATCATCTTCCAGAAGATGGAAGAATGACGAGAGACAGAAGTCGAAATTTGTTGCCAGCTTGCAAAGATATTCGGCGGGCGCAGATGGAGCCAAGCAGCCTCCACTATGCCAGTAGACGGTGTTTCGGTGCATCTAGCGGGGCGTAGTGGGGACTTTGGCCTCAGCACGGCCGCACGGCACCAAGTTTGATTGAGCACACGATCATTGACCATCGCAGTCACCATCTCTGCATACCGATAGCCGGCTACCCTAGGCTGGCCGACAGAACGCAGCCGTCGTTTCCGAATGAGCTCATTCATCCGTACGCACCCCACAACTGCTCTTATTTAAAAACATCATACGATTCTTCTTCATTGGCCAATGTAAAATACTTTGATTGTAATATTTCATGCGTGCTTGCGACCTAGTCTGGAGAAGCAGATTAGCAAACTGCAATTGAGCCCGAGCCGCTGACGTAGTTGGCTCTCAACTACAACCATGAAAACCCACGATCCGTTGAAAACAGAAGAGGCCAACGACGCCGCATGGGAGGCGGGAAAAGGCGCTCTCATGGGCGCAGCGAAATGGGGAGCAGGAGCAGCTGTTCTCGGGGCCATTGGCTACGTATGGTCACCTATTTACCGCGGAACAACGGTCCAGTTCAAAGTGTGAGGGCATTGACACCTACCCATTACGACCCTTTGGTTCAGAACTCACACTAGCCTGCAGGTACCTCCAAATGTCAGGCATGGTGCTAGGAGGCATGATTGAAGCCGATTGGCGCCTAAGACAATACGAATACCAGATGCGCATGCAAAGGAGATGGATGAGGGAAAAGGCCAAGTGGGAGCGGTACGAGGAGGAATTTGGAAAGAATGAGGGCGAGAAATGATTGAGGTTTGGATTTGGATTTACCACGCGAAAATTATGCTGCAGCATGTTGCATTGTACTTTATTTCATCAACAGCAAATGTCAGAGAGGCATCTTGGCCAAATACCCTATCGAATAGATGTTTTCCGAGGCCACCCGTCATGTACCTCAACTAATAGAAACCGATCCAACTCCAACGCCTACTCATGCACCCTCCGAAAATTCACTCGTTCATTTTGCAGCTACTTGAAACTTCTTTGGATCCATATTAATCTTGGACAGCCGCGCAACGCAGCCACTCAGTTGCAGCAACGTTTGGACGCCTTCCAGAATTTTCATGTGGGTGAAGCCAATCTCCTTGATAAACTCCAGCTTTGAATGCTCGCTTAGCGTTGGAATCGTCTTGGTCACCTTGAACATGGTGCTGATGATATCGTGACTGGAGTATCCCAGATTCCACAGCTCCCTCAAAGTATCCAGCGCAGAATCTACGTTACCCTCGTAGCACGCCTTCAGCATAGCCTGTACCTTGATGGGATGAGGCGAGTCGACGACCTTGAACACATTGTCTCCAGAGACGAAGCCAAAACCAGCAAAGGTTGATTGCAAGTTATTGATTGCCTGTCGCATATCCCCTTCTGCGCTGAACACAAGGGCAGCAAGACCGTCGTCGCTATATTCAACCTTTTCGGCTTCAATAATTTGCATTAATCTTTTGACAACCTGGGCGTCGGACAGCTTTGCATATCGGAGGATGGCACATCGCGACTGCAGCGGCTCAATAATCTTGTTGGACTGGTTGCATGCAAAGGCGAATCGGGTCGTGTTGGAGTAGATCTCCATGGTTCGGCGAAGAGCTTGTTGCGCGCCCGATGTCATGCTGTCTGCTTCATCGAGAATGACGAGCTTATGTCTGCCGGGGGGTAATGTAACCTTCTTTTGCGCAAAGCCCTTGATTCGATTGCGTACGACATCAATGCCTTGACACAGCGGTGAGCATTGAAAAAAAATTCTCTCCATCTCTCTCAGATATTTGTCCACATACCTCTCTCGTCACTTGCATTCAGCTCCAGGACAGCCTCCTTATATGACTCTCCCAGTAGCTGTCTAGCCAGACACAGCACACTTGTTGTCTTTCCGATACCCGGCATTCCTGAAATAATGACATGGGGCATATTTCCCTCCCTAGCTATAATTTTCAGCCGCTCGATCGTCTCTGTGTTGCCCACCACATCGTCCAGGAAGACGGGACGGTACTTTTCCACCCTTCAAACAGCATGTTAGTTAGCGGCGCCAGTTTTGAGGGGGAGGAGGACAAGAGTACCATGGCAATTCGTAATTCGGAGATGCATTCGAAGACGAGGCCAGGGCTGCCTTTGACGCAGCGGTCGAGGATTCGCCCCTTTCCTCGGTTTTGGTGGCGGGCATGGCGACGGCGATGATGGATGTGAAGGTTGGAACTTGGAACGATCAATTTACGCGACCTGGAGACGCGTCTTTGGTGGTGTATCGGGCTTCTGGCTCGTGGGGCTTGACGAGGTGCAAGTGGTCCGTGCGTGGTTTGCCCGCTCCACCGCCTTTGGACTGAGGCGGCAAATCCAACCATCAGCCAAAGCAATGTTGAACTTTTTCCCAGCAGACCATATTCTGCCATACAACAACCAAAAAAAGGCCGAATCAGACAGCGCAACTCGTCGCAAAGACCCGAATTTGGGTTTAAACGTGCCAGAAACACCGGAGGATACGCATCAGGACGAGAAGAGCGCATTTCACAGCCGCCACCATGGGTGTCGCGAAGAAAACCAGAAAATTCGGCCAGGTCAGTCCTTATCGATAACCAAAATACCATCCAGAACCGAGCCTCCTAACGTTTCGCCAAATGTCCAGGTCAAGCGAGTAATAGGCCTGCGCGACGCACGCCTCAAAACAAACCAGAAAAAAGACGAAGAAGCCAAAGCCAAAGAGAAGAAGACCATCAATGGCGAATTGATCCGAGAAGCACCCCAGATGCCCAGCAACATGTTCTTCCAGCACAACACAGCGCTCGTGCCTCCCTACAACGTCCTCGTCGACACCAACTTTCTCAGCCACACGGTGCAGCGAAAGCTGTCATTATTAGAGTCCATGATGGACTGCCTGTACGCCAAGTGCAACCCGATCATAACGTCGTGTGTCATGGCGGAATTGGAGAAGCTGGGCCCAAAGTACCGCCTGGCGCTGCGGGTTGCGAGGGATGAGCGGTGGCAGCGACTGGAGTGCGACCACAAGGGCACATATGCAGACGACTGTCTGGTGGACAGGGTGACCAAGGATAGGATATACATCGTGGGCACCAACGACAAGCTTTTGAAACGGCGCATCCGTCGAATTGCAGGGGTGCCGTTGATGAGCGTGGCGAGGGGCAAGTATGTGATTGAGAGGCTGCCGGGGGCGCCTGAGTAATTTCTTGTAGCATAATGACAATTTCGTGATGATCAAGGGCGTCTTGTAGCGTTTCTGGCGGTGTTCTGCGTGCCCTTGTTTCTTTCCCACGGCGAGTCGGGGAGGGTGCAGCGGCGGTGGGCTGGAGTTTAGCTGTTAAACCCGATCGAGGCAAGTGGACTGAAGTGCCGAAAGGGTACAGGCGATGCAACCGTGGCAGACACTGCGGCAGTCCTCGCAGCAAGGCTGCATCACATCTCATTCTCATTTCATCGTACATACATCCCGAAACCCACAACTCTCGGCCAAACACTACAGCGGGAGGCAGAGAGTATTTGACCAGATCAGGTACCCGGCTGTCGCGCTCTATACTAGTATATCGGTGTACACACTTTTCGGCGGCAGACTGTATTTCCCCCCTTCACACACCCGCGCATGAGATAGCAGCCTCATGCTCCGAGACTGCAGCCCCAGCGAGCCCTCCCCCGGCGACAAACAAGTCCAGAAGCGCACGCGGATCCTCCTCTCCTGCGCGCCCTGCCGCAACTCCAAGCTCAAATGTGACCGCCAGCAACCATGCTCGCAGTGCGAGAAGAAGGGCCGCATCGACCAGTGCGTCTACGCCCCCAGGCCCGTCAAGAAGAAGCCCCCGGCCAAGAACATGACCTCGCGCCTCAAGCGCCTCGAGAGCCTGGTGCGGGAGATGATGGAGAACGAAGGAGATGCGAAGCTGCCGGGGAGAAGCAGCGAGGGGAGCGCCGTGCCCTCGTTGCAGGGCCATGTGGTCAAGGGGGAGCATGGGACGACCTACGTCGGGGCCACGCACTGCATGGCTATGCTCGAGGACGTAAGTTTGCAATCACACAGGGCTCGTGCCGCGGTATATATAGACGAGATGCTAATCGGCGTTCTGTAGATTGAGGACTTGAAAATGTACTTTGATGATACGGGGGCCCACGAGGAAGGGATCTTGTCGACGGATGATCTGGATGCGCCTGAAATGCTGTTGTGCCCAACGATTCCGCCGACGAACAGAGACGAACTCATCGCACAGCTGCCGGATAGGCATATTGCAGATCGGTTGATTAAGAGATACTTTGCATCCATGAGTCCTTCTCAACGTGAGCCACCTCGTGCCAAACCCCGTGAACACTTTCTCACGCAAGAGCAGATATTATTCATCGACCTACATTTACAAAAATGGTAAAACTACTCACCCTCCTTTCTCATAAACGGCCATCTGCCATCTCATACTAACATCCCCCCCCAGTATGCCCGGTTCTGGCAAGACTCCAACGACGTAACCCTCCATTGGCTCGCCCAGCTCTTCATGATGCTCGCGCTGGGCATCTTCTTCAACAGCTTCGCCGCCCCCCACGAACTCTCAGCCGACTCGCCCGTCCCCATCTTGGACCGCATCAAGCACTACCGCTCCTGCGCCGGCTGGGCCCTCATCTGGGGCAAGTACACGCAGCCCACGTCCACGACGCTGCCCGCGTTCCTGCTCTACGTCGAATCCCACTTCATGTTCAACCGCGCGGCCCAGATGAACTGCTACGTCCTCTCGGGCGTATGCATCCGGCTCCTGCTCAAGATGGGCCTCCACCGCGACCCGTCCAAGCTGGCCAACATATCCCCCTACGAAGGCGAGATGCGGCGGAGGTTATGGAACATGGCGGTGCAGATCGAGCTCATTGTCTCCTTCCATATGGGCCTGCCGAGCATGCTGCAGGGCATCGAGGCGGACACGCGCCCCCCGTCCAACCTCCAAGACGAGGACTTTGACGAAGATTCCACATCCCTACCCCCGGCGAGACCAGCCACCGAGTACACACACGTGACGTACACCATCAACAAGACCAAAATCATCAGAGTCTTTGGCCAAATCGCCAACCAGGCGCACTCGCTCTCACCCCCCGAGTACACCGACGTCCTGCGGCTCGACGCCGTTCTGCAGGACACATGGGGCGCTCTCCCGGGCTTCATGCGCGTCCGTCCCCTAGACGAGTGCGTGGGCGACGCGCCCGTCCTCTTGACCCAGCGCTTTGGCCTGGCCGCACTCTACAACAAGTGCCGCTGCGTCCTACACAGGCGGTATCTCGCCGAACCCGTTCCCGACAAGGACCACAACTATTCTCGCCAGCAGGGCATCGACGCGGCGCTGTCGCTGCTCCAAAATCAGTACCTCATATGGAGGCACTCGAAGCCGGGCAACGTGCTCAGCTCCACGTCGTGGTTCCTGTCGTCCCTGGCCGTACACGACTACTTGCTAGCGGCCATGATTGTGTATCTGCTGATAAAGAACGAGAATTATCCCGATGGAGAAGGGTTCGACTTTGACGGCAAGAAGCCCAGCAAGGAGGAGCTCAAAGGCATGCTGAAGCGGTCCTATATGATTTGGACAGAGGTATCCGAGAACGTGGCTGAGTTGAGGAAGACGGCGGACGCGCTGGCCGCCATGTTGAGTAAACTAGGGGATCCGGTGGACAAGGAAGTGAGGATACCAACACGAGGTTCGGAATACCCGTCCTCGGGGTCGGTTGGGTGGTCATCATCAGCGGAGAAGAGTACTTCTACTGGCGAGCCGGATTTGCTCTCTAGTATCTGGATTGAAGGTACGAAGGCACCTGTCTATTTTCCACGGCCGGGAGAAAGACACAGGGGCGGTGTGCTGACTTTTTTTGATAACAGGAGCGAACTCATCTTCAGGGCTAACACCATTCCCCATGGCCCAACCTACGACCAATGCTACTCCAGCAATGGACTTTCCCCTGCCCGCCGCGTCGGAGGCCATTCTTGGGAGTAACCTAGGCTTTGATCCGTCGTGGATGGGGCCAGCAGATAATATGGACTGGGTAAGTTGTCCCCGAATCTGGACCTTTACAAAAAAATCCCCCCCCTACGCCACAAAGAAAGAGATCATATCAGGTTGGAACACTGGGCTAATCTTGGTCACCAGCGTTTTCTTGACGTCTCCCTGGCACACAGCCATACCGCCGGCACTAATTCCGCGTCTGGAGCGTCATGGGTCGAGAAACTGCCCCTGGATGAACTGGACGTGCTGGATCCCGGGCTATGGGGCCGGCCATCTGGGGAAGCACACAGACACTTCCCGTCTAGATAGCAGTGCTGGGTTGCGAACGCGATAGCACTCAACGGCCATCTATGGCATAATATTTGATCTGTCCATGCCCCGTATATTCCATTCCACTCTTCAATTGTGAAATATGACATGTGCTGGGAACCGTGATACGTGATACAATGTATCACACGTAATTCGTCATCTGCTGTATGAACTTGCCTAGCCTAGCTCCTGTTGGCGGCGGTCGCCTCAGGTCTAACCAACGCCCCCTCAGGATCGGCCCGCAAAACACAATTGATGGTCAACCACCAAAGCTTGTTGAGGAAGGAAAGGCGTCCGATGGCCGCAGAGAAGAGAAAAAAAAACACACAATGCTTTTCTAATTGCCGGTGCTCGAGCTGCCCCGGACCAATACGTCTACTACTTGCTAGGCCGTGCTGCGAGAAGTACTACCGTAACATAAGCCCACTGGTCAATAACGTGATCCGAAAGTGTGATTCGTGACTGGCCAGAGATAAGCAGCATCCTACGACTTGGCCATGGCTTGGACCGGGAAAAGAACCCGGAAGGCTGGGACTAGACGTGATTCCCAAGTGCCAACACATTATTGTTTCTCGGTGACAAAGATCGGAATACTACTAGCACGACTGTTGACCTCGTTGGTGTCGTACATGTCTTCGTCCGTGCTGTATAAGCTGAGATGTGTCGTACACAACCAAGGCGCCTGGGCAGTCTGCTTGGTCGTCTGCATTCCCCGCATATCCAAAATTGGTGAGAACTAGGCGATGCAAGCTCCCCTTGTAGTATTCTCCTGCATGCGACAGAGAGCTGCATGTCATGGTTTTCACGGGAAAGCTCCTCCCACCAGAACGGCAGGACGGATCAGCACACCCGCCGCAATGCCGATACCATCTCATGTCGCACAATACTATTGCTTTTGCTCATTGGCGGTGCATCAAAGACGTAATTTAATGTCCCGTGTCAGGGTACTTGGCCAGGGCCCAGGGCCGAGGTTGCTTGCTGGCATGTCTCAACTCCCAATACAGAAATCTGGGGTAACTACTTCTGGCCAGCCTCCCATGTGTCAAGTTCATGCAGCTCAGACAACCCTTTTCCGGCCTGTTCGTTATACTACTACTATCCATGCTCAGAGACAGTCTTTTGCGCCCAGACCGCTCAATCAATCTCTGACATCACTTAACTGCCCGCGGGCACACTTCTTCAATGGGGCGCGGGGCCGACAAGTGCACAGCATAATAGTAGTAGGTGAGCAAGAAGGCGAACAACAATCCGTCGTTGGTAAACTCACGCCGCGTCGTCTTCAGGAGATATGTCGGTGTGTCTGATGGGGCATGGCCTTGTTGTTGGAGACGCTTTGGGCCAATGGCTTGGAATCGAAATCGGGCGCACTAAAGCCGGGGTCATTTAGTTATTATTTGTGCCAGGTACTTGTGGAGGTGAATTGGAGATCATGTTCAGGCTGGCGCTTTGCTTCACAATTGTGATGCTAGTTAGCATTGTGAGATCGAGGAATAGTAATTAGAATAGGAAAACACAAACTAGAAACCCCATTTTTTTGCCCCAACTTCTGAACCGTTGCTTGCCCAGCACGTAGGGACATAGCAAATATGACCCGTGGTGTTATCAGTGGTGGTGGTGAACTCTCCCAAGAGCCACTTTACAGCCTTGACAACTCGACCTAGAGTTGCGGGCCACTACCATGTCCGCCGCTATCGACTAGCCACGAAGGAAGCATGGACAATGGACACTGAGATCGAGCCACCCAGCCAGTCTTGTGACCATTTGATGCCCATGAGTCGGGTTGTCGTGGGGTGTTCGAGCGGGCCTTGGGCTGGACCATCAGACGGCCCCGTTTTGGGACAACCTTTTGTAAACGGTATGAGAAACTGATTCAACACGAAAAATTTTAACTGGAGAGAGGGCAGAAAACTTTACCTAATTCTAATGCAGCACCCACATAGCTTGTCTTATAACGTTGCAGGTGACAGTAACATGATGGCAGCAAAACGAGTAATTGGCTTGGAAGCCATTGGCCCCGACAACCATGTTATGTGTTTGCCAAACCCAAAGTTGGGCCAGAGTGCATTGCGGGAGAAACTTGGCAAATGGCCATACTACAAAGTCCACGAGGTCGAAGTGAGGCTTCCTTTGAATGACAATCCCCATCCAATCTGCCTGCTGTGCAAGCCCGGCTGTTCCAGCCTCCCCGCATCTTGAGGCTAAAACAAGCATAAGTGTGAGCTCACTTTGCAGTGCTGGGAGCCAGTGAACGAAGACTGTCCGCAACAAGAAGAGGAGGCGGCATATTGGGCTCTGAGTTCCTGACGATGCCTATGGGCGATTGCCTGTCGCGGTGACGATGCCATGGTTAGCCGCGGGATGCTGCGGTGCACAGAGCGCATGTGTGACACTTGAAAAACCAAAGGTCGGATTCCCTCTAGCCGCGTCTCATTTCCGACAGTAACTTGTCATTTCAATTGTCTTGGGCTCGTGTCAACGTTTTCCAAGGTGAAGGGTTTGCTAGCGGAATTGCGCTGGAAATGGGCATCATGCAATCCAGCATAGCCATTGCACAATCGTCATGACTTTTCATGGCCTGCGACTGAGGAAGGTCGTTGATCATTAGAACCACATGTAGTGCGATTGGCCGGCCCCAGAATCTATATTGTAGAGGAGCAGCAAGGACTGAAGGGCCCCCCTCGGAAACCTCCTACGGATCGTAACAATGCCTGGAGGTTATTAGTTGGGCCCCAGGGTCATTTGGTCAAGGGCCACTATTCTTGTTCAGGGCTGTTGATGATGTGAGGTCTGCTTATTTTTTTGACGGCGCAATGCTAGTGTCGGCAGAGTCCGGGCGCCCAGACTGCGTAGGATGGGAGGATAATAAGCTGTTGGCGCGCATGAGCTGCTGGTATTCTCCTGAACTGGCAGTTAGTGCTCAGAGTCTGTCTGCCTACTTGGTATAGGGGCGGGCAAGTCGGGACGAGATACCAGCAATGTGTTGAAGGTCTGTGGCGGCGCATCCATGGAACACTGACGCCAATGTCCATCAACGCCGGCGCATCCACCCACCATCAGACTTTTCAGCCATTCCGTAACTTCTCCATGCCCCCGTCGCCCGTTTACCTGTCACTGATAAGCCCGTTGGCTGTTATCTCTTGGTTGACGGGCGTGTGTCGATGAATGCTCAGTGCAGGTTTTGCGACGCAGGTTTGAGCGACATGGAGTACCCCGGCGCTACGCGTTCGAGTGCGCCGTGCGGCCACAGCGGTCAGGGTACCTGCGTGGTTCCTTTCCAGTCTGATTGCTGGTGGACTCGCTAGGCAGGAGATGAATTTCGGCCTTCCCAAGCATCGAGAATGGAGGAATCGAGCATCAAGCGCAGCAGACCGCATCCGCAGCCATCCCCAGGCAGAGAGGTCGATCGACTACTCCGTACTACGACTGCGTCTCGGGGCAGGTGCCACTTCGGTAGGTCCTTGTCCCAAACCTGTGGAGGCAGGAGCAGCTCCATCCAGGTCGTCCCAGTGCCTCTTTGCCATCGTGTGTTCCCTCACGTCTCCCGTGGCCTCCGCCCTCGGCCCCGGATTCTTGTTGTGCCAATCCAACATATACCATAACACACCTGCATCGAGGCGCCCTCTGCTTGATTCTCGTGCTCGTGCTCGTGCTCGTGCTCGCCTCGGCCTTCGTTTTCTTGCTCCTTCCCTTCTCCTCGTATCTCCTGCATATTACGAGCGGCATCGATATTTGAGACACGGCCTTGGCATTCGAGTCGTCGTTTGGGAAGCAGCTCGAGCTCTTATCAACTGGATTGCTCCTGCCAGCCGACTTCCGCTGCGCCTGCGCCTGCCCGGAACCCCACCATCCGATCTCGTCGTCTGAGGCCCTATCTTTTGCGTCGATAAGAGGGAGGCTGGCTCAGAACTTGCCAACCTCCGGTGCGAGCATCGTCAAACAGACCGTCTGCACCCCTTTGCCCAAGTTGCGAGGCCGCATCCGTTCGTGCTTCAGCACATCCTCGCCCGCCTTCGCACAGCGCGTCCACGGTTGACAGGCCGTGGCGACACTCCGGTCCTGCGCGGCTGCGTGCTGTGCCCCTCCATTCCCCATCGCTCTCGGCCAAAAGTGCCCACCTCAATCAACCCAAGCACGAACCGGACCACGTCAAAAGGCGTTTGCGCGCGACGCATCCATCCATCCATACACCATACCATAGCAGTACTACTGCGAGACCCTTCCCCTCGCCTGTCTCAGGCACCGTCCAGCAGCCTATCCCGACTCTAGCCTTTGGCTCGCCAGAACCGCCTCGAGGAACTTCTCCGCGAAGCCCTCGGCGAACCGCACACCATCCAGCTGACCTCACGATCTCGCTCCAATTCCAAATTCCGGTTACCAATAATTGACCACCCCGCTCAGACATAGCCTGTCGTGCGCCCGTCGTGAGTCGCCTGCATTGGCCAGCAGTTCCTGTCCTAGCACCATCGTCGGCCCACTGAGCACTTGTATTTTACGTACAGACTTTCATTCCTCACCGTCCACCAAACCAACGTCGCCCAGAGCCTTCTGCCTTTTGGAGTGTCCCTGCGAATCCCGCCCAAGTATCCAGGACATCTACCTGCTCCCTCAGGCGGGCCGTCGTGTGCGAAACCACGGTGGCCTCGCCTGTTGCATGCTGCACGGAAAGGAAGCCTTCTGCCTTGCGCGCATCTCCTTGTCACCATCGCTCGTTGCGCTTTCCCACCCTAGCCAGCACGTCGAGAGCGACAGGGATCGAACCATGCCAGCCCAAATTACCGGCCCTATGGCAGCCAGCATCCCGATTCATATTGCCAACGACCAGAGTAACAACTACCGCAAACAACACAAGCACTCGCGATCGTCCTACTCAGAGTCGTCTCCGCTGGCCAACTCTAGAAACAACTCTCTGACTTTCCGCCCGCCCAAGCGACACATGTCAACTCCAGACAAGACCATCGCTATTACCAACGCAAGCGGGCGCCAGGCTGCGTCCCTGATTCGTGTCGCCACAGCCGTGGGATATCGCGTGCGAGCACAATTGAGAAATCTTGAAGGTGTTGTTGCCACCGAGGTCTCGACTAATCCAAACGTAACAGTATTTGTGGGTGAGCTGTATACCAGGCACAATCCTACAAATGAAAACAAAGACGTTACGCAAAATGGTCCGATTGCCGGCGTCGGCGTCAACCATGACCTGATATCAAATCTGTTCCGTGGCGCACAGCTGGCCTTCATAAACACGACATTTTACGGCGATGAAGTTCAAATTGGCATGGCTCTAGCTGATGCCGCCAAGAAGGCGGGGGTCCAACACTACATCTATTCGTCGATGCCTGATCACAAGGCCTACAACAAGGACTGGCCCTCTTTACCACTTTGGGCAGCAAAGCACGAGGTGGAAGAGTATGTTCGAAAGCTCGACCTCCCCGCGACCTTTGTTTACACGGGCATCTATAACAACAACTTCACGTCGTGCCCATATCCATTGTTTTGCATGGAGCTGCAAGAAGATGGGTCTTTCATATGGCAAGCACCGTTCCACGAGGATGCCAAGCTTCCTTGGCTGGACGCGGAACACGACGTCGGGCCGGCAATCGTACAGTTATTCAAAGACGGCGTTTCGAAATGGAGGGGTGAGCGGATTGCTCTCGCTTATGAATATCTGTCGCCCAAAGAAGCCTGCAGACTGTTTGCAAGAGGCGTTGGCCGTCCCGTACACTACGTCCGTGGCCCCATTGAGGTCAAGGTCCAAATCCCCACTGGCTACCGAGAACAACTGGAGGCACTTGAGAAGCTTTTCAAGCTTAGCGAGACGGACCCCAAAAGACAGCCACCTTACTTTGGGGACATGAAGCTCGAGGTGAGCTGCCCTACCGAAGCCCTTGAGCTCTGGGAAGGCCCTCGGGGACTGGAGGAATATGCCCGAGAAATGTTCCCTCTCGAAGAGGAGGCCAACGGGCTTACGTGGATGCTGGACGAGGACGAACTCGAACAGAGATCTGCCGCCGACGATAAGCTCAATGCCACAACAACGTCTGTGGAACAACTGAGGCTTCACGACGAGAATGAGGATGACGATTCAGATGAAGACGACGGACTTGTTATGCGGGGCTTGAAGCGAGACGAAGAACAATGGCTGGCATAGTGTCAACTGCTATATTTACACAAACAACAACGCCATGTAGTGGATCGAGTACGGATTTGAAGCCAGCCACACGTTTCGCATGTTACGACACGCCCCCCTATTTTCATGACACATAATCTACGAGGCTTTCTGGGCGTTGGGGGTATTGATTTTGAGGGTTAAAACGGTGATATGGACATTCCCCAGAGTAGGATAAAAAAGTACAGGATGCCTTGAATGAAGCCATGGGAAAGCAGACGATTACGAAAGAGCGCCATTTTCATCCAGGGTTGAAGAAGAACAAAAAAATATATGCACTGGTCACAGCGGACATGGAATCTACGTACCGAGGATTGTGGGGATTTATTGAACTGGAGTATCGAGCATTGTGTATGTTGGGCATCGTGCTACAGTAGCTTTGGCGCATCTTGCATATCCGAGGAATAAACATTGTACTATGCAGTTTATGACTGACGTGACTGAACCTACAGGTGCTTTTACTGACCGCATCGCGATGCTGCAATGCTTGTTGGAACCATTCAGTTTTGGCACAGGCTTATATTATAGGTGGTGCGAGAACGAGTCTTATTCGCAATAGTAGTCGAGTTTGCCCCATTCATCCAAAATGCGTCAAGTCAAGTTGAGCCGCCGCCGCCGACGACGACGACAGCATTCACGCATGCCCAGTAAACTATGTACACGACACCTTCCCATTGACACAAAAGACTAACTCTTCTCATCCTTGAACGCAAAAGGAGCCTCGGCGTCAACCTTGCCCACCTGCCCCTCGGGCAACTCATTCAGCTCGTCCTCGTGGACATCCAAGTTCCGAAACTGGAAATAGAAACAGGTGCCGGCGACAAAGGCCAGGATGGCCACAATAGCGTAGTTCCAGACGAGCAGCGGATCAGACGCGAGGCTGACAAAGGCCTGGCCGATGGCGGCGGCAAACGAGGTCATGAACAGGGCGACGGCCTGGACCATGGAGCGCATGTTCTTGGGGGCCTTGGAGTAGGCGTACTCGAGGGAGGTGATGGAGGCAAAGACCTCGGCGAGGGCGATGAGCACGTAGGAGCCCGTCTGGGCCCACACGTTGATCTCGACGGCGGGGCACTTGACCGTCTGGCCGGCGCCGTCGAGGGTGGTGCCCGACGCGTAGCTGCCGCACTGGGATGTCTGGTAGATGTAGTGTTGGACGACGGCGGCCCAGACCATGGCTGCGGAGCCGACGAAGAAGCCGGCGGTGATTTTGCGAATAGGGGTGAAGCGGATGCCGGCTTTGCGCAGGGCCGGGTAGATGAAGAAGTCGTTGAGGGGGATGAAGATGAGGAGCGCGAAGGGGTTGAGGTTGGAAAGTACGTCGTTGGGGATGCCGTTACGCTGGAGGACAGCAGCCTGCGAGATGAGGTTGTTGTTGACTGTGCGTCAATGGTTAGTGAGGAGCAGAGAAAAGAAAAGAAAAGAAAAGAAAAGAGAGGGGTTTAGAGGGGGATGAGGGAGGGGGGACCTGCTTTGGTTGTAGCACAGCCAGAAGATGGGATACCAGCAGAAGACGGCGCAGGCGGCGAATCCGCGTTGCAGCTCGTCGACCCAGGCGTCGTCAAAGGTCATCCAGGCCGGGCGGGTGTCGGGCGAGAAGCGCGAGGGCTTGACCGAGTCCCAGAAGGTGCCGTCGTGGAGGTTGCGATGCGTCTGGAACGGGTTGATGGACCAGCGGCCGCGCTGGGCGAGCATGAAGGTCCGCAGCGCCGGGACGAGCACCGACCCGGCGGGCTCGCGACGGAGATATCGCCGGCGCCCCCACCACATGACGAGCGGGCAGAAGCCCAGCATGATGGTTGGGAGCGTGTATGACAGGTAGAAGCCGACGTGCATCTCGGCGTACACCATGGTCAGCTGCCCGACCAGGGCGCCGACGTTGATGAAGAAGTAGAACCAGTTGTAGATGCGCTCCGTGGTGACGGCCGGGTCGACGATGACGCGCTCGCCGCTCTTGAGGGTCCGCACAAACATGCGCTGCTCGCCCAGCTGCTCCACGATGAGGCAGCTGATGTTGGGCTTGAAGCCACCCGTGCCAAAGCCGATGATGATGATGGCCGTGATCAGGCAACCCAGCGAGGCGCCCTGGCGGACGATGATGGGCGGGATCGCCGACAGAATGAGGATGACGTGGCCGAAGAGGTTGACTCCCAGGGCCGCGCTGATGGTCTTGTACCGCCCCCATTTGGCGTCGGCCACCCACGCGCCGAACAGAGGCATGAAGTATTGCCAGAACTGGTTGAAGATGGTGATGCCTGTCGAGGCGCGCTGACCCATCCCCAGGGCGCCGGGCTGCGTTGGGTCGGCGCCTGTTGTCGAGCCGGGGGGAAGAGGTTGCTGGATGAAGTTGGTAACTTTTGGTCACGGCGATTTCTTAGTATTTTTGTTTCTGGGATACCAAATGACGGCACAGAACGGGTTCCCCCCGTGGTGTATATACTTACACACGACCGTGGATCCATAGTACGAGAAGCGCTCGCAGAGCTCAATAAAGGCGATTGTAAAGAGCTTCAGTGGAATGTGATTGGGTACACGACGCAGAAGGGCCAGCTCCTCGGTCGTCGGTAGGACGGACGTCTCATCGAGTTCCTGTGTATCGCCTAGGGCGACGACGCTATTCTGGACAGCAGCTTCGTGTTTCTGAACGGCCTGGGGGGACGCCCGCTTCTCATCTGTGGCTTCGGCGCGAAGCTGGGCTCCCACCACCGGCTCGGCCAGATTATCACCAGTGGGCATAATGACGCGTGCTGTGAGTCCAGTTGTTTCCCCAAGAAGCAAGCAACACAAAACGGCCTGGGTGGCTCAACGTGGCGGACGGCAACTGTACGGGGAAGGAGGAAGACGAGATGGGACGTTTTTGCGTCCCTTGGCGAAGTAGGGCTCCGACCCCCGTCTTATAGATGGCATTTTGGAATGAAAGGAGTCAGAAGATACAGCATGGCCTTCCTGGAGGCTTGGCCAGGAGCCCATGTTGGCGGGCATATTGCACAGGAATGGCCGGTGGGCGTGCCTGGGGAAGGACTCGAGGGCTTCTTTCGAAAACGCGACGACGGGATTGGAGAAGGAGAGAAGCACTTGGCTTTACACACCCACATGGCCCTCTGAGATATCTCTATCTGGGCACCGGCGGGGATGCTTCGTCTTGGCAAAGGAAGAGGTCAGGAGACGCGGCGTGGGAGAGCCCTACAGCAATGTCGGCCATGATTTGAACAAGAGAAGATGGCTCGCGATAAGACCTCCTGTAGAACGATGGTTCCCCGGCAAGCCCCGTGGTTGCAATTCCGAAGACGAAACTCGACTTGACGAAAATGCTTGGGACCAAGACCTTGGCGCGTTCATCTGGGAGGCAGACATGCGACCATCCCGGCGAAACCTGGGGCCATGGGCAAGGATTGGCGGCCTAGTGCTGTAGTTAATCTCGCTGTTGGGATAAAGTTGCTGGGCAGAGTTATTTCTGGTCCCAATCGTATGCAGCCACTGTCCCAAGAGGGAAGCTCGATATTGCACAAGTCGTCAGCTTGCTTGATGGTGTCCGGTGACAGGTGGTCGGCTGTTTTGCTCATCTTCGGCACCTGGAAGGTGTATGGGGTTCCGCTTGCACGGACGGATCAGGACGTCGCCACCAGCCCCCCTCGCACCGCACTCTTGCCATGATGCCGGAATTTGTCGATGGGAGATGCCGCCATCCATGAATCGCAACGGCCAAACAAACTTGGTACGAGGAGCGGGGTGAGTGCTTTTAATTGGTGTTGCTGATTGGTGCGGCTTGGCACCTTGGCAGCTTGCATCTCGTAGTGCTGCATGTATGTACATACGATGCCTCGTGGACAGACTGGAGGGAAGGAGCATTGCTCACTTTGGAGGGCCACGCCTTAAGAAGAAAGTCTGGTAGCCTCCATGTCCCCTTCTCCCCTGAGTTGTAGTATGTAGAGCATTGTAGGTAGAGTATCTGCAACCCCTTCAAACCACAAGATTGAGCGGTTGTCGAAAAGCCACAAACGCCTATTAACGCTATGCGCCATGGCATACATTTCCACCTGCCCCATTGCTCCTAATCAATCGCACTACCTGCGGGCCAAGATGTTCTGGTTCTATTTCTACTACCCTGTGGCTGTTCCGGTTCCATGCTTGTCTTCCTCGACAAGACCGCCGTAAATTCATACTACCCTGCAGCCAAGACCCTGATTGAAGTTTCGTTTGGAACGAAAGGGAAACATCCTCAACACGGCGGGCTACCCGAGTGGAGCTGTCGTTCATATTCACTTATAGTTTCCTTGGCACCAAGATCTGCGAGGCTACGTGTTTCGGAGCTATCTTGATGTGAATTGCTCGGCGGGCTCACTCTTTTTCCTGGGTGCGCTCACGCCCCATCAAGTACGTGGATTTCAGACTTTATATTAGTAGTATAATATATTAGTACCATATATTTGATGGCAGGTAAATATATTCTGTTTTGACGAGTTGAATGCTTGGCAGCTCACTCCAAAAGCAAACGATGCTGGATATTCTAGCACCCTGCCCATAATGCACATGGAAAGGTTTTTGACCCATGCGCCGTGATTCGACGCCTGGACGAGTTGGATGAGAGTTGCCTCGGCCATGTCATGCGACTCATGCCCTCGAAACATGACAAAATGCAAAGCTTCTTTCAACTTGGGCAGCGTGTTGCTGGAACTATGATCCCCCTCGGCCCGTTTACTATACACCCGATCCCATACTGTCCGTCTAATTATAAAATTACTACGTTGCATCTAGTGACGCACAATCGCAACGGCGGTTCGCACCCAAAGTACAAGCGCCAGCTAGCTTCCTATCCCGACTCCCCTCAATTCACATACTCCAGACATTTTCCCATATGATACATCATGCCAGGTGACCAAGGCAGATCCCATCGACAAGTCCCCCAATTATTGACCAGCTAAATCCACACACACGCGCGCCGTGCCTAGAATTTGCCCCTGAGCAAGTTCCCAACCATCTGCTTGGCCGTCAAATGCGTCGTCTTCCACAAAGTCGGATAGTCAAGGGTGCTGAACAAGCCGTCCGCAAAGCCGAAAAAGAGCATGGGCGGGATCCATCCCCGCGCGTACTCGAGCGCAAAGCACTTGTCCGGCATCCGGTACTGCTTGACCTCTCCGCGACGCAAGTGGTGCACGCTGCCGGGGGGATACACCTCGGGCTCATACTCGCCCGGCACGTACGCCCACTCCTCGCCCGTCAAGATGTGGAAGTAGTCGTCTGCGGTGTGCCGCCCCGTGTGGCCCTCGGTGCCAATCGCCGTTCCTAAAACCACCTTGTTAGCCTGCACCATGCCCCCCCCTCCCCTGGATGAGGAAAACGCGGTACCAAAAATAATGAGATATTCCGTAATGCCTTGTCGTTGGTCAGCCTGGGCCATCTTCGCACTCGGTCCGCACGCAGGTGTACTCACTAGCGTGGATGATGTACATGGCGCCCATGGCACCGCCGGCGTTGTTAAACACCCAGTCCTCCTGGAGGTTGATGTGCGCGCCGTGCGTCTTGTGCAGGTCGTCGACGATGTACTTGACCACGGCGCGCGTGTCGTTGCCATGCTCGGCAAGGCCCCTCTTGGACACGTCGTGTAGCTCGTCCAGGTCAAAGATGTAGAACTTGTCCAGGTTCCGCTCCGCGAGGTACACCATTGATGCTAGGAGGGCGGTTAGCACGCCCAGGATGCCGAGTAATTGGCCGATGGGGGAACTGGCGCCCCTCTGAGAGGGCTTTGATTTGGGCATTTTCTGCAAGGCAACAAAAGGGACAGTGGGAAACGAAAAATGAGTGACTAATCGTGATTGAATAATTGGGCTACACACGGCCGGGCGGGCTGTATATAAATACTAAGTAGAGAGAGCGAGATGCGTGTTGGATGCAACTCGAGGAACTTGGGGGCAGTTTTGCCGCCCCACACCGCTCGTGGTCTCGGAGAGGTAAGCTTCCGGCTGGGTCGATTATCACCAACTTGTGTGAGACGGAGGCTGATGAGCAGTGGGAGGGGACCGGCGTCCGTAACGTCCGCGGGTGCCGAAGCGGAATACTCTGGACCTGGGTCGGAATAGAAGAAGATGATGAAAAGAATCGAATGCACAAATTGCAAATCCCAAATTATTTCATGGTGAAGCTTTTGGAATTATCATCATTGTCGCTGCCACTCCCCCGTGGAGGAAGTCCCCATTCCAACTAAGAAAATCATATACCCGAACTATCCGTTGTAATACACTATCCCTGTTACTTCCTTCAACTCCCATCTGATGGCATCCGTAGAAAAGTCAGAAAATAACCTAGGTATACATGATCTGCCTCGTGACGTGCGCTGAAATAAGTCCAACAGTTACTCCACGTCAGAATCGCCCATGACTTCGGTCTTGTCTGGGTCATCTACATCGTCATCCCCATCATCTAACAAGGCAGTCTGGTCGTCAATATCTGCGTCACCCATAGTAAGATCTCCATTTGCGTCGCCATTCTTCGTGGGGGAATCATTCAACTCATTGTCATCCCCGCCCTTGTTGCCGCTGGCCTTCACTGTTGCCTTCTGGTTCTTGATGGGCGCGATAATGCCCAGCTCGGTTTCGTGTCCTACCCACCGACGGAGACGTCGCGAAGCTCTTCTCAGGGCGGCCGCATAGGCACTGACTTCTTCGCCATAGTCATCTGTCTCGGCAGTCACAAGAGCAAGCCCGCCTAGACCTCTCTCGCGGAACACGGCAGTCTTGTCTTTGCTGGAAATGTTGCGTGGTATTGCGTCCTCACCGTCGCTGTCCTGGAACGGGTCTTCTTGGGCCTGGGTCCGCCTGTATGCTCTATATACGGCTCCATCCTGGCGTCGAGCCTTGCGGCTCTTGTGGTGGTGTTTTCGAATCCCTCGGTCTAGAATGTACTCAACACGTTCATTGCGGTTTCTTTCCACAGCAAGCTGATGCGCTGTTGGGGGCCGAGGTTTCCTCGACCCAACACCTTCCGATCCGTGACGAGCTGGGGATGACCCTTCAAAGATCTGGTACTTGAGCCCCAACCCTCGTCGACCACCTCTTCCCACGTGTCGGGGTGGAGGCGTAGATCTTGTGCTGTCTCGGTCCGAATCATGTTTAGAAGGACGGATGCGTGGAAGGATAGCAGGACCTTCCTCATTCAAAGTCGCCCGTTTTCCGCGTTTTGTCTCCCTTTCATTCAGATAGGCTTGGTCCATCTCGAGAATCTTGGCTCGCGTCTTTTGCTTATCGCGCCCAAAAACGAGTTCCTCGGGGGTATCTACGTTTTCCTTGGCTCGCTCATCGTCCGACATCTCAACAAGCTCTGGAACACCCTGGTTTGCCACATCTAGGCCGTAGTCGACACCAGCACCAAACGGATTTTCCTCACAGCCCTCCTCGGTGAAATCAGACTCAAGGTAAAACCACATGAGCCACAAGAAGGCCGAAGCGCGGGACTTGCTGCTGTACTGTGTCTTCATAATAAGGTCGTGGAATTCTTGGTGATTGGGGAAATGCAATTCGGCAACCTTCTGAGCCGAATGGCACATGGAAAAAATGAGATTAACAGGGTTGGTTCGAGGTACTTGGACCTTCTTGATCTTCTCCAACGAATTGGGTTCTTCCCTGTCCTCAGCACCGCCCTTCAAGATAGACTTGAGACGGGGGGCGTCTTGCAGTTGCTTGTACGCGTGTGCATCTTGGTGCGCCTGTAACGACGGGATCGCGTGGTATGTTCGAAGCTGGGCTCTCATTTCGGGAAAGACTAAAAGTTTGGCTCGGTTAGTTTGGATGTTTCAAAAATGATGTATTGGTGGTATGTGCGGATGGGGGATATTGTACGTACAATTGAGCGTGGTATTCATGCGGCCAACGTTGACCAGAAGGCAGACCATGGCCATGCCCTTGGCTGCATCTCGGTCACTGAGGAGTTTGTCTCTTAAGACTTTGCTAGTTTTGCTACTTCGCGACATGGTATCAATGTAGAGATCGGCAAAACATTGCTTGTCCATGTCACGATCGTACGAGTTGGTAAAAACCTTTTGATCGTTGTCGAAAACGGCCTTGAGGAAGTCGTACTGAATATCTTCACGCCAGAGCGGCTCACCATCTTCCTTTTTCAGATGTCGGATTTTGCCAATCTGATGGGGCGCATCGCCGCCCTTTGTTGAAGCCCTGCCTCTGCCACGGGCAGGCTTCTCCTGGATCTCGGTGGGTTCATCGGCCATCTGCGTATCCTCATCGTCGCTCGCAGCGCGTGAGATGAATGACTTGGCTTCCTGAGCAGCAGGAGAGCTTGGGGCTTCGATGTCGGACGTGGCCGCGTCCGAACTGGGTGAGGCGGCCATATTGATGGTGGGAGGCTGCACGGGGGGTGGACGAGAAAAGGGCAGTAGGATCGCGGGTACTGAGCTGGAAGTGTCGCGGGTTGCGATGCGAATCAAAGGCGCATCATCACCATGGCACGGTTGGACTACGGAATGAGGGAGTAAAAGGCGCTTGTTTGATGAATTCTCGATGGCGACGCGAGAATTAGATGGGTGTCGATTATGTCGGGTTTATGCAAGTGGTGGTCAGGGCTGGCGAGAATCAGCTTGCATTGAGCTTGAGAAAAGTCGATCCACGTTTGCTGCGCAGCCAAGTCCCAGGACAAAGTCTCCAAGTCACCACCATTCTTGGAAGTCACGGCCCACGACATGTCGCACGCTTGACTTGGCCCGTGCGCCACTTGACCCCTGCATCCACTCGGCCGCCTGACTTGACTGGTTGTCTGCCGCTTTTCGTCGCCTGCCTCGATGAACATCAACAAATATCACAGCCTCGACGACTCGGAGCAGAAGCTCACTGGCCATCGTGCCCACGCCCAGTGCATCTACTAACCAGCAGCAAACGACTATTTACGAGCGATCGGAACATTTATCTCACCCATTTTTTTCTTACGACGCCGCGTTAGATACACGGTAAGTCGGGCAAAGCTTTTGCTGCCAACCGTAGGCCGCGCTGACCAGACCAACTTCCTAGAGCTCTCCTTTCCAAGAGTACCCCAACCCTCAACACTAGGAATTGGACCATACCATTCTAGAATAAAGCACTCCCGGCCAGCATGTCGACTCCTGTCCAGTCGACGCCCACCAAGGCAGCTCCCGCTGTTGACAGTCCTGGCACATGGCGGCATCCGCGATTAAATGAAATCACCCGAAGGCAGAGTGCGACGAATTTCTCCGAGAAAAATATTCGGCAAATAGTCTACAATATAGTTGCCTTATTAGTCCTGTGGTCTCTTCGACTGCTTGCCAAAATGAAGATCAACCCCCAAATGTAAGAAGCCGTGCGCCCACCATTGGCAGCATCACAAGCTAACCACCGTCGCAGTGTCTCCAGCACATTCCGAACGTACTTGAGTTGGGCGTGGTTCGTGTTTCAAATCATCCCATTCATTCAAATATGCCTCGCCTGTCTACCACTTGTCCGCGCCAAGGACGACCTCTCCGACATCCCTTTGACCGGTGCCCAACGAAAGCTGCTCGGTCTTCCGCCAACTTCCGCCCCGCCGACTCCAGATGCCAAGTTCAGTACGCCTCCACGGTACTCGAGGACGCCTTCGATTGCTGGATCTGTCGGAAGCAGGGGCAGCTATGCTAGCTCACCGCTGTCCGGACGAGGCAGTCCGCTTATTCAGGGCTCCTTCGGGGCTTCTGGTTCACAATACTCCCCAGTGGGTAGCCCGGTCTTTCAAAAAAGTATTAGTGGGCTAGGAAATGGTCGACGATCATCCTTTGGATCAGGCAGTCCCTTTGCTCAGAGTACGTCGGCAAACTTGTTTTCGGATCCAGGCTCTCCCAGCCCCTCTGGAGGCAAGCGCACAAGTGTAGGGCTCAACAGCAAATGGCTGTATGAGAGAGGGAGACGGTCCTCTAGCAGCGCATGGCTTCATTAGATGGGCGCGGCCGTGATGAATTTTGTACAAGAAGCGCAGCATGGATACGAAGTGGTGGAGCCATAATGTCACGGATAGAAACCAAGTCACATATTTGGGCACATGCCATGTCAGCAACTTTAATTATATGGTAGGGATGGCGTAAACGGGCGGCTACTGCTAATGATAAAAAAAATAATGTATAGCTGAGAAAACCTGGTTGCTAGGCCATGTCTTTCGGTGTCCTTTCATCCTCCTGTGTTTTCATCCCATTCAGCGAACGACGTGCAAGACCGGCCGTTTACGCGGATTCATCTTGGAGCGCCTTTCGTCCATACACAACGTGTCTAAAAGCCGAACAATTTAGTAACAGAAGCAGCCCAGAGTAACTTGCCAGCAAGGCACGGGGGAAACTTGAAATCACTCACATGGGCCAGCACAGGCGGATGCTCTCATCCTCCATGTCCCTCAGCATGTCGGGAGCAAGGCCATCCAACACGCCCGACAGGTCCGTTGCTCCAAAATACGACCCGAGGCTCAGAAGCGGCCCCGGCTGCACCTGCACGAGGTGCCTGCCAATCTCCCTCATCCTGTCGTCCTCGGGCCACGCGTTGCCGGGGACCATGAGCTCGACGTCTACCACGTCGACGAAGCCAATCTCCTCCAGCCACTGCTTGTACTTTTCGGCCTTTTGCATGTCCCTGCCGTCCCTGGCGGCGCAGGACGATGTCGAATATCTCGATTTGTCCGCCTGGGCGGAGGGCGGCGTGGGCCTTTCGCAGGACGGACTGCGCGTCGTCGAAGCAGCTTACTATGTAGCGGAGGTGGATGTAATCCAGGGGAAGGGGGTACTTCCACTCTTCCTTCTCGACGTCTTGCCGGACAAAGGAGACGTTGGGCGCGGCGGTAGTGCCGGCTGCATGATGAAGAGGTCGGTGCCGATGGCGTGGGCTTGGGGGTTGGCTTTGGCTTTTTGGAGGGGATTTGTGTTGGTGAGGTTTTGGGGGGGGTTTGTTTGGGGAAGTAGAACCGTATTCGAGGGCCTATATGCCTGCGTCTGTGGCGACGTCGAGGACGTGTTTGGGGGAGTGGACGGGGCCGAGGCCGAGTCTGCCGTTGAGGACGAGTTTGCACATTTGGTGTTGGAGGTCTGCGAGGTTTAGTTGGGTCAATTTGTTGAGGGTGTTGATGGGAGGGGAGGACGTACCGAGACGATTTTGCTCGGGCTGGCCGCGGGTGTTAGCTTGTTGTCTTGCTTCATGGAGATGGGGGCCTTGGGTGGGCGTACGACATCATGCGCATTAAGCATAAATGATAACATGATTCTTTATACCTTGTAGAGTAGCCTTAAGTCATGCTCTTACTTATATTTTTATGCTTGTAAGAATTTTATTAGTAGGCATCTATCCACATTTAATCTACCTAAAACAAATTATATTAAATCTTTTTATGCATTTTACGTGGCCCCCTAAGAGACTTATTTTACAGGTTTAATTACAAGAGGCAATTAAATTATGTTATTTATGCTTAATGCGCATTATAAATTTATTTGTCGGACTAGGCTATTATTGCTCTATATAAAAGGACACGTGGATATCCAAATAGCAGTCTTATTTGCTAATAGTATAATCTTATATATTATAATTTATAATATAATACGTATATAAAACATTGTTATGCAAATAGGACACGTATATAGCTAGCCTCTATGTACTCCCTACAAGGCTGCACAATCCATGCAACTGGGATAATACGTAGAGACGCGTATAATGCGGCGTATCCTAGTTGTCTCTTTGCAGTCTGGTACCCAATAACTTCTGTTCTAGGCAGAACTAAACCTAGTACGGAGTACAACTTTGCAATGCACAATCCCGAATCTAATGCAAAAGCTGACCTTTGCTCTGCCCACTCTTTACTTTAATTTTGTTTTACTTGAAACAAGGATAGCTAGATACCTAGGTAGTTTAAAGCGCAATGCTTTAGCGCCGCTGACTCGTCAACGCACCGCTAATTTTTCTCACGCGAGTCATCTCAACTAATGCCCCTATAAGATAACTATAAAAGAACACAACAGCTCTTACCTAGTCTATCGAGGTTGCCTTATTTAGTCAATACCTAACACTTTCTAGCGGTAAGCTAACTACTACTTTATACTATCTTCTTAAATTTGCCCATTACTTTTAACAAATATCCATCATGAAGAACGTCGTACTTGTTGGCCTCTTTCTAGCCGGGTCGACCTTGGCGATGCCCTGCAACAGTCCATCTTCTAGCCAAGACAAACCAGCAACAGAGGTAAACAGCGTCAACTTAGACCTCTGCGAGAAAAGAATGCTTGAATACCTCCAGACCAATTCGGACGGGTGCAAGGAGATTCCCTGTGCTGATTCTGATTCCACCGCACTCGTTTTAACTGCGATGATAGATTGTCTCATCAGAAAAGAACCGAATTCGCTTCAGGATGGGGATCCGGATTTCGATCGGGATTTTGATTGCGTAATAGAGGCCTCTGAAAGCGCTGCCAAATGCATTCAGGAAAAACCGCCTTCCAATAGCAGCACTTACAGATTTGACCCCTCGGGCAAACAGGTTGCTACTGATGAAAATCTTCGGGTTGCTCGTCAATGTAGTCAGCAGGCAATTCCTGGATACAAACAGTGTCTTGCGGCCGGCGAACAGCTCTAGTCCTAGCGTCATGGACAGTCGCTAGCAGAGATTAAGGTCGAGTTCTCGATTTTTTAGACTAGCGCAACTCTAATTTGTGGTTCGGACGGGACGCCTATGCCCGAGATGGTTGCGTCGAGATAGAGAAGCTCTTTATCACTTTCATTTTTAGATTATAGCAGCAGTTGCCTAGTCAAAAATAAGTACACATTTAACTAAACTTATATCGTTACACCTCTGAAGTCTTACCTGACCTGTAGGGAATGTGTATAGATCTGCGTACAACAATATAAGGTAGTCGATATAACGACAACAACAGGGATTCGATCTAGTTCGCAATCGTCATCCCGCCGCAAATTTACCTCCCAACAGATCTACTAAGAAGGGATAATCCCTAGACAACCAAGCGGACTTCAAACTCAAAATCTTCCGTCGTCCATTAAAAAGGCACTGCCAAAGACCAGACAAATTAACAGCTACATAAGCATCTTGCCACCAGGGTCGGACCCGTCTAAGTTAGAGGCATTTAAACACAGTAATAACCTTAATATGGATGTTTCTACCAAGTCAGGGACTGATGGTAGTAGACTTACGCCTAAAGAGGCGTTGGATATCGTAAAAGGTGCCCGTCGCTGCTTCGAGAAGAATCATGACCAAGATAATTAGACGTGTGATATTGTTACACGGGAAAGGCCCAACAGATCGCGAAGCCCAATAAAGGGGCTTTACCAATATAAGACCTGTTAGTTATATAGCTAGAACACGTGCCTGGGTAAGGACCTTAGGCCTGGGCGTTCCTTTCATGTATATAAGGCAGTCACCCTTCTCTTCCTCTCTTGTAGCAACGGAGGACCTTTGACATCCTACGAGATTATTATTGAATTGAGCCCCTTTTGCTCCAAGCCTTCATATTAAACCCTTGTCACAGATGTCCACCACGTGCTGTTCAAAAAAGTGTTTCGCAGGTCAAGTTAAAACACTCAACAAAACCTTGTCGATTTCGTTCGGTGGTGTACTCAGCCGCACAGTCCTCGATCTCGATCTCAAAGAGATTGCTAACAGGATCCTACTCTCGCAGCACAAGTGCCTACATCATTCGGGAGTACTTGCCGACAGCAGCACCCAATGGACGGATTGACATGTGTACGTCGCAGCACTGGAAAGCGAAGCTGGTGGTATCGAAGGCGGGATACCGCCAAATGGAATACAGAAGGTAAATGAGGACAAGATGGAAACGAAGGAGCCGGACCGTCGTGAAACCGAAACCCGAAACGTGAGCCTCGATCCCGCCAGACACGTTGCGGAAATGACTGATTTGATGACAAGCATGTTCATCATGCCACAAAGGTTGCGGCTAATAAAAAAAGCGGGCGAGTTGAACAAAATATGCGACGGTTCTTGGCCATACATGTGGGCAAGCTGATGGAGTTGACAGATGCGCATCCGGAGACAGAAATGGAGGCATCCATGCCCCATTCAGCCGGGCTTCAGCAAGCTGGCGCCAAACCTACCCTTAAGCTTGGCTAACGTACAATGGGACCTCGGATGCAGTGTCCATGTGGCTCGTGAGTCGTGACGATCATTGGAGCCGTGTCCCGTGTCTGGTGCATTCGGACTTGGCCGGGAGGCTATTAAGTAAAAGGAATCAAGTATTATATTTTTAGAGCCCCGTGGCAAAATCATCAGCAAAAACAATTGCCATGTGTGTTTGTACGGCGTTTCCTCTGATGACATGCAGTTCTGTGGTTTAGGTACGACTGGGCACACGGTGTTTGTATGATTGAGCTGCACTTGATGCAGTGCTGGCACGATATTGGGATAGATTGAAGAAGAAGAAAAAAAAAATAAATAAATAAATACAGGCGGTTGTGGTACAATCAAACCCCAAAAAGTAAATTGCGTGAACCGGGACTCGAACCCGGGTCGCATGCTTGGGAAGCATGCATGCTAACCGCTACACTATTCACGCTAAGAATCCTGTGGTGTCAGTCGGTTGTTATGAAAGTATATATGGACTATCAATTAGCGGCGCGTAAGTTTTGCTGCAGCGAGGTGGGGACCCAATGCTGCGACTTGCCGACCTTTTTTCAGCATTGTGCGCCTGGTTAATGAGTCTCTTTGCAAAGCGAGCTACGATATTTGGTCTTTACAGATCGACACTGCTCCGTGTATTTCTTCTCCTGGCCTGATGGCGGTGGAGAAGCCGGTTCAGGCTCCCGAGCGTGGTGGCGCTAGTCTGGTATTGGCAGAACCGTCGTCGACTTGAAGTGGCGAATTTCTTTCTTTATGTTCCTGGGAGATTCTGCTTACGCCATGTAATTGCAATTGGCTTTCTGTAAATGGCGGAAGTATTTCCTTGTGGCACTGTTGAGGGCCAAGTTGGGATTCGGCCGACGGTACGGAGTAGACGGCGCAAGTCGGAAAACCGGGGCAACTTACAACGCGCTGGCAGCCATGGACCAGATTGAATAGTGGAATTGCGCCAGAATTAGAAACATTAGGTGAGGCTTCTTTTATGTTTGGCGGGGCCGCTCACTGGCTTGCCATGAATTCGATGCTGCTTGACCCTTGATATCGTCGATACTATCGAATGCCTTGCACCAACCCGGCACTGTGAACAAGTCACCGCGAGCAAGAACTGCAAGTGTAACACCACGTGCAGACATACATGTAACCATCAGCCAGCCCTCCAACGCCGGCAAGCTCGGTAGCTGCGGAAATGCGGATGTATTGACATCATATTACTCCATCTTTCTACCTGGCCTTGCGGAACCTAGTCTGTCCATGCCGAGTCTCCGGCAGCATCGGCCACCGCTGAATGCTGCGTAAAAACCAACCTCTTCATAGTCTTCACCCGCGTTTCCCCAGCAGACGATATTCACCAACCTCCCCCAGCGGCATATAAACATGCTGCCCTCTCCCCTGATCCTAGCGAGCCTGGCGCTCCCTGCCGCCGCGCAGCTCAGCACCCTCACAACGCCTTACCTCAACCTCACGGCCCTCACCGCCGCGGACGGCGAATCGACCCTCGAATGCTGGCAGCTCGCCAACCCGTTCCGGCAATCCACCGAGTCGGGCATCACGGGCTCCCTGCAGCTGTCCCTGGGCGAGTTGGCGAACGCGACGTACAGCGTGATTCCTGCCCGCTTCGACGGCGGGTTCCATCACGCCCCTGCTTTCCAGTATGTGCTCGACGGCCGCGCCCTTTCCGCCGCGCCGACTAACCGTGCCGATAACGCGTAGATATGTCCTCTTCATCAGCGGGTTGGTGCACATCAGTCTGTACAGGGGGAGGGACGAGGCGTGGATCCAGGGCGGCAAGTACGGGCTGATTGTGGCGGCGGACACGGCGGACCGGACGGCGCATGGCCACCTCACGAGGTATCCGGGTGCTGCGGACACTGTGGCCGTGTCTTTGCCTGTTAGGGACAGGGACGGGTTCAAGTACAGTGTTCTTCATGGGGGTGCGTGCACCCAGGACGAAATGGTGGGGATATAGTTTATGAGTTCATGGCAGAATAATGCCCACTGGGAAGTATACTATATACTATATACTTTATACTTATTACTTTACTGTAATGTATTCCGGTGTGGAGTGTCATGGTTAGGTTACTGATGTGGTCAAATACGTTTTGCCGCCTATTCTGAGACGACTGAGACGACGATGCAGGGACATGAGGCATATTTCTTGATGGGTACTACATCAGCGGATTGTGTACACATTGAAGCTAATTACACCTGGAGCAGCGTGCCTTCATCCTCGATTTTCCACCATCTCCCGCGTCTCCGCTGTCGATGATTCGGACACCGTCGCCAGAGTACCAGAGGGGCGGAAACCAGGAGCCCGTCTTTGCCCCCGCGTGCTTTGACCATAATGCCAGTCTCTGCGTGCATTTTCTACCACAGAGCTTCCCGGAGGACCCTGCAGCGCCGTTAGACGCGGCGTCTCGTCCACGGAGAATGTCCACTCAGCTCTTGAGCTGTCCCCGTCCCTCCTCCACCTGCTGGGCGGGAAGAAGGTCGGGCGAGGCGACATGGGCAGTTTTTCGTGAATCTTCAGCGGCCGCGTCGTGACTTTCCGCCGGCTAGCTGGCGTTAGAAACAGCGAGACACAGGTACGTACGCGGTCCACGTTACCAGAGCGGACAAGTGGCCGAGCGCCCGAGCAGCCACGGGTCGATGCACGCCCTGTCAAACTGGTGCCCGCAGGGAAGCCTGCGCAGCTGGACGCCGTGCATGAACGGCTCGGTGCAGACGGAGCAGCACCTGTCGTTTGGGCCCGGCCCGGCGCCTCTCACGGACGACGTTTCCGCGAGGACAGCGTCATGGGTATGCGTTGGCAGCAGAGCCAGAGCCTCGGGGGTCAGCGTGTCGGAGCGGCGTGGCGGCGTGGCGGCCGTGTAGGCGCCAAGGGGGAATATCCTCCCCCTCAGCACGTAAAACGCGAGTCCTATGATGATGGCAAGCGCGATACATAGGCCGGATGCCAAGCCGCTTGTTCGGGAGGCGTCGGTGGACGGAGCAGGCGTGTCGGTGGGCGGCGTGCCGGGCCAGTCTGACGGGACCGAGGGCTGAGACATTCGAGTGCGGCGCGGACGGAGCGCGAGAGGCCGTGACACTGTAAAGAGCGGCCCGGACGAGAGCGACACGGGGAGAAGGCAGCAGACTGGTGACACGAGGCATTTTGCCTGCGTCCAACTCGTCACGGGTCCTGGCAGACGAGGTCCATGGAGCGGTGCGGTGTTCCCCGGGGGCCGGCAGGGCCTGGGCCGGAGGTGCATGACCCACTTCCCGGCCGCATCGTGACATCTGGAAGCTTTTTTCGACGTCGCTGCCCGTCCTTCTCGCGTCTGAGACATTGTGCCGGGGGCCCCGCAGCGTCGTCTGCCATACAGAGCGCCCGGAGCCGTGTCATTTGAAAAATTCTGACTCAGAAACGCTGGCTCTAGGAATGGATTTCTGCACGCGAAATGCGTCGCTTGCACTGAGACTGGCCGGTATAGCGGTGCCCCACAGAATCACTTGCCCGTGCCTCTTTGTTTGTGTTACACAGACCTGCCTTTTTTTTATTGTTCTTTGTTTGGTGCTGGCTTTGGTTTGCCTGAATATTCGACCATTCATCTTCCATCAGTTGCACCTCTACGTCGACTCGGAGATTCATGTACTCGACGTATTGGGAGATGCCCGAATATCAAAGCGGCGCGCCCGTGTTTCAGTCGCGTGCAACGTCATACAAAGGCCAACTATCACCGGCAAAGGCTTCTGTTTGCTGTTGGCTCTGGCAGACGAGTTGCGAGGCACCGCTTGGGGTAGTACTTGAGACGGGATAACGCGAGCTTATACTTTGCCTTAGTCGCCGTAGGTTCAGGGTGGAATCGCGCCGGGTCAACATTTCCCGGATCTGTTGGTACGTTTATTCAACCAATTTGCCAGGGTAAATGATCAGACTGAGGCCAACTTGGTATGTCATTATACAAGCTTTTGATGTGGAGAAGATCAAGCTGAGCGGTGATGGCGAGAGCAGCGGAGATTTCGCCGATCCTGCCACATACGGATTCCAACTTGCAGGGGACGGACCAGACGGCACGTTTTGATGTCTCATGAATCCGGACCTAAGCACGGCCAAACACGACCATATCTGGGCCTGCAAAGGGTATAAGGAGCCCTTGTAGGCGATGCCGTGCAAGACTAGTACCAGGTACGCAGTATACATAAACTTATAAAGACGCTTTGTCGCTCGCAACTCCACAGAGTGCCGGAGTCCCACAATTTGCCGCGGCCAGGAACGACTCAATTGGGCGTTTCGGACCCCACCTTCGTCCTATCCTGGCCATGCACGAGATCGGCCAACGGTCATGTTTTCCATGTGGATCGGGGACGAAACCCTTGAAACAAATTATAACCTAGTTTCGATGCCCAGAAAGTAGTTCGATTCGAGGCCATGTGCCTTGCCCGATGCGGTTCGACAACCTCCCGCGTCAGTGCGCCGTATAGCAGCCACCGCTTCAGCCCAAGTCGTGTTCAAAGCGTAACTTTTGCGCGCCCACCTGCGCTGAAGAGAGCCGCCGCTAATGTTCCAAGTTCCGGTTGCTCGCGTTCAACACCGTTGCACATGGCAAACCGGCATGGCTGTGCGCAAGTCCGCCGGGCCCTGCGACCATGTCGCCATGCCGCGGCCGCCAGTGCCCTCCTCCCAGCACAACCATCTCGACATGTATAAAGGCGTTTCCACGCCCCGTCCGTAGTCTTCTAGTCTCTTGGCCTCACAGCAACTTCACTCTTTTGCCTACTCTCCTAGTTCTCTCCGAGCAAGCCTCCACGTTCACTCTGCATAATTCTCTTCGGCCCCATACTTTAATTCACAACTCTTGTTCCGGCAACACACCATCGTTTTATATTTTCAAACAACTAGTCAACATGAGATTCGCCGGCTCTGCTCTCGTCGCCGCCACGCTGGCCCTCTCCGCCGCCGCCGCGCCCCTGCCGCAAAACGCCAACGGCCTCACGTCCCTCCTGTCCAACATCCCCATCATCGGGACCTTCCTCGGCGGAGCTGGCGGCGCCGCTGGCTCTGCTAGCCCTGCCGGTTCCACCAACAACACCGGCGCCGGTGCCGGTGCCAACCCCCTTGCCACTGTGCAGGAGCACCTCCCGGCCCCCGGCAGCGGCATCGAGGGCATCCTGTCCAGCGGCCAGATCCTCGGCGACCACATCAAGTACACGTCGAACCCGCCCAGCGCGCTCGAGCCCATTCCCGCCGCGCAGAACAGCCCTCCCCGCGAGATTCACCGACAGGCGCACGCTGCCCTTGTCCCTGCGTCGCAGAGGCCCGCTAGCTCCTAAAGACGGAGCTGCTTGAGCGGTTGGTGCTTGGTTGACATTGACTGCTTGGTTTGCTGATGGGGAGGGGGGATTGTCGGCTGCACAAGATTCTGGGATAATGGACATCTTATGTTCACTTGTACGATGATAATGTGTAGTTGGTTCAAATACACTTAATAAACTCGCTTGGCTGAGTTCTACTTTACTTTGACTCTTTGTAAAAACGTGGCTGTGAATACGATGAGAGTAGGTTGCCGTGACTTTGTTCAAAATTCTGGGGAAAGTTGTACCGAAAAAGAGGACTGGGTTTTCATGGGCGATTTTTACGACACCGTTTCCGTTCTCCGAGAGCACTGACTGCGTTCGCCTGAGGAATGGGATTTTTGGCATTGGGATGTAGAGTGCTGGTGGTGGGAATGGAAGCATTTTCCTGGCGAATATCTGACCTGAGTTGGATTTATTATCGCAGGTGGGTAATAAGTGTTTATTCCTTGTTTGCAAGTGAACATGGTCGATGAGCTGGCGATATGGAGTGGAATTTATAGTAGTGACGGTGAGATGAAGCGTGTGAGATGCGGCTACGGGCTCGCGTGTAGCTGCAGTAGATATGCTGAAGCAGTTTTTCTCTCAGAACATCATCCTTGTGCGGCGCAAAGCGTATTCCGGGAATTTATCTGTGCTTTTCATAAGACACTCCATCTGCTTACCCGTGAGGAGACGTGGGAGATTGTCACAGAAGAACGTGCGAATTGCGAAGCAATTACCTGTCAGACGGTAGTGAGAGAAGATCTAAAAAGACATTACAAGCTGGATCGGGGAAACTTCTATTGCTGGCCCTTTTGTTCCATGGCTCGTCGATGACTGGCAGTAAGCCCCTTTATATTGCATATAGGGCATTAGGGAGCTATTGACAGCACGACAGAGGTCTGAACCAATAGTTGGAGGTAATCTACGTGGCAGAGCACGTGTATTATCCTTTTACATAACCCGCCTTGAACGTCTGCTCATTGACAGGCTCATGGTAAAGGCATTGACAGTTGCTCATTGTCATTCACACCATTGATAGATACTGTCTGCGCATCATCCACAAAAGCCGCAGATTCACATCGGGCACCTGTATGCGTGTCCGGCACCATGACCATCTGTCTTTATCACATGGTACACCTGATCAACTCGGCGACACACATCACACTAGGTACACCGAGCCAACAATCCCAAGCTGCACCTCTCGGCGCTGTACTTGCAATAGCCAAGCCGTATAATCCGACCCGCCTAAGAACGCGGCTTCTCCTTCTTCTCCCTCCAAAGCGAAAGCAAACTCACCCCCGAAACCTTCACCACCTTGAACCGCACACCCGGGATATCCCCTATAGCCCGGCCCTTGCGCCCAAACCCCGCCAGCAGCACCTCGTCATTCTCGTCGATATAGTTGAGGCACCCATCGTTGGGCACTATACAACCCGTCAGCCAGCCTTCTTCACCACACACTAGTAGACCCGGGGGGCCCAACGCACCAAAGGCAGTCACCTTCTTCCCGTTCTTGATGAGCTGCACGCGGACGCACTTCCTGATGGCCGAGTTGGGCTGCTTCGCCTCGACGCCC
The DNA here is from genome assembly GCF_013426205.1 of Metarhizium brunneum. Lineage (NCBI taxonomy): Eukaryota > Fungi > Ascomycota > Sordariomycetes > Hypocreales > Clavicipitaceae > Metarhizium > Metarhizium brunneum. The sequence continues at coordinate 928,415 of NC_089428.1, forward strand.
ACCTTTTCCAGCACGATGCCCTTGGCGTGGGAGGCGCCGCCGAAGGGCGAGGAGCGGAAGCGCGACCCGAGCGCGCGGTGGCGGTAGTGCTTGTCGGCCCAGTTCTGCTCCTTTTGGTTGAGGCGCAGCTTGCGGGCGGCCTGGATGCCTCGGGGGCCTCGTGTCATTGTGGGAGGGGGACAAGACGGCCGTTTGGGGTACGAACTACAGGCGGAAGGGGGAAGAAGAGGAAGAAGAGAGATGTGAGGGCATGGCGAGTTTATAACATTTCAGTCGGCGGCGTGTGAGGGTGGTCTTGGGATGAGAAGATGGCAACATGTTGTGGCGCACTGCTGGCCGGATGTTGGATAGAGTTGTGCTTTGCGGATTGGAGTGGCCGGCTGTTGGTCCAATTGCTGTTTTGTGCTACCCATAGAACTGAGGATGGTGTTGTATTTCCGGGATGCTGCGTGGGTTTTTATTCGCTGGCATGGGTGCCGTAGAGCGTGGCCGAGAAGTAACTCTTGGGACGGTGTGGCCAGAGCTGTATAAAGAAATATTTGAAGCTAGGGGTTCTTGCAGGGATGGTCGTGATGTCTGGTGGTATTGCGCGTGGAAATATCAGGGTTGTTGCCCTGTCTTATGCTCGTGGCGGAGCGAGGAATTTGGAGCTGATGCATGCGGCTTTTGTGTGTGGCAAGTACCATCTACGGCGAAATGTGAGTGATGGTAGTATCAAGGCCATAAGATTACTTCAACCGTTGTTGAAAAGAAGAGGCCAATTTTTGGTGTTTTGACGATACCTGCAAGCGCGAGATCGGAGGGTCTACGAGACGCTGGCTGCCGGCACCGTGGAGCATTGCAACTATATGGGCAACTGCATAACACTAGTATTGTTCCGCTCGCAGTTCTGCAGCATTAATTGTATTGATCATGTCTACATGTGAAGTTGACTCAGCCATTCCGGACACCAGATGAAACGCCACGCCCTGCCGGAGACGCGGCGTGGGTCTGTATCAGTCACACGGCCGAGATCGCCCAAATATAGATTGTCATGACTACAAGTAGCGCCGCGCTACGGAGTATCAGACATCTTGTTCTATCAACCCGGTGTTCAAGTACTACGTATCTACACACCAGAGCAAGTCCGCCCAGCGTTGTACAAGGATTTCACCATGTCTTTACCCTCGGAGCCACGGAATTGGACCAAAGATGGCTTCTTGATATCAACCGACAAAAGTCTCATCTCTGTCAAGGCCCTCAACGCAGTGTTTGCCCAAGAATTCCTGTACTGGGCAGCGGCCATGCCCGATGAAATACTCCAGACTATGGTCGATGCATCGTTTTGCTTTGGGCTGTACAAGATGCGCCAAGAAAACCCCGATTCGCTTCAACAAATTGGATTCGCGCGCCTTGCTACCGACTACGTCACATTCGCATACCTGACAGATGTATACGTGCTTCCCGAGTATCAAGGCCTCGGGCTGGGCGGGTGGATCATTGATTGCATAGACGAGGTTATGGATCCATTGCCGTACTTGAGGTGGTTTACGCTGCGGACGGCGGTGCCAAAGAGCAAAGAGGCGTATGAGAAGAGATTGGGCATGAGTGTGCTGGACCAGGGAGACGTGACCAAGGGGGCCGTGATGATGGGGAAGAAGGGCAGGGGCAACTATGTTTAGGCGTGAAGGTTGAATGTCGCTGCATCTGTCTGAGAATTGGTGCCTTTTTTGAAGGCGTCGTCAGGCTTGTCGATGGACTCTGGTGCTATCGCGGACGGTAGAACTCGGCGACTGCCTACCGCAATTATTAAAAGCGAAGTGTGTGTTTAATTATATTACATGTCCGAACAAAAATAAATAAATTGGCCAGGGTACCAAGGACCAGCGTGGTTCCCCAGCAAGAACTTTTGGCCGGCGGCTATTGACGCTTTTAGATACACAGGTATACTTGACATGTCACTGCACATGTGGTGTACTTGACCAAGCAAGAGCAGGATCATGTGAAGTCTGGTCGTTGGCGCTACATATGTCCCAGGCCTAGAGCACCAGACCTGACTGCCGCTGCCATGAGGATCAATTCAGGGGCCTCCGCTCTAAGCCCACGTTAGCGTGCCCCAGGAGCCGCCCGGTTTTCCGCAATCCATAGTGCTGGTTGGTATCAATGTCCGTATGGCTTCAAGTGCTACTTTGGCCCGCGTCTAGAGGTCGAGGCCCAGAGCCTAGCCGCCTGCATCTGCAGCAACGACGAGGCCAAGCCACAGACTCGAGTCCAGCGCCCAGGGGCCGGAACGACACCAATTGTCGCAAACCACCTCGCCCGGGCTCCCTTACACCTGCTACAATACCTCGACATAACATCAACGACTACCAGAGGCCACAATGCCAACGCTGCCCAAGCCAGACGTGGAGGTGCTCTCTCAGCTCATCGACGATGAAGACGGACACTATCGTCTCCGCATCGGCCACAGAGTCCACTACCTCACAATCCCCTCGGGCGTATACGACGACGACACCATGTGCCGGCCCTATCTACTCATCCCGGCGCTGCCAGCCCTTCCCGACTCGCCATGGACCACCATGACCATCTCGCGGGACGCAAATGGCTCTCTCGTGTCCACCGTGTCCACGAACCCGCTGCCCGAAATCCGGACGGCCTGGCACGACCAACGCGTCGATGTCTTGAGCCTGGGGAGGAGGAAGCGCTTCCGCTCGGGGGTGCACGAGGTCGCGTTCAACGGCGCGCCTGCCATTGTCAAAATTGCCTGCTTCGAATGGGACGTGCCTCGGATCGAGCGCGAGACGTGGGCGTACTCCGTCATTGCGCGTCACCGCCGCCAGCATCCCGAGGAGCCTCCCATTGCACCCGACTTCATCGCCCATGTGACCGAGAACGGCAGGATCATGGGTCTCCTGCTGCAAAAGGTTGACGGCGAGCCCGCCTGCCCCGACGACTTGCCCGGCTGTGAGGCCCTGGTTCGTCGGCTGCACGGCCTAGGCTTGATTCACGGCGACGTGAATCGCTACAACTTCCTGGTTGACCGCGCCTCCGAGGGGGCAGGCGCGCGTCTGGTTGATTTCGAGCATGTAGAGGGTTTTGACGACGAGCGGGCCAGACAGGAATTGTCATCGTTGCCGGCAGAGCTAGCTGAAGAGACGGGACGGGGATCGACTGTTTTGCTGCAATGAGATTATGAAACCCGGAAGAAGGATTGTAACTACCAGATGGGCCTACTTGTCTGCATATGTACTAGTTTAGCTCTAGCGTTTACCACATACGACCACAGCCGCCAGTTGAACTCACGATCCCGTCCGATCTCGTACGATAACCTGGCGAGCGCTGGATTAGTAGTTGGGTCGGTGACGACCAGCGAATACCCAGTGTTGTATGTTTACTTTTTGCCACCTTGAAGCCTATAACAAACAGGTTGCTATTGTACTTTTGTCATGTCAATATAGTCAAGTCCACCAGACTCGATTAGTGGGTGAATACCCAGGTATATGTAGAGATGACATAGGCCGGTCCATGTATCCTTAGCTGCAACATCGCCAACTCCCTAGTCTTAATTTGAATCCTCGGATTTATTTCTGTTACAAGTTATCAAAGTTGGTGCCTTTAATAAAAGCTGTTAATTTTCCGCTATTTAGTAGTACAAATAGTATCTATACTTAAATGTTCCCATTTCTTGCGGTCTATACTTATTGAAGTCCATTTATTAGGCATAAAGACACCTATTCGGACGTATATGTTTGGGGATTTAGATGTGGACTTGAGAATCAAGTAAAATATTACCGGTGGGTTCCCGCGCTCTCCTATTTTAAGAAGGTAGAAGCGAGATAAAAGATGAATTGTATGACTGCCTCTCTGTTTATCAAGAGCAAAGACGCTCTGTTGATAGCGTAGGGTCTTAAATCTAAAGATGGACCGTGAGCCAAAGAACCATGCGAAACCATCCCGCATCTCTAGCTCAAAAAGGAATGTCCATAAACGCCCCTGGAGGACTAAACGGCTGCTTTCAATTATGCCATGCGGGTTTGTGCTTGCATATTGGCATCTTGCTTCTCTTACTTGGACAGAATTCTCCGAGTTACCCAAATCTACTTGCACGCTTCGGGCTTGCGACGCACTGGCCCATGACCAGCTTGGGAAGATGTCATGTCTAGATTAACAACATCTCCATAGTATGGCTGTTGCCCAAGCAGGATAGTGCAGCCATCGTCAATCAAACCAAACGGAGTTGTAACGTAGAGGGCAGAAAAAGAGGTCTGGTAACGTCGCGACGGACCTTTTCGGCGACCCTGATTGTGAACTGCCCAGCACGATGCGTTGCGGCCGCGCCATAGCCCATTGAAGGAATACACTAACGCCCTTACTCGATTACGCAGTCGCTCTTTTATTTTCCCGATATAGCTCTGCCTCCAGCGCGATACAATGTGCGGCATCTCTGCGATTTTGGTACGGCCTCCTCGTGCTGCCTCTCCCCCGCGTCCGTCGAGACCCATGCCAAGCAGCCGATGCAGCTTCGTCTGCTCAAGGAGAAAGGCGCTGGGAACTCGACGCGGGTCTGAATTGGGGGACAAACATGCTGACTTTTTTCTTCTCCCTAGCTGGGCGATTCGAGAGCCAACAGCCGCCGTCGATCTGCACGAGCCGTGGTTTTACCTCCAACATGTTCGTGTCTCGGCCGCCGTGGCAAAGGGCACACCGCCAATCGCCTTGGATGGATGATGGCATGAGCAATATCTTGGATAGGATGCCGCTGGCATTGCTGTTTGCCAGGGAGGCAGAGTATATCAGTGCAGGGGGCTAGGAATGGCGGCAAAGGTTTTGGACGAATCCAAACGCAGAGGTCGGCGTCTTTTGCGGCAAGTACAGGACGCCCGTGCCCAGCGAGTACTTTGAGCGCATTTCGAGCCGGTCGCAAGAAACGAGAAAGAGGAAAAGCGCCGGCGGGCCAGACGAGGCACGCGAGGCCTTTGTTATTGCTAGCAGCGGCCTGTGAATGTGTCGGCTGGAAGTGATCCGCCGTACCTGGAATACCAGGAAGATGTCAGGTAGGCGTTTCTTTTTAAGGATCATGATAGGGGTTGGTCGTTGATACTTGTTTGCAGCCTTTATAATTTTGCCAGTCGGCCGTAGGGTGTGACTCGATAGAGGAGATGGCGTGCAAACGTTGGATGAACAGTTGGGGCAAGGACTCGTTTGGTCGGAAAAGTGCCTGGTGTAGAGAAAAGTTTGTTCAGTAGAGTGAAAATGAAAAGTTAGTAGACTTGGATACAAAATGAGGAATAATGTTAGGATAGTATATTGCACCAGACTTGTTGGACGGCTTGAAGTTCGCCCAGTGGATGCCTTGCCCGGTGTCGAGTACTTGGCTCTGTGGCAAAGATGTGGCGAATGAAAGGCGAAATACTGCATTCTTTAATTTTTGTCGCCTGCTTGAGTGTCTTGAGTGTGAGTTCTATAAACGCAAGAAGTCAGTCAGGGCCTTCTGCTCCAGATCCCGTGATTATAGCTCTTGCGTAGCTGCGTCATGGTGGTTCAATTCTCAGATAGATGAAACGATTTATAAGTTGTGGAATCCTACTGACTTTTATGGTTAAGTATGTAATATATTACTCGTGTTGCTCGTCGTGACGAGATGCCTTATTACACTATGTATTGTTAGGACGCACAGGTTGAGCTCTGAAGATTGGGGCTCCATCGTTGAAAAACGGACAGCCTGCCCTAGGATGAGAGAATTCCAGTACTTACGATACCTCCGCGTTCCTATTCTATGCCGACTCGTGGACTCTTCGGTGAAGGAGTTGATAGGCCGAACAGGGGACGATGCTGGGCCTTTTAGACTCAAACGAGATGACATCTTGAAATTATAACTGGAACCTACTCAAAAAAAACTAGAAATATCCTCGGGAAAGGTGATACATAACAGAAAACCTCCTGGACAGGCTATAGCAATTTGGTTCCTACTGATTGAATGGTTGCGGCAGTCCGGAGGCAGCCAAAGAATCCTCTTCCCATCCTTGAAAACCCAGTCAGTTGACGACCCGTATCCTTGAAACCTGACCCCATTTGGATCCTCAGAATCACCTGAATCAAACTGCGTGAGATCAATTTTACCCAAGTTTGTAAAGAGCTGTGTATGGTCATCCCGATTGCAGGCAATTCTTTCTAGTGGAGGTGTCCCCATTGTCTTGACAATGTGGCCGGAGGGGACTTCCATGATCATTAGACGAGCATTGCTGTCACTTGATAAAATTTGAGTGCTGCCTCCGATACTCCTCATATCCATTGTCATCTGGTGAGTGTATGGAGGTGACAGTAGTGGAATTTGGTTGATCAGCTGCCCAGTGTCAACATCCCACAGGTAAATAACATTAGCATACCAGGAACCCGCGGCAACCCAAGTACCAAACAAGGCGATGCAGGTAGTGCCTATCACGAATTTGTCGCACTCACATGTCGTCTTTAGTTGAAATGTGCTATTATGACCCGCAATGATTAGGGATTTCCTTTTTAGCGCTTGCGAATTGCTTTCTTTGACGTCAAATACTTTCAGTTGCTCTGTGGTCGACGCAGCGAGAAGTCCATCGTTTCTAGAAAATTCCAGGCAATAATCTGGAAGACTGTTGTACTCGAATGCATTGATTTCCATAGAGCACGCTCTTTTGAGATCCCAAATTCCCACCTTTCCCTTTATTGTGGAAAATGCAAATTTTGTGCTGTCCCATGAAAATTTGAGTGCCATCACTCGTTCATCCCCGAGACGTCTCTCGAAACGTCCAGAGCTTGACCACAGACTAACTTTTGATTTATCGGATACTGTAGCGATCCATTTGTTGTCCTGAGAAAGGTTCACCTTGCATATTTTGCGCCTCTCATATTGTTCGCCCTCAACACGTCTCCTATGTGGAACTTCGAGCGGCCAGATTTGAGTGTGCAGACTCATATCCATTCTAGCCGAAGGCGTATGCATACCACATGATGCCAAATACTTGGTATCAGGGGAAAATACCAATGACGAAACGTCGCGCGAGTGGCTCTCAAATCGAAAAGTCCACATACGCAAAACTGTGTTCCAAACCCATATCTCACCATTTGGTCTTGATACGGCAAGCAACCTGTCATCATCAGAAAACGCCATAGAGCCACTGAAAGGCGATTTGATAATCTCCAAGCGTTCATGTCCAGAGGTATCCAAAATGTGTAAATTCATGTCAACCCCGAAAACAGCGACGATCCTCTCGCTTGGGGAAATCACAACCTTTCTATCACTGAAGGACACTAGTCCATCCATCATCTTAACTGCTTCCCTAGTTCCAATATTCCACTGATATAATTCACCTCTATTTAGTATTAAAATTAGCTTCGACGAATCATAAGGGAATGGCACTAGCTCATCTATGTCAAATCCTGTCTGCAGCTCGTAGCACCTCTCTCCCGTTTGTGTCTCCAGGATTTGGATACTCTTATTGATGAACGGAATCGCAATCATTGTGCTATTTCCGAGAAATTTGGGATCTTGGCTATCAGCAGTTTCTGATTCAAGCGTAATTCGTGAGACGAGCTCGCCTTGCTCCGTATCCCATATTCTGATGCAATTTTCCCATACTCCGGCCAACATCTTCGAGTCATAAGAGAAGTCCAAGCCGTTCAAATTAGCGGGTTCATAAGGCAGCTCAATCCACGTTTCATTTAAAACGTCAAAAAGCCTTAAACATCTATTCCTTACACGCGAATTATCACCTATAGTAGCCGAAACAAACTTTGTAATATCTCTTGATTCTCTGGTGGTCCGTGGAACGTCCGCTTCGACGTCGAAATTGCGGATACGAGCACCTGTAATTGTGTCCATAATCCCGATGGACTCATTATCCGAGGCAAGGAGCCGAGTTCCATTCTGACTGTATGCCAACCGTGGCAAATCGCCAGCTGAAACCTTTTCTATCATAAGAAGGCATGAGGGCCACTGAGAAATATCATGATTAGAAGACGTTACGGTTGCCCATTGAGGATATTGGTGATTGAAATATTTTCTTATTTGACTTGTTGAAGGACTGAAAATCATTCCAGACGCGTAAACCTGCAACGGGGCCGTAGCTATGGGCTCTCTGAAGCGGAGAAAGAACCTATAGGCGTCCCAAAGAAATTCGGACAATTCATCCATCTGATACTTGACCTAGAAGCTATTAGCCTTCGTGAAGAAGCGATATGCATAAGAATGACTGTTAGGCCTACAGCAAAGTTTCTCATCTTATAGAGCATCATGGCACCCTCTGATAACACGCCCAAAAGACTTAGAGCCTCAATCCAATGAAGAAGATGTTTAGAAAGGAAGCTTAATATCTGACCCTGCAATTCTCCGGCCTCAGAAGAACTTATTTCCGTCCAGGTATGGGTATCAAGGTGGATGCCCCAGAAGGTGCAAGCATATGAAATAGATTCCAAGCGGTCGAACTTGGGCCGGTCTCCTTTGGCTGCTCCCGGATGCCTCAACCGCCACATGTCGCGGTGAAGAACATTCCTCATGAAGCAAATACTTTGAGTGAATATGCTTTGGTCGATTCCACTTTGAGGCAGCGTGTCCCTCGCATGCTCTTCGAGAAATTGCTTGGCAGAGTAATGAATAAAACTAACTGTATCTGATGTAGAAGATACTCGTAAAAGGTTTCCGCATCCTTCAATCCATGTCTTCCAATCCAGAAGGCCGGTTCCTGCCGGTACCAATGGAGATTCGGGACTTAGAAACATTGCAAATTCGTTAACGGTAAGAGGGCGGTGAGCGACGAGGCAAAGGCTAAGAACATACTTGAATATGTCCGCTTCTGGGCTGTTAAAAACCGTTGCAAGCATCCTCCCATAGAGAGCATGCATACCCGCGGGCAAACGGCTCAATATCTGGGGCGCAGACGTGAAGCATCGACGATTTTTCAACTCTGCGAAAGCCAAGGCAACCCAAAGAAAGGTGCCGTCGGCGCGTTTAATGAGTTCGTTCTGCAGCCCTTTCATTTCTTTTTTGGTTGGTTTCAGGTTCCAATGCTCGGCTAATTCCTTTATCTTTGACCGAACGAATCTCTCGACGGCTCCGGAAACTGACGTCTGGACGTCTTCTAGTGACAGCCTCACGCAATTAGGATAGCTTCGAAGTTTTCTTTCCACGGATAAAGTGCCAGTACGACTCGACACCACCCATTTGATGTTGGGGTATTCTGTGACCAATTCCAGAACATGGACGATATCTTGGCCGCACTCATCAAGACCATCAATGCATATGATGGCGCCCTTTAGACCTTCATCACTTAAAATGGATCTAAGTGTGTCCCGAGCAGCAATGGCGACGCCACTGCCAACGCCTTTGAAGGCATTTTGGTTCTTGTCCAGACTTTTCCGGAGTGTATCAAGGTGTTTGTCAGATTCAAAGGCAATTGCCCCAATAAGACCCCTCAACGCAGCCGTCTTGGACAATTCTGATTCCGAGTTTCTAGCCTCGCAGAAGTAGTAGAATACTCTTCTTGTCTTGTCAGGAGAGGACTTGAGACGTTCAATAACGTCACATAGAAGCATCGTCTTGCCCTTTCCAGCATCGCCGGTGATCCAAAAGATCTGTTGCTCCGGTTTATCAAGAAACGTTTGGAACTCGTCGCTGTGAAATAGCCACCTGGAACATTCCATATTGAGGCCGCCCTTGTCCATTTTCATTCTCTCGAGTTGGATCTGGGGATCGGGAACATCGGAACCAAGAGCATCACGGCATTCCCGGTTCCGAGCATCGCGCTTTTCCTGGCTCTCCTTCATCTGTGTATAGTCACTGATGCACTGGGTGACTTGCTGTTCAGCCTGCTGGATTTCCGACAGCTGGCCAGCCCAGTCTTTCCATTTGAGCATGTCTTGAAGCCAGCCGAGAGCCCGATTCCTTTGAAGCATAAGAACCGAGTCTACTTCATACAATAGAAATTGCTGGTAAAGATCGACAATAAAAAGCCTGAGGTTTTGCCCCAGCCCTCTCATGGAATCGATATCCTGGAGCAAGAAGTCGGATAGCTCCCAGTACCATGCTAGTTTCTTTTGCACATACACGAGGCCTTGTCGGTTCGCTCTTCGCTCCGATGCTGGATTCGCGACGAGCTTGAACTGTTAGCATCTCTCGTAGTTGCTTTTAATCAATGACCAACTTACCACGAGGACCAGACCTAGCGCTGCGATTGCAGGGCCTGCTTGAGGGACGGACTCGAGAGGTCCTTTGATCAACTCGGTGATACTTTGGGCGATGCGAGCCACGTTCTCGATTGTGCCGAGGTGTTTATCTAGCTTTTCTGTTTTTTCCACTTGGGACCGAACAAATCTTCTCATTAGATTCCAAACGTCCTCGGAGCGTACCACCTCCTTGCTTTGTGAAGAAGTTGAAGAAGTAGAGGCAGAGCTCTTCCTCATTATTGCTTCGAACTTTTCCATCGTTTTTTTGTTGTCGTCTTTTAGGCCTTTGTAGGCATCATTCCAGACTTTTAGCTGAATAGATGATGCAGATAGCTGGTCCGACGTATCGTTTGCTTTGGTTTGGAGTGGCTCTGACGAACCGTCGATGGGCTCACAGGACTCCCCCGAGACCAGGTCCTTCCCATGCGTTGGAGAATCATCTTGCTCTCCGCTAGAGGTTTTAGGAGGCATGGCGACGGGCTAGCAGCACTTCAGTACAAGCTCTCGTAGTACGGAGTATTAGGTTCGTGTTTTCGTCTTCCCAAAGAATAGAACCGAGGTTAGGAGAAGGCAGATTTGGTTGTGGCTGGGAACGTTGGGATGGGGAGACTACCTACGGTGCTTGGGCAGCAAGGCTTCAAGTCGCACAATTGACTAATAATTGCATAAGAAGTCAGACAAAAGTGCCACCCCAGTAATTTGGGCGGAACATGCAACCTTTTGGCTGTAAACTACGTGCCGATGCCAACTCTTGCAGGACACATATGCACCTCAGATGCCGTGTTACCTGTTCTCTCCAATAGTGACGGAATGTGCTATCGCTGTTACACTTACTCACGAGCTCGGCGGTTAAAAGCTTCAGCTGAGCGAGTTTTGATAGCCATAAAATATTCGTATACGGAGTTCCACACTACATCTGTTGTTTTAAATCGAGTATATAATTATTTCCTTCCACGGTGCGGATTAACTGCCCCCTGTCATACAGCAGTAACGTAACATTGCGGAACGGACCGTCCCTTAAACCTGACAATAGTTACACAAGGGCTCAAGACCTAGTTGAGCCCTTAGACTTGTAGCTTACGGCTGATGAGACAAGACCTCATCGTCTTGAAAGGCCTCGAGAAAGGCGAGGACCTTTGATAACAAAGAATGTTATGAGATGAGTTGAGCTCTTTATTCCAACCCTCTGCTCAGCTGTTGTCACATTCCTGCTGGACAAGAAGCTGTGCATGGGCTCAACACGGACTCAACCCCGGAACTCATGAATTTCAGGGGTAAACTGAGAGTCGCCGAAATATTTTCGAATCCAGAGATGAGCAGTTCCCATCGTATTTTGGAAAGACATACGGACTACGCGTGTTGCTGACGCGGACGACCTGGTGTTACACAGTTTGGCTCAGCAATGGGTCCAACGTCGCACAAAAACCGATCACAAACCAGCAAGAAAGCCTCAGGCATTTCTAATCCTTTCATGTAATCTCGCTCTTGCCCTCCTCTAATTCCTGAGAAACCAAGGGCATTCGACACCCTTCGACGTTATCTTTGAATTGAGTTATTAGCACTCCAAGCCCTTTTATCAAGCCCTTCTCGCACCCGGAGCCCGCAGTTGTCTTTGGACCCCGTTGGTATGAGGTGTAGCAAGGGCTTTATGGGGCTTGGGGCATAATGACCCAATTCAAACATAATATCGAGTGGTGTCAAAGGTCCTTGGTTCTTTAAAGGAGGGTAGGGACGAGTGACCGCTATATACATGAAAGGAACAGCTGTGCCCAGGGTTTGCACTGGGACATGTGCTAAGTCTGTGTAACCTCGAGGAATGTTATCGCCAATGCCGCTTTGTTGGGATTCGAAGTTGTTGGACTTTTCCCGTGTAAAAACAGGGGCTTCGAAGCATCTACCCAGCCACTAAACTATCAATTGATATCTCTTTGAACTTGGAGGGGCTCGTGGAGTACCCATTTCAGGGGTAACAAGCTAATCAGAAGATAGCAGGAAAACAGTACTTTTATTTATATATAACATAAGTAATATAACTTATATTAGTACCCTTATTAGGTATAAAAAGCTATATTATATCTGACATAATATATATTCTTTATTTAGTACTAGCTTTGTAGCTCCCGATGTATAGGGCCATGGGGCCCCCACCAGCCCCTCCAAGTTCAAAGAGATACACAACTCTGAGAGCGCGGAGATATCTGATTTGTCCTGCCAGAACATTAGGAACAGCCACAGTACGAGCAGGGAAATGTCTCTATTTATACCTAGGCAGGCCCATGTGCTAGCACTGGTTCTAAACACCACTGAAAACTGGAGATGAGAGCGAGTAAAAGCAGGCCTTCTCGGATTTCAGTTGATACCTGCATTCAAACAGAGCAAGATATTTTTATTACGCCCAGGTGATTAATTCTTTTGGCACTTGCTTAACTGCCGTCCTGCTTTCATGTCACACGGCTAAGGCCCGTATCAAAGTATCGGACTATAAAGGTTACCCAACAACAAAGAAAGGTATCACGAGAGACCAGAAACAAGCTTTAAGCGAGGGCTGCCTCAGGTATTGGCCCCTTTTAACTTCATATATTTATAAGAACCTCTAGTTCGTCAAGACCACTAAAAAACCAAGAACCTTTAATAACTTAAAGGTAATTATTAAATTAATACTTGAACTAAAATTCTAAGCTGAGTTATTCTGCCCTTGTCACCTTCTTGAGCTTCGCCCACCGCTTCTTGCGCTCGCAGGACGTTTTAAATAAATTTGACTCTTCGACCTATCTTGAAGGATTTTCGCCTTTATACTATTACTCTTGCAAACCATCTGCAATCACCTTTATTCATCAGATTGCCCGGCGTAGGCATGCTTATGGAAAGCGATACATGTCTACTCGTGTGACAAGGGCTAAAGACTTGGAGCAACATGACTCAATTCATCTAATAGCAGTTTTTGGTATCAAAGGTCCTTGGTTTTCCTTAAGGCCTCGTCGACTAACGGGGTCTTTAAATATAATAAGTTAGTAAGGGACTTTGCCCTAGGCCCCGTGACCATAACCCTTGTGTTACCGTGTGACAACTCGTCATCTTTTCCCAATGGCTTCGCGATGACTAACCTTTCTATATTGCCATTTAGAAGACTGTCAAGAGCAAAAGAGTTTGTATTCAATCAGGGTAAAATGTGAGAGAAAGCTTGTGTTTTGATATGCTGTTGAAGAATCTAAGGGTCTGGAAGGATGGCGCTAGTGAAATTTAGTGTGGAAGTTGATTCCATGCTGATTTTGCCGAGCTGATCTGTGACATAGAGGTGACCCATGTTTTGAGTCGACAACTGGTGCCTATTGCCGGTCTTTTTTGTCTAAAGTTTATGTTGTTGCGCAGCATCACAATACTCCAGCGCTGACTTGTGTCCTGAAGGCAAAGTGCGGGCTGGGCAGGTCGGAATGTTATAACACCAGACCCCAATTTTATGCTACTGCTAAAGATGACCAAGCAGTCTGCTGACTGCAAAAGATTGGGCCAGTTGGCTCGTGTCGCCACACCAGACTTTTTCGATGATTTGCAGTTGGCTGGTCATAGCTTCTGTGCTTGATTTGCGATCGGCTCCTGGGCCACAACTGGATCGGTTAGGGTGCGTTGCACCTGCGTGTGCCTGAACCATTGAAGTCCATGTTTCGGATACCGGAAAATACGGGGTCCAGTGAGTGTGAGGCGTGTGTGCATTTCGTCTTGAGCTTGGTGGTAGTACCAGGTCAGGACAGCTCACAAGCTCGGAGCAGTTATGATACGGGGCGTCAAGATATACTTACCTGGCCATATTAGGAGAATTAGGCGGCCCAATTCAATTTATTTTTTTTCATTTCACCTTGACAGCCATCAGAGCAAAGGCAACAAACAGTCATTGACCTGGCATCCTGTACGGGGACTTCGGACCGAGCGCCTGCAGGTAAACCCCCGAATGGACCCCGTGCTCCCTACATGGTGCCAGCTCGTCTCGTCGCAGAAAGAGTTTGAAATCGGAGAGTGGATTCTGCATGGCCCATGTTCTAGAAACCCACGAAACCTTCAGAGGCTGCAACATTGGATGCAAGCTAATCTTGACGAGCGCAAGGCTAGACCAGGACCCCTGTGGGTCTACAAACACGAATAACACTGCTCACATGGCTGACCGAGCATGAATTCGTCAATAGGGACCGTGGAGCTGCTAGCAAAGGATGCATGAGCCTCGTGACCGATATAAAATTGGAGTGTTGCAGATTGTAGCTTCGGTGTTGTCGGCAACGGGGCAAGGGAGTCCAGTCGCCGGCCCAGCACACGCTCGCCGTTGCTCGGGTGAAACAATTGACCCAGCAGAAGGGAATCTGTTCAGAATCTGATGGTCAGCTGACGCCCTGGCATGGATGGTGTTATGTCCGGGAATACCGTGTTGGAGTTGGAACGTGGTCCCGCATGCAGCGCGGCGGAGCAGCTGTGCGCTGCGACCGGAGGCAAAGGAGGGGAGGCGCCAGGGGCACAAGCTTGCGCAATAGGCATTGATCAAGCTTAAGCTCACGATGGAATTTCCCGATGTTGAGAAATTGATGCGACATGCAGCGTTAGCTCCTCGTTTGCAGGCGAAACGAGTCCGACAGACTGTCCCCAACTAGGAAAACCGACGGGCGAACGACGGGTATAACAAGAGTCGCGCCACTGGCATTCCCACTTGGACGTTCTCGGCCCCCATGGGCCAGGCGGGCCAGATGTCGCCTCAAGTTTTGAGGGCGCACGATGCAATGTGGTGCGAGGGCGGGCGGCAGAGTCGAGGGAGGCGCGGGCCAGGCGCGGCAGCTGACGGCGTGGGTTGGCGGACGAGTCGGCTCACCTTCCTGACTTCCTACGCGTCGTGGGCAGCTCCTGCCCGTATTACCCAAACAGGTAACTCGAGCCTTCCCCGGAATCTGCGGGGTAACGCAACTCCCTTGCCACGCCCCAGGTGCCGCGTCCACCGGCGGAGCTTCAATGTTGTCTACTGGGCAGGAGCACAGGAGCTCACCGGGTCCTGCAGCAAACCGCACGTCTCTGCCGTGCTGCACCTGCCCCAAGGCACGGCAGCATCGACGGGTTGACACCTGCAGTGTTTGCCCACCTGTTCCTGCCTGATCATCGCTGACAGTTGACCACTTCGCCTTCTCACAGCTGTCCGCAGCTGTCCGCAGCCACGTACAGCCATTAGTGGCAATAGTCCAGTCTGATCAAGCCCGTTCACGCACCGCTGCCGATGTGGCTGATTACTGGCTCAAGATCAAGCTCCAATATCGACGGATTATCCCAAAATGCAAACCCATGCATCAAACATTGGCAGTGTCCCCACCATCAGACCTGAATCCCCATCTCGTTCCATCTCGACTTGGTCGAATGACCCCTCTGGCTTCGGACTAGGTCTCACCGAGCAGCCTCGTCCCGCGGAGGCACCGTCGCCCTCCACACATGGACATCCTTCAAATAGCCACGCTCTGCCCTGCGTCCATCAACCCGAGGACTTCCTTTCCCTACCATACGATACTACGCTGTTCTGCAAACCAGGCTCGACTGACTGCTCCTCAGAATACATCAGAATCAAGCATTCACAATGGCAACCACGACGGCCACCGCCGACGTGACTCTGGTCGGCACTATTCGTGCCACAGCTGTCTCAGCACCCCCTCCTCAGCAGACCATGAAGGCTGTCCGCTTCCACGGCAAACGTGACATTCGTCTTGACACCATTGCTGCTCCCAAAGTCGGCCCTGGAAAGGTCAAGATTGCTCCCAAGTTCTGCGGCATCTGCGGATCAGACTTGCACGAGTATCTTGGCGGCGCCAACCTGATCCCCAAACCCGAAAACCCACACCCCATCACCAACGAGACTTTCCCCCTTACCCTTGGCCATGAATTTTCTGGCATTGTCGAGGAAGTTGGTGAGGGCGTGGAGTCTGTCAAGCCCGGAGACCGTGTATGTGTTCAGCCCATCATCTACGACGGAGACTGTCGCTCGTGCGTCAGAGGCCTCGTCAACTGCTGTGATCAAAACGGTTTTGTTGGCCTCAGTGGATGGGGCGGTGGCTTATGTGAGACCATGGTTGTTCCCGACTCTTGTGTTAAACAGCTTCCCGACAACGTTTCACTCGAAGAGGGCGCTCTCGTTGAGCCTCTCGCTGTGGGCTGGCATGCCGTCGACATTTCCCCCTTCAAAGAGACTGACAGTGTCTTGATCCTCGGTGCTGGTCCCATTGGCCTGGCCGTCGTACAGGTCTTGGTAGGACGCGGCTGCAAGAACATCATCGTTACTGAAGTCAGCAGCAAACGAAGAGATTTTGCAACCCAGTTCGGAGCACACCACACCATTGACCCCATCAATGAGGATGTGGTAGCAAGAGTGGAGGAACTTACTGGTGGTCTGGGTGCAGACGTTGCTTTTGATGCTGCCGGTGCCCAAGCCGCTCTCGACACTGCGTTTAACGCACTCAAGGCCCGAGGCACCCTGGTCAACATTGCCGTGTGGGAAAAGCGAGCCAACTTGGCCATGAATGGGCTTGTTTTCCGCGAGAGAGGATACATGGGAGTGTAAGTACTCATCCACTGGCACATCGATTCGGCTACTAATGTAGGATACAGTGCTACCTACAGTCTCGGAGACTTTGAGGCGGTCTTGGACGCAATTTCGACTGGTATGTAATCCGCTTTCACCATGATGCGCAGACAGTATTTTTCTCAGAAGGCTAACGTTTGTCTCTATCAGGCAAGATAAAGCCTGCCAGCATGATCACCAAAACCATCAAGCTCGACCAGGTTGTCGAGGAAGGCTTTCACGCCCTCATCAATGATAAAGAAAACCAGGTTAAGATTCTCGTCGACGTTGGTGCTGGACTGTCCACCTCTACATGAACGGATTGCTGGCCAATCACAATGCATGACCTTTTTTGGAAACAAAGACGACGGAACTCAGGTCCCAAACCATGTACAAAAGTATTAGCCTATAGCAATAATTCCCCCTTTAGTTCATATGAAAATTTAATTTATATTCAGGACCATACCCGGCGACTTCTCGTTCTAGTTAGCGATGAAACTTCTGGAAGTTGGATTGTTCAAAACCCTCTCTTTCGGAATTGGGCAGGGTGTTGTCTCATCCTGATTCTCGACCCAAAGAAAGCTGCCGATGCCACAAAGCGTATTGTTGCCGGCCTGGTTCTTTTTACGCACCTAAAACAAGGAAAATGACCGAGGAAATAAATCCTGTCCATAGGTACGAGTCCTACGAACTCTTCACTGGCAACGCTGCCGTCTCCCGCTGCATCATAAGTTCTTCCGTCTCATGCAGCCTCTAGTATATCCAATCAGCCCTACACAGTATGGAAAACTTATCCACTTTCAACGCAGAGGAGTGTTGCATCAACCGCAGTCGTTGGGCGTCAACTCCCATTCCACTTCACCCTTGGGCAACGGTGCAGATGTAAACTTCAGGCGAGGCACCCCCAAGCCCGGGGTTCCTGCCTTCCGATAGGTATGCAGCTACTAATGGGATTGTGTTGAGTCGCAGACTCGCGCGTAGGCTACCCGTATGTTGTGTCAAGGTTGGCATCTCCATCGTTCATCACACCTCCCGGCGAGCTTTTTACCATGTAATAATTTTGGCACGATCACGAGCTCCCTAGTGACTGTCATATTGCCCTTATTTGATCTGCCCCGGTTAGTTGGGGAACAGGGACCAGCGGGAAAAGGTAGTCCGGCGTCAAATTAACAATTTCCCAAGCATATCTTGCAGCATGATTAAGCCTCTAGTTCGGCAACAGATTCCTCGAGAAATCATCGAAGAAACTAACGCAGCACCAGCCGCCTCTAAATCATGTATCTAAGATGGCCAGCAACCGCGGGTTCCAGGGTTTCCCTGACTCAGCTGCAGAATGAACCACTTTTCTGGATCTCGACAAGTCGTGACATGTTCAAGTTGCAGCTGATGCATGCCACAACGAGCAAACTGTCTGATTCATCCTGACGTAAGGCCATAGCAAAACCAGCGCTCCCCGCTGGTGTTCACTTAGTTCCGTTCGATGGGGTAGCGACAAATCGGACACGTATTATGCTCTCGCAGCCATAGTACAATGCACCTCTCGTGAAGCCAATGCTTACAAGGAAGGAATGTGACTGATTGACGCAGCCGCATCTCATCTGTGCAAATCGAGCAGTCCGTGATTCCTTTCATTCGGAGGAGGTCCCTGCCCACTGTTCTCCGCTCCAAGTTACGAATGACTTCTTGCGATGCCGGAGGAGCAGGTCCTGGTCAATGGTGTGACAAGGGCTCAATGATAGGCTTGAAGCAACGAGCGTAAATTTAAAGATTTTCCTGAAGGGTGTTAAAGGTCCTCAGTCTATTAAGAGGATGAGAGATAATAGTGACTGCTTTGTATATAAAGGGAACGCTTATGCTTAGGCCTCCTGCCAGGGCACGCGTTCAATCTGTGTAACCAAGAGGTCCTTTATCGGCGAGCCCCCTTATTGGGCTTCACGATTGTTGGGCCTTTTCCGTGTAACAGAGGGCCAACAACCCCCAGGAGCCGGGCAAGCCTTTGGTCATGCGACTCTGGAGGATGGACGCTACTGTTGATGATGCTCCTTCCGAGGAAGAGGTGGAACCCCCTGGCGAGCTTGAGCGAATCGTTGATGGTCGAGCCGGCCATCTGTTTGTTGAAGCAAGCTTCGTATACTTCGGACACTGTAAGTTTCTCGGTTCAAAACAACACAAGTACAGCGGCGGCCGTCTCAGGATAAGGGTACTTACCGTCGAAA